>NC_133537.1:212905871-213215984 GCF_048544455.1 Silene latifolia | reverse complement strand
ATCACAAGATTGTGTTTAGCACATAAATTTTCTATGGAATGGATAAGTTTCCAAACCATCGGCATAATCTGAAAAGGTGACACCTCCATAGCACGAATGGTGTCAATCATTAAGGGAGTAAAAGGTAACTTACAGCCTGCTTTGAATGCCCATTCGAAAATACAGAACCAACCAGGTGACACCCAGTTAGCTCTGACTGGACAAGACTCAGGAATCCATACCTCAGTCGACTCAGGAATTATTTTCTTCTCCCTTAGTATCTTGTCATAATTTGTTTTCAATAAGTTCTCTTCAGGAAAGTAAGGATCCAAAGATTGAAGAGCAGTAAAAACAGAATCCTGATACTTGAAAGCCACAGCACGAGCAGGAGGGTCAATTTCCCTTACCTCCTCCTCTTGGATGTCGTGGGTTCGAGCTCAGCAGCAGCAGCACTCTCCGGGATGCGGGACGTTTTTGGCTCCCATATTTCTAAGTGTTTGATTTATTATAATTGAAATTATCGAGAAAATACAAAATAACGAACAAGATTATGAGAAGAAGGGAAGAATTTGAGGAAGAATTTCAGAAGAATATTCAAAGAAAGAAAGTGGAGGAAATTTGGTGAAAAATAACCTTGCCCTAAATACCGTATTTATAGGAGATGAATAACGGCATGAAAAACCTAGGAATTGCAAAATCACAAGATGATGTCACTTAGCCGTTGCGGTGTTCAACGGTAAGTAGAGTCTAAGAGTCACCGAATAAATATGACTCTTCTTATTGTTTAACCGGTAAAGTTGACATCTCACCCCCGGGCCGGATCCAAGACGGGTAAAATGTCAAGGGCAATTGTTAGGCCAGATTTAGCCTGGTCGACCATAACCTGGCCTGACTTAACAAGGCTGATTGATTGAGACGAGGACCGGACAAATCTAGCTGTTATTTAGTTGTTGAGAGATATTATAACAAGCAGACCACTAAATCCTGGAAGAAGAGTCTGATGGACGGTATGGAATAGCTTGGCGAGTATTGAAGCGGAAATTTGGATTAAGAAGATAAACAAGAAATATAATTGTATAAGTCAAATAACCGTGCCCTATTCTCAAGGAAGACCAAGTCCAAACTTAAAACTATATAATCTATGAATGTGAACGGAAAGAAAAGGAAAGGCAATAAATTGGTTGAGATTGGAACGGGTCAAGCGAGTAAATAGGAAGCATGCCCTATTAATCCAAAGAATGACTCTATAATGGAGAAAGACGTTGAAGAAAAAGGCAACGGTAGCATTTGTAGAACTATAAATAGCAGAATCTAACAATTGTAAAGGCATTCAATCTTAGTCAATTTTATTTACACTTTATCTCTTTTATTCTTGAATATCCGGATATACATACACTATTGTACTCAGCTTATCAAGATAATAAAAACGTTATTTCTTATACTTAAATCTTCCTTTGTTATTTACTCGTATTATTCCAGTCATATAGAACTAGATACCCTGATTACTATATAATCAAGCCGGATCCTTCCAGGAAAATCCTGCTAAAACACCAACAATTACGATATATAGCAATAACAATACAATAACAATATCCCATCTCAACACGAGGCTGAGGTATCCAATCAAAGATGTGTGATACTAACAATAACCATAACTCGTCTCAGACCGAATCTGAGGTATCCAATAAACAATATGAATAAACCAATAACAAAAATATAATTCCATGACATATAATTCACATCCGACAATTCATCCAATGGCAATTATCTACACAGTTTCACTATTCCTCTTATCAAATAATTAGCAAGACAAGTTGAGTAGTTATCCTACCTTTTCGCAAATCTTCGAGTCACGCGAGTCACACAAGCAATCAAAATTGATTCTTTACCAATTTGATGTGGGTGATGTCGTCGGGTCTCCCAATCAAACACATTTATAATACTAAACAAACTACTAGTTAGTGGTAAGTCGAGGTCGATCCATGGGACGGTGTGCTTTGGGTTCTAAGTCTATCTATCTCAATTTGTGCTAGTGTCACAATTGATGGGGTTTGTAGTTGTATTCTAAACTAGTGAAAGTAACAAAGTAAAGCAAACAATGAACTAGGAAATGTAAACAAATGACTAAAAGCACTAGGATGTTATGGGATCATAAGGGATTCATGGGAGTTGATCATACAAATATGTTTCCTACTAGATGCAAGCAATTATTATTGTGATGGATCGAGTTGTTTTATATCTTACAATCCTAGGAAGGTTTGGGACCCGGAGCCGAATCGATTAGATTGTACAACACCTACAAGTCGACTTAATCCTCCCTATCCAACTATATGCATGGTCTAATGAGACTCTAGTTGGTTTATGTCTTATAAGTCTCATTGAAAAGATAAGTGATGGTTGTAAATGCAAGGATTCACAGGCTTAGCATTTCATCAAACATAACATGTGCATACGTTGAAATCACAACAAGCAAGCAAATTAATTATGAAAGCATATTAGATTAAGCATGAATCATTCCCCATGTTTATTTCCCCTAATTACCCATTAATCCTAGCTAAGTAACTACTCACTCATGATCAAGTTTAACATGTTAATAAGGTTGTCAATCATACTAACAAAGCCAAACATGATGAACAAGTAAGAAAGATTAACAATAATTAAAACAAGAATTAAGAGAATTATACCTATGGAGATTCCAAAATAATAATGCAAAGAATAATAGAAGAACTTGATGATTGATGGAAGGTTGTCAATCTCCCAATAAACCCAATAATCTTCTAATTACCCAATAATAAACTTGAATTACTCAATAATAAACTTGAACAATAATTAAGGAAAGATTAATGTGTAATTTGTGGAAAGATTAAATGATAATCTATTCTAATCTACTCCTAATCTAATCTAAGGAAGGAATGATTTAACCTAATGAAAACTTGATGGTTTGATTATTACAAATGGGGTATATATAATAGAGCATCATTAGGTTAAGCAAGGGTAAAATAGTACTTTAACAATGCTAATTGTTGGGTAGGGAATCGCCGGACTCAAGAAAGACTCCGGTCTCCTTTTCGCCGGTCTTTGAAAAATATGCGCATCCTTCATAGAACAAGAAGAACACGAAAGTTGCTGTAAGGGAATCTGAGCGGATTGGTCTCGGGACGCTCGGATTCTGAGCTGTGTATTTATTTTTTTCTTTCTGTCTAGCAATCCGAGCGTCTTGTGGGGAAGACGAGTGGATTGGGTCTCAGGAATTTGAGCGTCTTGAGGGGAAGACGAGCGGATTGTGAGCAAGACGAGCGGATTGTCTCGGGGGACGAGCGGATTGGCGGACAGCTTCTTTGTTTGAGCTCGGATTGTAAAACGGACATCATTTTCTCATCCGGACTCCTATTGGAGTGATTCAAAAGCCTAGATCACTTTATTTTTCGATGCCGTTCCATCTAACATACTTTCAGGGCCAAAGGAGCAACCCTTAGTTTGGTTCCGAGCAATTTCTTCTTGCATTGACTTCCTTCTCGTCATCCTTGCGTTTTAACCCTATGATCCCTCTATATACTCTTATTCCTACATCCTTGGTCATCATTCTTGCCTCCTCTTCATAATAGTCCATCTAATATCATCAAAAAGCTTCTAAATATGCATGAGAGACGGGAATTTCCGCCTAATTGTCTTCTTTCCTACAAAACATACGAAATGCACTAGGAAAGCAAAATAGAAAGCATTTGACGGATAAAATGGCTATGGAATGTTATAATAGTATGCAAAATGGGTTCAATTAAGGGACTAAATGTGCGCAAATAATGTTCACATCAAATATCCCCAAACCGAACCTTTACTCGTCCCGAGTAAAGAGGTGACAAAAACTAGGACCCTTATTCAAACTAACCTACTAATATAGCCGATGTGAGACAATTAGCGGGTATCACTCCGCCCCTTCAACTCACAACAAGACAACCATGAGGTAGGATGCCTTCTTGCAAGGCAAGGTGGGTCTTGCCAAAATGGCGACACATCCAAAAAATAAAGCACACAAAATCAAGTAATGGATGCATCTACAAAAGAATAGCCACTTTCCTCATCTAAGTGGCGGAAATTATCTACAAGGGAAGCAATTCAAGGGTACACACTCCTTCATAGATGCAATTTCTTCAAACTACTAAGCCTAGAAGGATACCAATAAATCACCTCCAAGTTGTGTCA
Organism: Silene latifolia; assembly: GCF_048544455.1. Classification (NCBI taxonomy): domain Eukaryota; kingdom Viridiplantae; phylum Streptophyta; class Magnoliopsida; order Caryophyllales; family Caryophyllaceae; genus Silene; species Silene latifolia. The sequence continues at coordinate 213,211,805 of NC_133537.1, read as the reverse complement.
AGCTAGGGTACCTTTGTCCTCAATCACTAAATGCGTTTGTCAAGAGTAGACTCCCTATGGTGTTAGAAACACTGGAGGATCGCGGAATTCCCCTTCTTGCCTAGACAAGAAGAAGGGTCGTCCCCTATCTACCATGCACAAAAATGGATACGATGGATATAGGGATCAATAGGATTTGAGTTTCATTTGGGAGTTTGCTTTGTTGTTTGTTTCCCCCCCCCATTCGAGAACACTTTCTTTTTGCCATTTCTTTTGATTTTTGGCATTTCAATGCTTGGCAATTTCAACTTTTTGCATTTTCTTTTGAACATTTTCAAAGTCACCCCAATTTGTAACGAGGGTGCCTTATATTTGAAGCGTAGGAGTTATCATTTTTGTTACTCCTCTTTTCTTTTTGATGCAATTTGCAAACTTTTTCAATTTCTTTTCATTTCATTTCTTGAACTCAAATTTGAATAACTTCTTTTTGTGCCCATTCCCTTTGATGACAAAATATGGTAGAACATGGATGAATGATAGTTGCACGGTTTCAAGGGTCATCTTGGAATAAACGGTAGCCAAGGAGTTATCACACCACAAGGTACTCTTGACTAGGCCTTAATCCATGGGTCAAAGGATACTAGCATGACACATCTTAGGGTGTTTTACAAGTATTCTATCAAGCAAAGTCTTACGAAGAAAAAGCATCTACTTTACAAGTACATGTAGGAGTAGGAATGGAAAAGAAATACATGTTTTTGAATTTTTTTTTTTGATTTTTTTTGAAATAAAGTACAAATGCAATGATATGATATGAATGAATGCGTGCTCTAACTAAATGCAATTCTATATGAAATATATAACAAATGAATGCAATCTAAACTACCCTATATGACGCATGTTTTAAACTATGGTCACTTAGCTGGCTCGCCCTCTCCAAGTTGGGAGTCGGTGCCCTCGGCACGGCCGAAGTGTTGGGAAATGTGTCCTCAACAATAGTGCGATCACATGATTTAAATATCATTATTAAATCTCATTTTAAGAATACATGTGGGATATAATATTTTACAGTCAACTGGTCCACACATATCGGTAATGATTGGCTGACTAGAGTTTGACATTACTGTCGTGCGACGGTGGTGATCAGTTGATCCCCTTAGGTCATACCTATAGGGAAATACTCTTAATTGATTATTTAATTAATTGTATACCGATACGAGTTAATTAAATTGCTTAAAATTGACGGATGATTTTGTGAGTATAATTTACGTATCTTATTGTAAATATGATTAAATGAGACACGGTCTAAGTAATCGAATTATTTTATTACTTAGATGAAATTATTGTTTCTGAAAAACAATTGAAACGGAATGAATAAATTATAATAAATACAGAATGTTGTAGTTTATAATTCGGGAACACTTTTGGCACAAGTAATTATGAATTACTAGTCGATTTTGTAAATGACATATTTTATGAGTATGTTGATTTTTAATATGATAAAAATACATTGCATTGTTACATGTCATGTAACATGTAACACATATCAAAATTGACAAATGACAAAGTTAATATGGACTACCATTTTATATGCTAACCGAAAATTAGAAGGGCATTAAGGGTTTGTATTGTTTAAATTTATTTTATTCAAAACACAATGATAACCCTAGAGTTGCATGCCTAGCCTCTTGTGAAGAGCAAAAATGAAATGCATTGGGCATACTACCCAATGCATTTTTTCGGCCATCCCACAAGAAAAGAGAGAAGTGCTTTTCTCTTACATAACATTATTCATTCTTTTCACCATATAATTTTCTAGTGTAAGAAAATGTATAATCTCTACAATATGTGATTTTTCTAGAGAAATAAAATCTCACATATACTCCCTCTTGACCGATTTATTCAAGAGCCAACAATACAATTTGTTTTGTGTCAATTTTATAGTAAAACTAATATTATTACTAGATCTAAATAATATTGGTTATTATGAGTTTCCTTGGGTATATGCTTTTGGGAGAGGTTCTAATTTGAACCTTGTTCATCCAATATTTGGAAGCTCAAGAACAAGTGAGTAGGTGAACTCACTTGTGCCCATAAATCCAAAAATCACAATGTAAGATGATGGTTTCTTCTTTATATTGTTTACTTGTTTGCATGCATAAGATCATTTGTTAATTTTATGACAAATTAAATTAAAACATATATGAGTATGTCAAGTATATAGATCTACTTTTCCTTCACGAAGGGCCGAGTCGACGGGGCCCTAGAGTGGAGGGGACCGCGTGAGGCTGGTTTCACAGAGCAACGAGCACCTCCCGCTCTCGTCAGTGGAAGGATAACGAGCCGGTGCTGCCCGGGCCCATTAGTACCTGTTCAGCTGAGATCTCCAATGAACCACCACCTTTTGAACCAAATGGGTTTGGTGTGGTGGTTTCTCACCTCATCCCTTAACCATGAAATCAGGGGTTCGATCCCTGCCTATAGGAATGGAGCAAACTCTTTGGCCAGCCGTTTACCTCTTCGTGAGAGCACCCGCGGCGAGGGGATTATACACTGTTGTCGACGGTGGACACCCCGGTTTACACCAAAAAAAAAACTATGGTCACTTATGATCAAACCTCCCCAAATCGATTTAAACACTATCTCTAGTGTAGAAAAGAATAGGATTGGTCATTAGTGATTATGCATGAGTTCTAGTCTATATGCAACTAACCACATGAATCATGTGAGATATACTACAATGCAAACTATACTATATGAACTAACTAATGTAAATGCAATATGAAATATAATACAAATGCAAGCTAAATGTATATGTAAATAACTAAATGCAAGTGTAAATATAATGCAAAGTCAAACGAAAGGATATCTTACAAATGGTGGTTTAAGGGAGGACTCCACCAAACTCATTCCTTGTTCCCATGATTATTGATGTTGTCCATGTTGCTTAATGCTCCCAAATTGGAGAAGCAAGGCTAGTGTGTGAGCTAGATTCATTAGACAATTTAGACAAAGTGCTTGTGTCATAATTGGCCTTCAACTCACATTCATCATTGCTCTCCACCCCAACTTCATCATGCTTCAATTCATCATCCACTCTTGATCCATAATCAATCAAGCACTCCCCTTCCTTAAAAGTTACATCTTCATATTCACATCCATCATGAATATTTGTAAAGTTGGGTACAAGTTAGAATATGGGATGTTCAATACTTATGAATTTAGGAGGTGGTGGGGGATTCACAAGAGTAGCTTCATAATGCCATCCAAATTCTTCTTCACCCTCATTATCTTCCCCTTCTTCTTCATTTAACATTTGGGTGGCTTCCATTTGGGCAATTTAATTTGCCAACTTCTCACCATTAGTAACAATGTTTTTGAGAACATTGTCCCAAGCTTGGCTCTCTTCTAGCATTTGCATGAAGAGATTTTGTTGGTCTCTTAACATTTGGAGAACCACACTTTGCATGTCAAGATTATGCTCATTCTCTTGTTGTGGGTATATGGGAATTTGGTGGTATGGGTGTTCATTGTAGGATGACATTTGGCATTGATTGTAAAGTGGGTTTTGGGAGGGTGGTTGTTGTGGGTGTTGGATGTGGGGGCTTTGGTAAGAAAAGTTAGGGTAGTGGTTAGGACTTTCATTGTATGAGTTGTAAGGTAGGGTTGTTTTAACTTGCTCCACAAACTCCCCATACCCATGGTAGTCATACTCAAAAGATTAACCACATACTCCATGTGCCAAGCCTTCGGTCTTCATCATAACTAGGACAAAGATATAACTACAAACAAGGAAACTACAAGAAAACGGTAAAAACAATCCTTGAGGAACAAGTTCCTCGAGGTTAAAGCAAAATCAAAATAGACAAACAAGCAAGAACTTAATCACATAGCACCATCCCCGGCAACGACGCCATTTTGATGTGGGTGATGTCGTCGGGTCTCCCAATCAAACACATTTATAATACTCAACAAACTACTAGTTAGTGGTAAGTCGAGGTCGATCCATGGAACGGTGTGCTTTGGGTTCTAAGTCTATCTATCTCAATTTGTGCTAGTGTCACTATTGATGGGGTTTGTAGTTGTATTCTAAACTAGTGAAAGTAACAAAGTAATGCAAACAATGAACTAGGAAATGTAAACAAATGACTAAAAGCACTAGGATGTCATGGGTTCATAAGGGATTCATGGGAGTTGATCATACAAACATGTTTCCTACTAGATGCAAGCAATTATTATTGTGATGGATCGAGTTGGTTTATATCTTACAATCTTAGGAAGGTTTGGGTCCCGGAGCCGAATCGATTAGATTGTACAACACCTACAAGTCGACTTAATCCTCCCTATCCAACAATATGCATGGTCTAATGAGACTCGAGTTGGTTTATGTCATACAAGTCTCATTGAAAAGATAAGTGATAGTTGTAAATGCAAGGATTCATAGGCTTAGCATTTCATCAAACATAACATGTGCATAAGTTGAAATCACATGATCAAGTTTAACATGTTAATAAGGTTGTCAATCATACTAACAAAGCCAAACATGATGAACATGTTGGGAAATGTGTCCTCAACAATAGTGCGATCACATGATTTAAATATCATTATTAAATCTCATACCAAGAATACGAAACGGATGATACATTACATATATAGTCAACTGGTCCACACATATCGGTAATGATTGGCTGGCTAGAGTTTGACATTACTGTCGTGCGACGGTGGTGATCAGTTGATCCCTTGAGGTCAAACCTAAAGGACGATTCCCTTAATTGAAAAGGTTAATTAATTGTATACCGATAGAGATTAATTAATTCCTTAACATTGAACAATTCAATTTGTGAGAGAGAATATTGATATCTTATTGTAATGAGATTAAATAAGATTTATTTTAGTAAATAAAATGCTTTATTACTAAAATTGTTTATTGTTTGAGAAACAATAAAGATAAGAATGAATGGTTGATTATAATTACAAGATATTGTGAATTATAATTATATGACCCATTTTATTTATGTGATCAAGTATCACTAGTCAATTTGTTGAATGTAATTTAATTAATTTATAAAATGATATTTATGTGATAAATATGCATTTAATTAATTAGTAACATGTATCATACTACATGTGACATATTGTGTGACAAATGACAAATTGACAAAAATAAAATAGTAGTCCATTTTATAAAGATGGACCGAAATAAGAGTGTAAAGGGAGTTAGTGGGTGAATTATTTTATGAGATAAAATAAGCTAATGATCACTAACCTACAAATAGCCTTACAAGCCTAAGGTATAGAAAAGAACAAAAAGAAAAGTGAAGGACCATATATTGGTCCCTTGCCTCACCAAAAACCGTGTGGCCTCTCTACTAATTAGAGGGCTTTTTTTTCTTTTATCATTATCACACTCTACCATTCAAAACACATGAAAAAGTTCATGAATTATTCTCTCTTTAATCTTCATCAAAAAGGATGAATTTTTGATTCAAATTTGTTCAAACGATTACTAAAATTTATATATGAGTATTAGTAATCAATTTTAAGGTAAACCACAATATAAATATCTAGTACATATTAGTTTGTGGGTTTAAGGGATAGTTTTGGGTGCAACTATATGTAGGGCTTCTATTTTGAGGTCATGTATGTTCATCCAATATTGAAAAGCTCAAGAACTAACAAGAAGGAGATCTTGTTGGTGCCCATTTGACCGAAATTTTAATGGTGAGAAATTGATTTTCTTATCTCTTCTATTTTAGTTTGCATGCATAAGATTTGCAATTTATTTTATGACTAAATAAATTAGAAACATATATGAATATGTTAAATAATGAGTTCAAAAGATTTCTAACAGAACAAGTAAGAAAGATTAACAATAATTAAAACGAGGATTAAGAGAATTATACCTATGGAGATTCCAAAATAATAATGCAAAGAATAATAGAAGAACTTGATGATTGATGGAAGGTTGTCAATCTCCCAATTAGACCTGTTATCGGGCCGGTTTCGGGCTTGGCCGGGCTTGGCCGGGGGCGGGCCGGGCTCACCAGGCTAGACCCTGAACAGGCCAGGGGGGGGCACGGGCTTGGCCGGGTTTGGCCGGGCTGTAGGTAGTCGACCGGGCCGGCCAGGCGGGCGGAGGCGGGGGGACGGGCTAGAGGCGGGTGGGCTGTTTTATTCTTTTTTTTTTTTATTAAAAAAAATAGTGACGATGGAATTTCATACGTAATCGAAAATTTTTATATTATTCCTTAATAGAAACGACATACATTCGATATTCGATAACTCCATAACTAAATTACATAATTATTTGACTTGCATAATAACGACGGAATAGATAATTGAAATTGAAATGACTCGATTTTAATATCACGGGTATAATTCACGAATCACGAGTAATGCCATGGGCCACCTTCAAATGACGATACATGACGCCGTATCCTTCACGGGTTCTCCATTTGTAGGATTTGGTAATATTATTATCTTCACAAACCTTGCAAATACACTTGAATTCATTAGACATATTTGGATCGGACATTTTGTGGAAGTACCTCCATACGAATAGTTCCCGAACCATGTTTTTTTTTTGAGATGTTAAATAACTTGAATTTATAAAAATATAGAATAGAATAGTTGAGAAAGTGAGAGGACTAAATGTGGGAATTGAGGGGTTATTTATAGGATTAGAATTAGGAAAATTAAAATAAAAAAAATAAAAAAACAAAAAAAATTGACGTTTGAATTCTGGGAAATTGCCAACTTTAAAGTTGGTAGAGATTCCAAAAATTTCAACTTTAAACGTTGGTTTTCAAAAATTGACGTTGGAAATTTGGAAATATTTGGTGATTTGAGAGATTTGGTGGGGCCTGCCAACTTTAAACGTTGGTTTTCCTTTTTTTTTTTTTTTTTTTTTTTTTTTTTTAGTTATTATTATTATTAAATTGAAGTGATTAATTATAATTTTAGGGGGGAAAAGGAGAAAAAAATAAAGGGCTTGAACTTTACTATTATAAATTTTTGAAAAAATTTCAAAATTTATAATAATTAAGTTGCCTACGTATCTTCGTCGGAAATCGGAAGAATCAAAGCCCACGTAGTTCTTTACTTACCTGACTTACCTGTTTTTGAATTGGAGGCGGGTGGATGACTTTGAGCTTTCTAGGTTGGAGAGCTCGTCTCGGATGACCCATCGTCTTCCTCTAATGGGTCGTACTCCGTTGCCCCTTGACGTCTTATTTTGGCTTGATCCCAATCTTTTTTGCATACACACATCTTTACGGTCGAGGGTGCTAGGCTAGATCTTCTGTCATCTAAAACTCTTCCACCTGCACTAAAAGCGGACTCCGACGCAACCGTAGAAGCAGGAACAACAAGCACGTCTCTAGCTATTTTTGATAGTAAGGAGAATTGTATGGAACGAGATTTCCACCAAAGAAGGATGTTGAAATCCTTATCATTTTGTTCAACTTGATATGATAAATAATCGTCCAATTCTTTTGTGGCGCAAATAGTAGTGGAGGATTGTGTTGACGATGCCCGGAATAAAATTGAATGAAGTTCGTTGTCAAACCGAGCGCTCTTTTGAGCCGGAGGGTTATCACTACTAGACTCGTCATTAACCGTAGCATAAATTTTAGACAACTCACGTAAAACATTAATACAATCATCAACATAATTTTGAGCATTATATTCAACAAGACCAAGCAATTTATAATAACACTCTATGCTATTTCTTAAACCAATATGTTTAACACACGGATCTAATATGCAAGCAACACCATATATAAGTGGAAAAGTTTTAAAATATTTCAACCATTTTTGTTTCATATCAATTATCACAGGTATTAAACATGGTTCGGCCTTTTCAATCTTAGAAAATGCAAGAACGATTTTTAAACATTCAAGTATAACTAAATGCACATTAGGTTCATACACAAGAGAGAAAATGTTGGTGGCTTTGTAAAACGGTTCAAATAGTTTACAAACATTTTCGGCAATTACCCACATACTATTATCAAGCATTTCTTGGTCGTAACGTTGGTGACTATTATATAACTCATTTAAAACGACTTTATATTTTAGAGCTTGGTTAAGCAATTTATATGTCGAATTCCACCTAGTAGGGCAATCGGTGGACCATTGTTTTGGTTTTAACCCATGTTGTTTGCACAATGTTTTGTATTGTGTTTTCCTCGATCTAGCATTTCTAATCCAATTAATGCAAGTTTTGATTGGTTTTATAAGTGGTGCAAGAAAAGTAACTCCTTCTTGAGCCGCCAAGTTTATAATATGGGCACAACACCTAATATGCACAAGTTCGCCATTTAGCAATAAATTATCCATTCCAAGAACATGTTCAATACATTTAGTGTTAGCCGATGCATTGTCAAATGAGATGGAGAAAACTTTCTTAGACAAATTAAACTTTTCTAAACATTTTTTAAGACGCAAAAAGAGATTATAACCGGTGTGTATTTCTTCCATGATATCAAAAGCAATAATACGTTTTTGTAAAAAATAATCATGATCAATCCAATGAACGGTAACACACAAAAACGGATCATTTTGTTTTGTAGTCCATGTGTCGCTAGTTAATGCTACTCGGCCATCATATTTAGCAAAATATTCAATTAATTCTTTTTTTTGTTCTTTATATTGTTCCATAGTAGTTCGTTTTAAAGTGTGACGGTTAACACGAGTAAAAGCGGGTTGTAATGCTCGCTTATTAAAATTTTCCAAATTAATACTTTCACCATAAGTAAAAGGCAACTCTTCAAGATTAACGAAAGTAGCCATATGACCAATCATAGCCTTTTGGTTATAAAAAAAGGTTTACCTCCACCGGCTTCTTTACTCATGAAACCGCTAAGTTGAGTTTGAGTTTGGCTAGCAACACCACTTCCTAAGTTATACCATGCTCACTATTCAAGTGACGACTCATGCTTCCAAGTCCACTTCCAACTTTCCAAGCAAAATCTTTGTGTACTTTCTTCACATCACGGCAAACGGTGCATACACAACGACAACTCCTCGGATCATTTGCGTCTTGCACCTTCACGAAATAGTTCCATACAAATGATACTTTCTTATTTCCTTTTTTACTTTGAGTCGCTTCTTCTTCAATATGTGCATCATGGGTAGAACCTACAAAAATTCAAATAAATTAGATGATTATATTACTAAAATGCAAGATTAAAACAAAAACTAACACTAATTAAAAAATAAAAGTAACAATAATTAAAAAAGCGAAATTAACAATAATTAAAAAACGGAAATAAAATATATTACCCTCTTGAGACGCAAACATCGCATCAACTTCTTCCGGAGTATAATCTCTTCCCTCTTCCATTTTTATATCACTAATTTAAAATTTTAATAATAACAATAATTAATATTTATTATAAATTTATAATAATTAATTAATAAGATAATTCTATTATACTAGTAATCTATTATATTCTAACTTAAAATTAATTAATAAAAACTTGATAATTTGAATTTAGAGAAATATAGAATAGATTAAGATAGAGAGTTGAGAAAGTGTGAGGATTAATGTGGGAATTAATGGGTATTTATAGAATTAGAATTAGGAAAAATAAAAAAAAAATAAAAAAATCCTACCGTTGGAAAGCCAGCAATGGCAACAAATATTATGGGAATTGGGAAATTGTAATTAGCCGTTAGAAAGAGCTGTTGGCAGCCAACAGCTATTTTTTGAGCGGGCCGGGCCGGGCCGGGTAAGGAGGCGGGTCAGGGGGCGGGCCAGGAGGCGGGCCGGGCTGTGCTTTCATGACCCGGGCCAGGCCAGGATATGCAGGCGGGTTTGGCGGGCTTGGCCGGGCTTGGCCGGCCGTGTCTTTAAGCCGAATCGACCAAGGGTAATTTGGTGGGGCGGCCGGGCTGACCCGTGCAGTTGGCCACCTCTACTCCCAATAAACCCAATAATCTTCTAATTACCCAATAATAAACTTGAATTACTCAATAATAAACTTGAACAATAATTAAGGAAAGATTAATGTGTAATTTGTGGAAAGATTAAATGATAATCTATTCTAATCTACTCCTAATCTAATCTAAGGAAGGATTGATTTAACCTAATGAAAACTTGATGGTTTGATTATTAAAAATGGGGTATATATAATAGAGCATCATTAGGTTAAGCCAGGGTAAAATAGTAATTTAACAATGCTAATTGTTGGGTAGGGAATCGCCGGTCTCAAGAGAGACTCCGGTCTCCTTTTCGCCGGTCTTTGAAAAATATGCGGATCCTTCATAGAACAAGAAGAACACGAATGTTGCTGTAAGGGAATCCGAGCGGATTGGTCTCGGGACGCTCGGATTCTGGGTTGTGTATTTATTTTTTTCTTTCTGTCTAACAATCCGAGCATCTTGTGGGGAAGACGAGCGGATTGTGTCTCAGGAATCCGAGCGTCTTGAGGGGAAGACGAGCGGATTGGGAGCAAGACGAGCGTATTGTCTCAGGGGACGAGCGGATTGGCGGACAGCTTCTTTGGTTGAGCTCGGATTGTAAAACGGACGTCATTTTCTCATCCGGACTACTATTGGAGTGATTCAAAAGCCTAGATCACTTGATTTTTCGATGCCGTTCCATCTAGCATACTTACAGGGCTAAAGGAGCAACTATTGGTTTGGGTCCGAGCAATTTCTTCTTGCATTGACTTCCTTCTCGTCATCCTTGCTTTTTAACCCTATGATCGTTCTATATACTCTTTATTCCTACATCCTTGGTCATCATTCTTGCCTCCTCTTCATACCAGTCCATCTAATATCATCAAAAAGCTTCTAAATATGCATGAGAGACGAGAATTTCCGCCTAATTGTCTTCTTTCCTACAAAACATACGAAATGCACTAAGAAAGCAAAATAGAAAGCATTTGACGGATAAATTGGCTATGGAATGTTATAATAGTATGCAAAATGGGTTCAATTAAGGGACTAAATATGCGCAAATAATGTTCACATCACAATTCATAACCTACATAACATAATTATGTACAATTACTATATAACCAATAATCAACCAACTAATCATGCACTTATCCTATACCCATCACGTCCTAACCCTTTTGACAACTGCAAAGCTAAATCTCTAATTCTACCGTTTTATAGCACTGTTCAGTCTCGCTATAAAATTCATAATTAATTCATCAAAAATCAAAACGATGCATGACCAGTGAGGTTGAAACCCTACGACACATATCTACAATTTTTGTGAAATAGACTTTCTTCAAAATCCAGAGTTATCAGGGTTTTCTTGAAGGAATCATAAATATTGACGAATTCCGACGCATAAAAAGTATTGACCTCTAAAATAAGTTTAACAAATCCTTTTCAAGTGAAACAAAAGCCTAACATCATCTAGACTCTCCAATTTTAATGTTTGCAAAAGACCCAACTCAATTTCAATTTATAAATTAGGTTTACAAAATAAACTTTAGACCACTAGTGCATTCTCGGATTTTCATTCGACATGTTCATAACGAATTTATTCTGGAAAATCTACACGTTCAATTTCTACGGAATTTTACAGGCATCAACAAGACTTGAAAATAACCTAAGTCTATTCTTTACGTTTTTGAAGACAACGATTTTAAGATAGTCTGGTAGTTCGTTTAAGACAACTTACATATTTATTGAATTGCTGTAACTTTATTCTAACCATTGAAAGATTAAAGATGATCTTACAAAATAAAAGACGATGAACTTCTCTTATTTTTTCCCCTTCTAATTCTCCCTCTTTCTTTTATGTGATATTATGAGTTTTTATGTGGAATAAGGATTTATGGTTAGGTTAGCCTTGCTTATATACTAGTAAGGTAGTATTATTTTAGGAAAGTTTCTCTTTTTATTATTATTATACTAGTCTTAACATAAGTAGGATTACCATACATCTCTTTTACTAATTTAATTATTAAGATATTAATATAATTATTATTACTTTCCCATATTATTATTATTTCCATATTATTTATTATTAATTCCCGATATAAAAACCCGATCACACCCATACTATACTAATAAATTTCGGTCCATATAATAATGGCACACGGCCCAAAGCACAAATATAAGCTAAGCCCAATTCCCGACTTGGATGCTTAATTTATTATTTAATTAACGTCTTGTTATAATTACTATTAGAAATGTATTAAATCAATTATTAAATTACACAAATTGTTCTTATAAATTATTATTAAAATACGGAGTATTACAGTCTTCTCCCCTTAAAATGAACTTCGTCCCGAAGTTCGCCCACAACTACCACCACATCACTTATAAACATTCTCACAACTAAGCATCATCCAACACAATCCTCCATTTACGATTATTAACCGCACCAATCTTATCACAAGGTATCACAACAATAACTCAAACATTCGGTGTATTACAATAAGGTTCTTTTAAAAGTGTCACCTATGCGTGGGGTAATGCTGTTTGGTAAGAAAGAGAAGTTAAGCAAAAAGTTCATTGGTCCGTATGAGATTTTGGCTCATGTGGGAGAGGTTTCTTATCGGTTAGCTTTGACACCAGCTTTGGATCGTGTACATAATGGGTTCCATGTGTCTCAGTTACGGAAGTATGTGAGTGACCCTTCCCATGTGTTAGAGGTGGAGAACATCGAGTTGGATGAATCTTTGTCTTTTCTAGAGGTCCTAAAACAGATTCTTGATCGCAAGGTTCGCAAAACGAGATCTGGGGAAACAGTGTTACTAAAGGTTTTATGGTCTAATAACAATGTTGAGGAAGCAACTTGGGAGGTGGAAGAGGTTATGAAGGGGCGGTATCCGTCTTTTTTTGATCAGGTATGTGTGGTTACGGGGACGTAACCATGTTTCTTTTAGGGGGTAGGAGATGATCGCATAAGGTTTTGGTATGGTTTTATGTCGGTTTTGGTACAGTTCGTGGTTGATTTTAGTCGGTATGGGTTGTGTTTGAGTTTTGTTTTTGAGTTTCCATTGCGTTGTTGCGTCGTAGTTGAGTTAGTAAGTTTGTTTTTGAGTATGGGTTTGAACTTCGGGCACGAGGACTGTAATACTACAGTTTTATGAGTTGTTGGGTACTCTATCGAGTAAGGCTTACTCTGTCGAGTAAGTGAGTTTTGTATTCTGGACAATGTTCTATTTGTTGGGTACTTGATCGAGTAGGGGCAAATCGATCGAGTAGGGGCAACTCGATCGAGTAGGGGGTACTAGATCGAGTACCTCAGTTACTCGATCGAGTACGTTGGTTCTTACGGGTTTTTGGTCGGGTTTTGATAGCAACGCAAGAATGATATATAAAGTACTTTCACCAGTTTCTTTTAATTTTTTACTTCATTCTAAATATTTTACAAAAGAGAACAAACTACGTTGAATATTCTCTCGCATTGCTGTCAAATCCAAAGGGCTAAAGTCATCGGATTGCAGAGTTCTTTACGCCTTTGAGACCGTCGTATTGTGGGTAAGATCCTAGTACAGTTTTTATATTATTTCGTTATCTTTGGTTTAAAGCCTAGTTGGGTAATTTGGGGGTTTTTGGTAATATTATTGGTATTAGATTGTCATTGTATGACTATATGTTGATAGTAGGTGATTTCGTAGAGGAGCGTTTCTGATCTAATATTGTGTTGATTTGTGGTGATTGCATTCCAGGTAGGGTTTCCTACTCAGTTATTGTTTACATAATTATGAGATGGTTGTTCGTTGTTGGTTGTGAGTTAATGGCATTTGTTTATATCGTAATGAATTGGTATTGTTGATATTGTAATTGGTTGTGGTTATTTGTTTGTAGTTCGTGAGGTGTACCCTCGGCTGAGTGGAGTCACTTGTGGGAGTTGCTTCACGCTCTTTATTCGCCCTTGTGGAACCCGTCACAAGAGGGGATGTGCACATTAAGGAACATGGGTTTTCGTTCGGTAAAGATGAGTGGGGCATAGGTGGGAACGGCTGCGGTCCTCCATTGGCAGAGTGGATTACTGGTTGCCGCTGGTAATTAATCTGGCAGGGCTAGACCTTCAGGCTAGTCAAGTGATTGGTGATGTGACGGTGTTGGAGAATTGTGTTTGTGTATTGTTGTTGTATTGTCTTATATTGTGTATGTAGTAACTGACCCCGTTTAATTATTTTTAAAACTGTAGTGATCCATTCGGGGATGGTGAGCAGTTATTCAGCAGGAATGGTTTGGATGCGCAAGGGATTAGATGGGCATGAGTCACCACGAGTCATCTAGGAGTCTTCCGCTGTTGTGTCAAACATTTATTTACTTTAGTTGGTTTGGATTTTGGAACAGTTGTATCGTACTCTTATCAGTTTGGTTTTGGCATGTAATCACTTTAAACTTATCTATTTAAGTACGTTCTTTGATGGTCTATTTGATATTCATGGCCTCGGGTAACCGAGATGGTAGCACTCTCATGCATTATGTGGTCTTGGTAAGGCACCTTAGTATATGGGAGCGTTACAACATCCTACTATTTTTTTGTTCTTAATAGATGGATGTATCGAAGTTTTGTGCAAGACCTTGTTGGAATATGTGTCCTCAACAATAGTGCGATCACATGATTTAATATCATAATTAAATCTCATAATAACACTACTACAAATCCAGGCAACTACAACGCCCCTTTAATAACGCTTATTCACGAAAATCACCATAAACGTTGTAGAACGTATGGCGCAAATTTTACTAAAATTAATTACAAGGTTTATGGTTATATAACCGTTGTTATAAGTTTTAACAACGGGTCAAACATGCACAACCGTTGTTAATAATTTGGCGCAAAGTTAGTGAAAAGTAACCACAACGGTTATTTTTTAAACCCGTTGTTAAAACCTTTTTAACAACGGTTTTTGTCTTACAACCATTGTTAAAACATTTTAACAACGGTTTTTGTTTAACAACCGTTGTCAATACTTTCATACTATACACCACACAAACACAGATCAGCTACAACCACAAAACACAAACACAAACACAAACACAGACAATCACAAACACAATTAAACACACACTTTCTCATTGTCTATTTCTCTCTTTCTCATCGTCGCTTTATCATCTTGCCGTCGCTATTGGTTTCATCGTCTCTTACTTTCTCTAATTATCAGGTAAATCTCACCGTCACTGTTGGTTTCATCGTCATTATTTTATTTTTCTAATTCTTTCATTTGCATGTATGTTCTTTTATCGATCATTATGTTATTTCTCCAAGTATTTTTCGCTTAATTAGCTAGTAAAACAAATTAAATAAAATAAAACAAAGAAGAAGCAAGATGATAGAGAGGAATGCATGATAAACTTAATTAATTAATTAATTAATTAATTAATATATATATATATATATATAATATATATATATATATATATATATATATATAAATATATACATATATATATATATATATATATATATATATATATATATATATATATATATATATATACATACATACATACATACATACATACATAAATTAAAAAAAAGAATTACATTAATAAAAATGCAATTCTTATATTTTCATAAAGAGTCTTATTCTCTTCTATGATATCAATCCTCTCCTCCTTAGCTATTTGGAGGTTCCGTTCAGCAGTTGCTATATCGTCATATAGCTGCAACAATTGTTGCTCTGTCAAGCCATCTTTTTTGGCGTCCTTTAGTGCGGATCGAGCATCCACAAGGTAGCTCCCGAAACTGTCCTCAATGTGGAGCAATCGGCGGATGAAACTGTTGTTGTTCTCGATCATAGTAAGAGTCTTAAGGATGATATCATTCATTTTGTTGATGAAGTTTGGAGTTTGTTTGAAAAATTAATTAGGGTTTGGAGTTTGTTTTAATGTGTGGTTTGAGTTGTTTTTTAATTAATATATGTTTAGGAAGTTGTGCCATAATCATCATCATATCTCTCTCTGCTGCTTCAAATCTTATTATAACCCTTCTCATTCCATATTGTCCATTCATATGCACAGAGATGGCAGTAATAATGTATGCATCGGAATTATAACGGGCCGTAATTATGCATGCATCTAGTAATATTTAATTTAATTTTTTTTATTTTTTAAAAACAAACAACAACGGTTATTCCTAAACAACCCGTTATCTTTAGTTATAACAACGGTTTTGTATATTACAACCGTTGTTATAACTTTCCCACCAAAATTGAGTCACACTTTCCACAACGGGTTTTTATACTTAAAATCGTTGTTAATAGTTTAAACAACGGGCTCCTTAAGAAAACCAACCGTTGTTAAAACCTTTTACAACGGACGCTTTAACAACGTCCGCTTTTTTATATAACAACGGTTTTTAACCGTTGTTATAGCCTGTATCTGTAGTAGTGTAAGAATGCGAAAGGGATGATAAGTTAAATAGTCAACTGATCAACAGTAATTGGTAACGATTGGCTTGCTAGAGTTTGACGTTACTGTCGTAGGACGGTTGTGGTCAGTTGATCCCTTAAGGTCACACCTAAAGGATGATGCCCTTATCTGTAAAGTTGATTAATTGTATGACGATACCAGTTAATCAATTCCTTCAAATTGAACAATTCAATTGTGAGAGAGAATATTTAATATCTTATTATAATCGGATTAAATAAGATTTATTTTAGTAACTGAAATACTTTATTACCAAAATCGATTATTGTTTGTGAAACAATTGAGATAAGAATAAATGGTTAATTATAATTACAATATGTTATGAATTATAATTATATGATCCATTTTATTTATGTGATCAAGTATCATTAGTCAATTTGTTATATGTAATTTAATTAATTTATAAAATGATATTTATTTGATAAATATGCATTAAATTAATTAATAACATGTATCATAATACATGTGACATATTGTGTGACAAATGACAAATTGAAAAAATAAAATGGAGGTTCACATAAGGTGTAAAAACCGGTTTTTTGGTAGGTTTTTAGGGTTTTGGGGTTTATTGTTTTTAATTGTTAAAAACATCATCATAACCTAAAAACCTATAAAGCTAGTCTACATTTTGGGTAAGATAAAATATAAGAAAGGCAAATGCATGCATTGGCTTGGCTCTACCCTACACCCCCACCGGTTTTCCCCATTCTCTTTTGAAGAGAATTACTCTCTTTTTTTGCTCATTCATACACATGCAAAATCTCTCTAATATATTCATCTCTCTTCCTCCAAAACTTTAGAAGTTTTGATTAAAATTGATCATTGATATTACTAATATTATTAATGTAATATATGAGTATTAGTAATCAATTTTAAGGTAGACTATTAAACAAATATCTAGCAAATATTATTTAGTAGAGATAAGGGCTAATCTTGCGTGCAATCATTCGGAGAATCTCTACATTGGGATTTTGGAGGATCATCCTAATACTCATCAGAGATCAAGAACAAGTGAAGGTAGGAGACCTTACTTGTGCCCATAAATCCAAAAATAACAATGTAAGAATCATTGTTTTCTGATTTTATTCCTTATTTTGTTATGCATGCACTAGATCTAAAGAACAAATAATTAAGAAGTTAATTAGTTCATTATTAGAAGAGTCTAATAATAGTTATATGAACCTAACAAGTGGTATCAGAGCATAGGATGTTGCATGCATAATCGGTTTGGTTTTTCCGAGTTAAATGTAACTTAATTAAAACTAGAAATTTGTGATTTATAAGAGTAAGTAACGAAATCATGATGCATGTTATATATTCTGGTCCTAAAATGTTTTTAGGTCATTTTTATGATTTATGGTAATTTTTTGCTCAATTTAATGATTTTTAGTGAAATAATTACATTTTTATGAGTAAAATGAACTTTTATTCACTAAAATAAGTTAACCTTCACTACTGGCCGTGATTTTTTAGAATGATCTCACATGAATATTTTATGTATTGTATGTAAAATTTTATATTAATGTGATTAATATTTCATGATTTATGATTTTTATGTGATAAAAATGGCATAAATGGAGGTTAAATGACTAAAATTGGTTAAACTTAGTTTCTGACCTTGAAAATTTTATATGACCTCACGTTTATATTTTAAAAATTGTGTGTAAAATCCTGTGTTAATTTGATTAGTATTGCATGATGTATGATTTTTATGAGATAAAAATGGATTAAAAGAGGTAAAAGGGTTAAATATAGTTAAACTTCGAACCAGGACATGAAACAATTAATATGTTGTCACATGTACGATTTAAACACTGTATATAAATTTTGAAATGAAATGATTTCATTTAGCATGATTTATGAATTTTTAGTGTAAAAATGGCATAAATAGTGACTATTATAGCATAAATGGCTAAAACAAATTACATGGCATAAAAAAATTATTTTAGCTTGTATAAATATCCCACTTATCAGATATAAAGTTGTAAAATTTATTGGATTAATGTTTGGATATTTTATATGTTTTGTGAGATAAAACCGATAAATTGCAACTATATTTTTCTCGAAATTAATTCGAAAAATTTAACCATGATTTTTGACATTATGAGTGTCATGTAATTATTCCAGAATTTTCAAAAATTTAAAGTTCAAATTTTGAAATTATTGTAATTTAATTTGGATTTATTTCATAAATGTTTTGATTTTAAGATAAAAAATGAGCATAAAATTATATCAAGTTGATGTTTTGTAAAAAATTGAGTGATGACTAATTTTTGAGTCCTAAGAGTGTTAGGATAATTAACTTGAGCTTAAATTTGATTTAAGTATTGATTTGTAATATTAAGAAGTTATTATCACGCATTTCCATAAAACCGGGTTATATAATTGATATAAGTTAAAATAGGACGATTTGGCACATAATTTGGCATGATTGACACATATTATAATGCTGCATATTTCAATTGTTGAATGTCTTTTTATTTATATAATTTTGAATTATGCAATTTTATCTTAGTATGGCCTTTATTTTAATCGATATTACCCGTAATGAAAGGGAATATTGATTCGGTTGTAATTAAATGTGATCTCGTATCACTTTTATTTTTACTAGTTTTCCCGTATTACAAATGTATAATAGGAATAGCTTTGTATTTTTGTTATTGTTTGTAATCATGGAGTTTCTTCAAGACGGTGCCATTCGGAAAGGCGTTCCGACGAAGACGGTGTTCTTGGGAGGCGTGCCACTTGAAGATTCAAGGGACAAAAGCAGTTGGTTTCCGAATATGTAATAGATTATTTGATTTTCTATTTTAGGAAGGCCATACTAGGAATTTATTATTATTGCTTTGCATTTCTTTTAATATGTTGCATGCATTGCCAAATTGCCATAACAACACATGCATTACATATCGAGTAATCGACCGTATCAATTATAATTATCGTAGTTCACCGCTTTAATTCACTTAAAACGTGATAGATAATAAATTGACAAGACCTCTCACTAAATAATAATTGAGAATTAGCCTTGCCAAATAGTAGAAACCATGAGTCCCAATTTCATAAGGAAGTAGGCTCGGCTCACCGGGGTGCTAAACTTGTTACGTTGGGTAAGTGGGTAGTAAAATGTTATTATATCGAAATTTGGATTGAGCTCAACGGAAGTATTCGTGACCGTAGTCGCATGTGTTCCGGGCTAAAGATAAATATTAAAGTAATTTTTATCGACCGAGAGTTCTAGAAGTAGAATCGATTAAAGAGTTAATCCACTGAATTATATTGATAAGGGTTGAATCGGCTCACCGTGCCCAAGTTAGTATGAATTTGGATCTCGGAATCATTTATAATAGTTGGGTAGAGGTCACTATATAAATGCTAAAACTTGTTTAAAGTGTTTACAAGTATTATTAAAACGATATATGTTTATTATTTCCTTCATTTTCGTCTTTGTAGTAATCTATACGCAATGGATTCATTTAATACTCTTACACCCATTACCATAATTCATGGCTCCAATCATTCCATGAAACGTGCTCCGTGTATGACAATGATACGATTAGAGAATTACGCCTTGGCATTGGCCAGGATGAAAATCTTTGCTACTTTACCACCTCCACATCTCCCACTCCAATATTTATGCCTACCTATTTGGTAAGAAAATATTGTGAAGAAAATCTCACTAATTCCAAGGCATCCTTGTTTGAAGGAACAAGGAGAAATATTAAATTTGGTGGGAGTTCTAGCAAGAATGTTCTTGCAACTGAAAGAAGTAATGGTATTACAAAAGGAAAGGCAAATATGGGTAAGAAACCCAAATCTGATAATGAATTGGAAACGGATAGTGAGACTACCATAACCAAAACCAAGAAGGGTGCCCAATCTTACGAAGAATGTCATTACTGTAATGTCATGGGCCATTCGAAGCGAAATTGCCCAACGTATTTGGGAGATATCAAACCTGGACTTGTCACTCCACTTGGTACTATTTCTTCCGAAATCGTTGTTATTGATATAAATTGTACATCCACCTCAACATGGCTATTGGATACCGGTTGTGGTTTTCACCTTTGTAATCATATACAGGGGCTTGGAAATGTGGAAAAGCTAAACAAGAGTGATATAAATCTCCGACAAGGAAATGGAGAGAGAGTAGCCGCCACTTCAAGAGGGACTTATGTACTTGTTTTAGCTAATAACTTTGAGTTATAATTTACATAATTGTTATTATGTACCCACTTTGTCCAAAAACATTATTACCATTTCTTTGTTAGACATAGAAAGATTTTTCCTTTCTTTAGCCATCAAAAACAATTGTTGTATTTTGTTGAATAGGACTTGGCTGTGAGCCAAGCCACTTCTATCAATGGTATTCATGTTTCAGACATTTCCAACTAAACTAAAGATATCTATAACATACAATCCAAACACTCATAACTATTAATCCAAATGATTTGTACATTTTGCTTTTTCGATTAGGTCACATAAATGAGAAATGCATTAAAAAGCTAGTGTCGACTAAATTTATTGAACCATTTGATTTTCACTCATATGGTATATGCGAATCTTGTCTCCTTCGCAAAATTGATTCGTACTCCCTTTAGTGGTAAGGGGACACGAGCAAGTGATTTGTTAGAACTAATACATGCCGATGTATGTGGTCTAATGAGCTTCACCGCAAAGGAGGAATTATGACTACTTAGTCACTTTTACCGATGATTTAAGTAGATATGGGTATGTTTACTTAATCTAATTAATATAAAAGTGAAGCTAAAGATACCCAGTATCTGCTGAGACTCCAACAAACACCCGATGATTATCGAACAATAACATGTTTTGGAATCGCAGCGTTTGATCGACAGTTTGTGTACAACTTTACGTCGGAAAACTTAAAATGATTTTGAAAATAAAACATTTAAAAACTTTTCAAAAATACCTGGAGTATTTAATGCACGACGATGGGGTCGCAATGACACTAACTAGAGTCAAAACCGACACCGGACCAAAAACCGACTCAAAAATTCAAATCCCGACCCCAACAACGAGTCAAACCGAGTCAACCACAAAAAACAAAACATTCAAAGCCTTATATACTAAGATTTCCAGGATTCATGAATGGTCAAGTACCAAACACGTGACTACAAATCGTAGGATAGAACAAATCATGATTGCACTTGTATGAAAGTGACAGGACAACTCGAAGACCCGCGACGTGGCTCGTGCCTCTTTGAGCAGCCCAGGTGGCCACATCGCTCAAAACTCACACAACCACTCGTTTTCCTATAAATACCCCTCAAATGCCCCCATTTGAGAACTTACGCGAGTGTCCGCCCCCTCTTTTCTCCCTTAAAATTCTCGATTCGACTTCTTAAGTCACAATCCGACGCGTATTTACGACCTACCGATCGAAAATTCAAGCCTTACACATTGTTTGGTACCGTCATCGTGCATTAAATTACTTGACCGACCACTTCGACTACTACACCGTCACTAATATTAATAAAACACGCTTTTTACTTACCAAAACGGTTTTAAACCGAGTCTTTTCCGACCAAACGAGTTGTTACACTTACGTCGGTCTCGCGCCATAACCAAACATGTAAGTATAAGGGTGTAAAAATCCTTCTTTTATCATGTCTTCATTTGTTTTATGACTATAACATGCTAAAACATGCATAACACGATCCAAAACATGGGATAAACTGGGTTTTAGCCTGAGGCAGAAGCCCCTTATTGTGCACAACGGCTCGCGCCTCAATGGGGTGCCCAGGTCAGAACTCAACCGTGTTTGTTCTCGTCTTTCCCCTTTAATTCATTTTCATATTTGTAATCGGTTTTTACCATTTCAAATATTTTCAAACCTTTTTTATTTTAGTTTATTTGTTTTTAACCATAAAACATTTTTCACCCTTGGTTCCTTATACCATGACGGTTAAATCTGTGTTTCGGTGATAATATATGGTTAATTACATTTAAAAGGTATTTTAAAGCCTTTTATTTCATTTTGGGAGGTATTTTAAAGCCTTTCATAATTTCTTTACATTGTCAAAACAAGCATATTAGTCACCAACACAAAGTCATCCTTGGTTCCACATACCATGCCGGATTTTAACCCGGGTACGATGATGAGTATCGACGAATTATATTCAAATGAACTTAAAACAATTAGTTCATAATTATTTTCAAAACTATTCATGTCAAGCTTGCCAATTCGAACTCGACACCGAATATCATCAAAATCATGATGATTATTCGAGTCTCGTTCCTCAAATCAACAAATGCGGTCTAAACGACCCTTTCAAACCAAAATGGGTTCAAATACCCATTTTCAACACATTTTATAAATGTTTTTCAAATGGTCAGAACGCGTCTTAAACCGTTGACTAACCCGCGCCTAAACAGGCCCTTTTCCTTCTCATTTTCAAAACCAGGGGAGATCCTTTTGCATCGCCAACAGGCTCGCGCCTCATATGGCTGCCTGGTGCAGGGTTTGTTCCCCTTCCAGCATTAGTCTAGGACGATCCCGACTCCAGTTAGCCCGGATATAGGACGGATCAGATGACTATTTACTCATTCAAAAAATCATATTTACAAAATGCTTTACTAAGACAAATAGATCACGTTATGCACCACAAACCTAATACGTGGATGTTTAATTTCTGTCTTACATGCAAATCAACCGCTTATCCAACTCGACATCTTATGCTTGATACTTGGATTAAATCAACTGAGTTAGAAACATCTCACATGTTAGGTTTAAACAATTGGATGCACATTCATGCATTTAAACCGTTTTATCAACTTTTGCATTCAACCAACCAAGAACGATCAGTAGAGGCCGCTACCGCGGGCGGGATTGGGTGTCTGATTAAAGGGCTTCCCAATACGTACCTTCACCTCTTACTCAAAAACTTTGGATAGTGGACGACCTTATCCAGGGCGTATGAGAGTCATTCTAGAATAGGATGCTAAAGAGGAACGATTCCTTATCTTTAGTACCTATGTCAAACACTGCTTTGTGCTTCGTTTGACCGAGGTATAAAGTGGATTCGAACGGGTTCCAAGCATCCCACAAATCGTTGGTGGCGACTCCGAACATCTCTAATCGTTTCGAGACCCTTACCGAGACGAAATCGACCGATCTAAAACGACCAAGTCGAAAGTATTTTTACGCCGCCGAGCGTGGCTTTCAAAAGACCGTTGTATGTCCACATATTGGCTGGGCTTGCAGGTGGGCCATATCCAAAATTGGCGACTCCGCTGGGGAAAACTAGGACACTTATGTCTTTGTGATCTCTAAATGGTGAGACTCGAACGAGGTCTTGGTTGGAATGCATTAATTGATATTACGGTTACGGTTGGGTTCCTTGTCCGGGCCCACAACCTAACCTTCATCGACCAATTGGCTCGTCTCGTCGGCGTGAGTTTTCTCATCCCCGCGTTTCGAATCCCGATTGAGTCAAGCATACCATTGACGTCACACATTTCTTTTTCGTCAAAGAGCTTTCATCACTTTCGAGCACGAGGCTAGGGCACCCTCCTTACACATTTTGTTTGGATTGGTATCCCTCTCGCAAATCGGGGTTTGATTGCTTGGTGTGTAACCCACCCTTTTAAGCCAAAACTCGTGTCATCATAATGCATAATATAATGAACTGTGAGTGCTTATGTGCTACTTGATCGTAAGTTCTTCCGCGTCGTTTTCAAACTTTCAAAAAACACCCTTTTGCGCCGTTATAATGGCCATTTAAAATCTCGGTCTTTTGCCGACCGTTGCACGCCTTTCTAGGCCGTCGTAATGACGATTTTCAAACTCCGTTTTTATAACCATTTCAACACGCCTTTCTAGGCCGTCGTAATGACGATTTTTAAACCCGGTTTTTTATAACCATTTCAACACGCCTTTCTAGGCCATCGTAATGACAATTTTCAAACTCGGTTTTTTATAACCATTTCAACACGCCTTTCTAGGCCGTCGTAATGACGATTTTCAAACCCGGTTTTTATAACCATTTCAGCACGCCTTTCTCGGCCGTCGTAATGACAATTTTCAAACCCGGTTTTCTACAACCATTTCAAATCACCTTTTTACACCGTTATAATCGCCGCGTCTAGACACGGACTTTAACCCGTCTCGCGCCGACAATGGCTCTTTGAAAACCCGAGAAAAGCACACACCCTTTTCTCGAGACACTTTCGAGATCCCGAGGACCATGCACCGTCCCCGAGACCTCTTAAAACATTTCAAACTCGATTTTCAAAACATACAATTTTGAATTTCAAAACCCGTCTTGGGAGGCAATACCTTGTTTTCCGAGCCGATTCAAACTCAAACCGTCTTTTGCATGTTGGAGTTAGTGTCGTCCACAATAGTGCGTTAACATAATAAATCTCATTAATGGAATATTATCAGATATTTAATTATTTGATCCTCGTTAGTTGATTAACTTAAATCGATAACGGTTGGCTGACTAGAGTTTGACGTTATTGTCGTGAGACGGCGGTGATCAACTGACCCCTTCCGGTCACACCTAAAGGAACGAATCTCAATAGACAACTAATTAATTGTATGAGATACAATTTATTTAGTCCCTTGATTTGTAGACTAAAAGGTTAGTCAATTATTTTAAGAGAGATATCGAGTTGTGAACTCGAGGTACGGAAATTATTATTTAATTATGTGATAATTGAATTAATAAATTATTTGAGACTGGAATTAATGATTAAGTAGTTAATTATTAAATTGGTACTAGTTGACTAATGTGATTAGTATTGGTACGTAAACTATATGTGTAGCGGTACACATATATTTACGGAGTGATTTAGACGAATTTAATTGGATGTATTTAAGCATGATACGATGTTTAAATAAAATTTACACGTATTTGTGCGACAAATATAAGAACTAAAATGGACCTGTAAATGGGACATTAGACCGTGTAAATGGAGTATAGTGGATGATTATAGACATAATGATTTAACTTTACTTGTTGTTTCTTTTCCATAAGTCATCTTATGATCACTTGCATGTGATATAAGATTGGACAAAAATTAAAACAAGTTGACTCCCTCACTAGATACACTCCACCCGCCACTTGTCCACAATATACTCCATATTGTTTGTTCATTTTTGTAAGCTAGCTCATTTTTCACTCATGCATGTGAACAAAAATTTGGTACATCTCTCTAAAAATAATAAGCATCATTTTACTAAGTTGTTAGTAAAACAAAAATTTAATACTAAGAAAGTTAGTATTATTAACATATTATCAAGGGTTAAATTTTACTAGTATCTAGTTAATACTTGTAAAATTATTTGGGTAAGTTCTTAGGTGCAACAAGAAGCAGATCTTCTCTTTGAAGATTTGTAAGGAGGATCATCCATTTGGTATAAGCTCAGGAACAAGCTAGTAAGGTGAACTAGTTTGTGCCCATTTTACCATAAAATCAATGTAAGGAAATTGTTTTTCCTTAAACTTTCATTTTCATGCTTTTATATTGCATGCATGTTACATAGATCACTAACATATTATGAGATAATTTGTTTTTAATTAGAGAGTCTAATTTGGATCTATGATCTTTCAAGTGGTATCAGAGCATAGGCTTGTAATTTGCATGTTAATTTTAAGCATTTTAATGAATTATGTGATAATTTATAAAAACTCAAAAATTGTGTTAGAAGAGATTTTAGTACGAAATTTTTGGGACATGCATAACTACTGATCTCAAAAGGTTTGTGAATTTTTTTGGTGATTTTTTTGGTGATTTTGCTATTTTTAATGTTTTTGGGTAGAAAACCGAGTCAAAATGCCGTATTTTAGTTAAAAATTGACTAAAATTAGTTAAAAGTTGATTCGGTGCATGGATTTTTTATGGTAGTTCATGCATGTTTTCTACTGATTTTATGCAAAAGGTTGAAGGCTGGTTCGAATTTTTTGCATGTTTATTGATTTTTTGAGTTAAAAGTCGATAAAAGTCAAATTAATTAATCATAATTTTGAAAATTTTGATTATGCCCATGATAAATTTATGTACATTTAAGAATATTATTTAAATGTCAAAAGTAATTTTGCATGTGTGTTTTCACTTTGTTTTGATGTTTATTGGTTTTAGTGGTTAAAAACCGATAAATATCGATCTTTTTCTTCATAAAATTTATCCGGAATTTTTGGGCAATTTTTCTGACATTTTGGTGTTCTTGGGAGTGTTCCAGAATACGTAAAAATTTTGTTTCAATTTTTGGGTAATTTTTCAATTATTTTGGATTTTTACTTAAATATTATGATTGTTTCGATTAAATTAGCAAAATATCACCAAATCAAACTAATAATTTATCATAAAATTAGTGAGGACTAATTTTGAGGTTCAAAACAGTTTGGACAATTAGTTTGAACTTAAATGAGATTTAAGAGTTGATTATTGATTTGACATGTTAAAAATCGATTAAATCCACAAAAACCGAGATGGATACCAACGAATGATAGATAGGGCGATTTTGGCATCATTTTACAGCATTTTAAGCATATTTATTTAAGTTGAATGAATGATTGTCATTTATTTAAAGTATTTATCTTGTTGTACCTAGTATGGCCTAGTTAATTTTAATCGTTATTACCCGAAATGAATGGGAATATCGATTTGTTTGTAATTAAATACGATCTCGTATCGTCGGTTCGTAATTAATTAATAGTTTTGTTTATTTTTATTAATTAATGTATAATAGGAATAGCTATGTAATTCATTTGTAATAGTTATTTTTACCGGCGTTTCCAAAAGACGGATTACAACAAGACGGAGTCTATTTTTGGAAGGTGTTTCAAATCCCACAAGAAAGAGCCACTTATGGAATGAAGAGGCAAGGGACCAAGGAGTTGGTTTCCGAAATGTAATAGACTAGTTTTTATTAAATAGGTGGTCATACTAGGATTTATTCATATGCTTACATGTTTGCTTGTTTTATTTTCGCGCATGCCAAAATCGCCATTCACATGCATTTTTATTTTCGCGGTTGTCAATTCATGTCATTTACATTCACCGAATTAATTCACTTATAAGGAATTTATGACTAAATTGACAAGATCTCTCACAGAACTAAAATTGAGATTAGCCTTACCAATTAGTAACACCTATGAATCTCTTGTTCATTAGAGCCACGCTCACCCAAGCGGGGTGTTCTCTTTTTACCTTGAGTAAGTAGGGTGGTAAACGGTTATCACGCGCCAAAGTTGGTTGGACTCAACGGGATATAAGACGGTCTTGTGTTCCGGGGCTAGTAGATGAATTTGAGGAAATTCGTCGACCAAGAGTTCTAGAGGTAGAATTAGTCAACGTGACTTACCGAATTTACGCAATTATGGGATGTTTCGCCCAAGCGATTCTCATTTTTGTTTAATATTTGGGTCTTGGAATCATTTATATAATTTAGTGGGAGGTCATTATATAAATGCTAAAACTTGTTGAACATGTTTTTCACAAGTATTTTTGAAAACATTGAATGTTAATTTTTCCTATTTTTCGTTCTTTTTCATTAAAGTATTTACTATGACATCGCGCACTTCATCCTCCTTTCATCCTCTATTTATTATTATACTCGTTTCGTTCTTTCATAGGAAGCGGTTTCTTTGAAAGAATTCGGTAGCAATGATTGGTAACATGATTTACTAATTCACCTACATAAGCTTACAACAATTATTGCGATTATTATACAACTTAACATCCATACATATTTAAAAAGGGGTTTTCATGTTGCAAACTCATATTACGAGTTTAAAAGGGAGTCAAATTTTATCAAGAGAGTCTTGATTTCGAAAGTGACACCTCAGTCATGATGATGACTGATCGGTCCGTTTCGTGTTCACAATTGAATAGATGTTGTCGTTGGGTCACGTCCGGATAAAAACACAATTTATAACTTCACAAACAACTCTACAATTAGTAAAGAGGCAAGTAAAGGTCGGATCCCAAGGGACGGGAATTGAGATGAGATTTATATTGAAACTAGTGGTGTCTTAGGGGTGTCACAATTTGGGTTGATGTAGAAGGTCACTAACTAAATAGCAATGAAAATAAATAAGCAAGATGAATTAAAAGGGTTGTAAACAATTGATAAAAAAGCACTAGGGTATCATGGGGTCATAGGGGAATCATGGGAATTGATCATACAAACATGTTCTCAAATTATAAGCAAGCAATTATTGTTGTGATGGATTGAGTTGGGTTATATCTTACAATCCTAGGAAAGTTTGGGTCCTGGAGCCGAATCGATTAGATTGTACAACACCTACAAGTCGACTTAGTCTTTCCTACTCAACAACATGCATGGTCTAATGAGACTCGAGTTGGTTTATGTCTTACAAGTCTCATTGAAAAGATAGGTGATGGGTAAAAAATGCAAGGATTCATAGGCTCACATTTCATCAAACATAACATGTGCATGAGTTGAGATCAAAACAAGCAAGCAAATAAACCATGAATGCATATTAATTTAAGCATGAATCATTCCCCATGTTGGTTTCCCCTAATTACCCATTAACCCTAGCTAGGTCACTACTCACTCATTATCATGTTGATCATGCTAGCAAGGTTGTTAATCATACCAACAAAAGGAAACATTATGAATAAATGAAAGTAATTAACAATAATTAAAAAGGGATTAAGAGGATTATACCTACTAATGATTCCAATAATAAAGCAAAGAATAAAAGAAGTACTTGATGCTTGATTGAGAGGTTGTCAATCTTCCAATAATAACCCAAATAATCTTCAATTACCCAAAATAAAGGATGAACAAAAGAGAGATTAAGGAAATAAAACTTGTATTAAAACTTGATTAATTGTTTATTACAATACTAAAGAGAGATTTGATTGATATTAACTACTCTAATAATTGATAAGAAGAACATGCTCTTCTAATTAGACTAATGGGGTATTTATAGTGGAACTTAGGTGGATGCATTAGGGTTAACTAAGGGCTAAACTAGTAATTACACTTTTTAGATTGAGCAGGGAGAAGCCGGTATTTTTCGAAGGAAGGGCTTCTTTCTTTGATGCATGAAGAGACGAATTCGTGCTGGGCTGGAATCCGGGCGTATTGGTGTCGGGACGGGCGGATTGTAGCAGGGGAAGACGGGCGTCTTCAAGGAAATCCGGGCGGATTCTGGTGGCTGCTTACCCGGGCGTCTTTGGCAGAAGACGCACGGATTGTGCTGTGGAGGACGGGCGGATTCAAGGCAATCCGCTCGGATTGTAGCTCAGCATTGTTTCTTCTTCTTTTCTTCCCTTTTCTTCATAAAATCCTTGGGGATTTCCTCGGGGATGCAAGGATCCTTTCTCAACATTGCTCATCTACTATCATATGTACAAAGGCCTTCTAATCTTGTCTCTCCTTGATGCTTGGTCGTTGAATTCAATCAATTTAGTCTTGTTTTGCCATAAAAATGCAAGGTTTACACTCCTTTCCTACCAAGGGATCAAAATCTCAAAGAATATGCAAAACAAAGAACTAAAGACAATGAATGACCCAAATATGCAGTAAAAAGCATGGGAACAAGGCTAATTCGGGGGCTAAATATGCGCTAATTATGGTCACATCAAATATCCCCAAACCGAACCTTTGCTCGTCCCGAGCAAAGAGGTGACAAAGACTAGGACCATTATTTAAACTAACCTAATAACATAGCCGATATGAGACAATTAGCGGGTCTCACTCCGCCCCTTCAACTCACAACAAGACAACCATGAGGTAGGATGCCTTCTTGCAAGGCAAGGTGGGTCTTGCCAAAATGGCGACACATCCAAACATTAAGCACACAAAATCAAATAATGGATGCAACTACAAAAGGAATAGCCACTTCCTCATCAAGTGGCGGAGGCAACTAAGAGAGAACAAATTTAAGAGCATATAATCCTTCACAAATACTAGTTCAACAAATTACTAAGGCTAAGAGGATGACACTAAATCACCTCTAAATAGTGTTAAACTTGACTACTTTCGTCCTCAATTTCCAAATGCTTTCGTCAAGAGCGATCGGATGGTGGTGGAATGATGATCCCTATGATGCTAGTAGCATATGACATGACAAGTCTCGAATTCTCTACAAAAGTAAAGGTCATGGATCGTCCCAAGCTCGACAAAGTGGTTTGACAAAAGGCTTTTTGGGAATGAAATGCTCAAATCTTTATAAACAAGGGTGGATATGACTAGTATTCAAAATTGTCCTCATTTAACTTTCACATTTCAAAAATTTAAGATGGGGTTTGTCCCTTCCGGGCTAGTGTCCTTTGCTTTCGCCAATCGCTTATTAGGCAACCGGTTAACCTCTAGACAATAGCTTTTCGGGGTGATAGTCACTCTGTCTCTGGGCGGTCGAATTCACAACCGTGTGGGGGCCCAATTCAATGGATCCCTCTCCAAATCACATCGAAGTGTTACGCATCCATCAAAACATCTAAAATTTCTCAACATTTCAACATTTCATAACATTTGAGGTTTCCTTAGCAATAAATTACTTCCACATGACAAAATTTTTGAAATGAGCACTTCAAACTTATTGATAGAAAGTATTTTTGGGTTGCCTTACCACAAGGTCAATCAAGGTCACCTAGACAAGTTAACCAAGTCCACATTGCATCACGGGGTTGGATAGGTGACTCACATGCAAACCCTTGACTAGGCTTTGGGTCATGGGTCAAAAGACACTAGTATGACACAACCTAGGGTGTTTTACAACCATTCTAGTAGGCAAAGTCTTAAATTGAAAAAGTATTTGTAATGGCTTAGTTGCTCTTGTCAAAGTTCTCAATTAGGCACTTTTCAAAATGTTTTATCTAAATGCAACTACATGCCATGATGCAACTATTATATACATCCTAATGCAAGTGATTCTATCAACTAATATGACATATAAACTAAATGCAAGTCCTAAGTTCACATTGTTATACCGCATCAATCAAAATAGAGCCACATAGTCATTAACATAAAGAGGAAAAAAATGAGATTGGAAAGATCATACCATGCGGTCTTCATGATCCTCATGTCTCGGATGTGGCGTAGTCAATCAATGTGAACAAGGATAGAACAAACAATATATAATATATACAATATATACATAACTACACTACCAAAGAAATAAACATGTTTTTGGGTTTTTCAATTTTCACATTTTTATGGTTTTTCGAAATTTTTCAATTTTTTTTTTTTTTGGATTTTTGAATAAAAGTTAAGTTATAATTCCCCATCCCCACACTAATATGGGCATTGTCCTCAATGGCCAAAATGATGGGAAATTATGCAAACATGATGCATGATTTCTACACTAAATGCAAGCTACACTAATCTATACTACATGATGCATGGTTTTTGTTTATGACGGAGAGGATAATTTAGATTACCTCCCCTTGTGTATGCATTAACTTCCCCAAACCGATCTAGACATTATTGCTAATGTCCAAGGATGGGTGTAGTTCATGCACACACTATGCAATGCATGAAACTAATTTTGTCATTTTGGATTTTGAAAGGTGGGAACAATAAAATGAGAACACCTCAATGGGGCCGAGGTGCTAGTCCTCAATGGTGCTAGGACTACTCCAACAATGATCAAGATTAATAAATAGAAGAAAGAGAGAAATAGACAAACCTCAAGAGGGTAGGAGCCTCTAAAGCTTGCTAATTTTCCATCATATCATCATTATCATCACCTTCCTCAGTAGAAGTCGTCTTATCACCACTTTCTCCTTCACTTTCTTCTTCACCTTGCTCATCATTCTCTTCTCCTTCTTCACTAGCTTCTTCATCAATGTTATCATCAACCTCTTCATTACCAACAACCTCATTATCACCCGGAACAACCCTAGATGCACTCGGAAATAGGACTTCCCTATCCGCCCAACTAGGCAAAGGAAATGATGGGTCAAGTAGTCCTTGCCTAGCTAAATGTAAGAGGGGTGGATATTGGGCTAAGTAAGCATTTTTCCGATCCTCGAAAGCTTGCTTGTGCATCTCTTGCATGAGAAGAGTCAAATAATCATTTCTTGCTTCAACACCATCCGGCTTGAACTCTTGGTACTCGAAAGTGTAGGGTGGTGTGGCAATGGAAGAGGAGGGCATTTCAATTTCACCCTTTTGTTGTTGGATAATATACTCGGCCTCTTTTGATAGGGGAAGTAGATAGTTGGTCCGGTGGACACTCAATCGACAAATCTTTGAAGGCAAAGTGAAAGATCTAGCCTCACTAGTGAGCCATCCATACTTGGTGTCAAGAGGGTTATGGGTAACCCACTTGTACTTGTATATCATAGTATTAATATCAATGAGATGACCACCTTCTTTCGCCTCATACTTGTTATCTTTGTTGAAGTTTGGATCAAAGTATTTGGCTAGGATAGTGACTAGGCCTCCATTCACAATAACGGTGGTGCCTTTCTTCCCACAATCAATATTTAACCATCTATCCACCAAGAGCCTTAGAGAGTTAACAGGCTTGGTGAATTCCCTACCAACATTCAAAGCCGACTCAAGAAGAACAAAATTGAGTTTGGTGAAATGGTTGGTGTCTTTTCTTGCAATGATGGTGTTCCCTACGACCTTATGCCACACCCTAATGCCCGGATGGTGGACTAATAGAGCGCGACTAGCATAAAAGTCTTCAAATTTCCTTCCGGAAATGGCCTCCCATAAAGGGTCGGGGTCATATTTGCCAACATTCTTAAAATAACTCGGAGAATCACTAAGACCCAAAGCTTTACCCATTTCCTCAAAGGAGATGCGCCTACTAACATTAGCTAGACGAAACTCGATGGTCTCCATGGTCTCGACCTTGTTAACTTTCAAAGAACTCAAAAATTCTAAGGTAAGGGAGGGGTATGTCAATTCTTTTGATTCAAACAATTTCTCCATCCCCATGGCTTTGAAAAAGGCTCTAGTTTGCTCAAGGACACCCAATTTTTCTAAGGAATCTTCACAAATAAACTTGGTGGATAGAAATGATTTCCTAGCAAACTTGGCAAAAGTGTCCCTATGGGATTTGGAAATGAAAATTACCTCCGGATAATTCGAAAGTTGAGCAATTTCCGGAGTAGAGGATGTTGCTTCCATGGGAGGTTGTTGTTGTTGCACTTCCAAGTTTGGGTTAGCTACCACCATAGCCAATGCTTTCTTTGCATGAAGAGTCTTTTGCCTTGATGAGAGTGCCTTTGCCTTTGTTGCCTTTGTTGCTCCCTTAGTCCTTGCCATTGATGAATAAACCAAGAAAAGAGAGAAAAATCTTCAATTTCTAGTGCACCCAAATCGATTTAAAGATGAAAGGCTTTGCCTTTATGAATTCAAAAATTGACTCAAAGGTTGAAGATTTTGTGCTTGGTTTTGATTTTTGTTGAAAGAGGAGTGATTGATTTTTTGTTAAAAGGATGTTTTGATTTGATTTTGGTGAATGTTGTTGAGGAATCTTGTTTTTGTAATGGAGAGGATGAGGGTTTTGAGGTTTATGAGTAGTGTTATGAATGAAGGAATGAAGAAATGAATGTGGGAGGGGGTTTATAAAACCCGAAAAATTTGAACTGCAGGGGCAAGACGGGCGGATTCTGCTCGGGACGCCCGGATTTAGCCTGTTCTGGGTTGGGAAAAACTCGCCTGAAGACGGGCGTCTTTCAGTGAAGACGCTCGGATTTGCAAACACGGGACGGGCGTCTTCTACAGAAGACGGGTGGATTCCTTCACAGGGATTTTTCTTGTTTTCTTCAGCCAAGAAGACGGGCGTATTCCTTTCAGGACGGGCGGATTTTTAAAGACGGGCGGATTTGAATGCAGGACGCCCGGATTCGTTGACAGTCAAAAATTTCAAAAATTCAGCTCATAAGAGGATGGGCGTCTTTTACCCAATATGCCCGGATTGCCTGAAGACGGGCGGATTCTCCTGAATCCGCTCGGATTCGACCCCTTTGTACCCGGATTCAGTTCCATCCGTGTACTTTGCATATCCCTTGTCATTTTTCCATTCTTCTTCATATCTCGTGTTCTTCATCGTGGGGGCACTACTAAGGCATGGATAGCCTAGGCAATTGCCATCCCCACACTAAGCTAAAGCACTACACATTAATTGAAATTATTAGTCCCTCCCTCATTTCTCTCAAACATGATAATTATCTTGATCAAAGTATAAAAATTCAAAAATAACAAAAATGCAATATAAGAATTGAAATGCAAGTTAGGGAGTTAGAAATATTTACAAATGGTGGTTTAGGGAGGACTCCACCAAACTCTCATTCTTGATGAGATGTCAAGGGGGCATGTTCAAGGTGTTGTTGATGTTGCTCAACACCTTGAAAAAGTAATCAAACGCTTGTTCATTATCATGATAGAGGTCTTCAATAGACCTTGGCCCTTGTTGTCGGTCTTGATCGATGGCATTACCAATGTAGGGATTAAAAATCCCTTCAAATTCGTCGTCCTAAAGGCCACATACTTCATTAAGTTGATCATTGAAAATCTCTTGATTTGATGGAGACAACTTTCCCATTTCCTTTTCTTGGCCAATGAGGCCATCTTTTTCATTGCTTGTCTTTGATGAGCTTTGCAAGCTCTCTTTGTCATAATTCACTTGCTCTTTGAATGGAGCATCTTCAATTTTCTTCTTCCATTGGAGTTCCGACTTCTTCCTTTCATCCTTCCAACTATAATGATCGATCATAAAACACGGTTCATGTAAACGGGGAGCTCTCATAGTCTTGTCAAGATTAAAAGTTATACTCTCATCTCTCATATCTAGAGTGAGCTCACCATGTTTTACATCAATCACCGCACCTGCGGTGTGTAAGAAGGGTCTTCCTAGAATGATTGGAATGTTGGAATCTTCCTCCATATCAACAATGACAAAGTCCACCGGGATGAAAAACTTCCCAATTCGTACGGGGACAACTTCCCATATCCCTAATGGTGTCTTCGTCAATCTATCGGCCATTTGGAGTGTGATATTGGTGCATTTAAGCTCTCCCATCCCCAACCTTTTACTCACCGAGTACGGCATAACACTTACACTAGCCCCTAGATCACATAAGGCTTCATTGATTGTGGTGTCGCCAATGGTACACGGTATTGAGAAGCTTCCCGGATCCTTTAGTTTTGGAGGTGAACTCCCTTGAAGTATTGCACTACTCACCTTAGTGAAGGCGATAGTCTCAAGTTTCCGGATCGACTTCTTCTTTGTGAGGATGTCTTTCATGTATTTCGCATAGGCCGGCACGTGATTGATTAATTCCGTGAAAGGAATTGAGACTTCCAAATTCTTCACAATTTCCATAAACTTTCCAAGTTGGTCATCAAATTTGGGCTTGGCTTGACGACTTGGAAAAGGAAGTCTAATCACAATGGGCTCCTTCTCCTTGACCTTGTCTTCATTTTTCTTTGAAATTTCTTCTTTTGATGATTCTCCATCTTTGGAGTTTTGCACAATTTCATCCTTATCACTAGCTTCCACAACTTCTTCGGTGCTTCATACCTTGTACCACTTCTCAAGTGAATGGCACTAACCGTTTAATGTCTTGGGGGATTACTTTGAGGTGGTAATTGCCCCTTTTGTCTTTGTGAGCTTGAAGATGCTAGTTGAGTCAATTGGGTTTCCAACATCTTGGTGTGAGCTAGAATGTTGTTGATGGTGGTTTCCTTTGATTGACTATCTTTTTGCATTTGAGTGAAAAACTCTTGTTGATTCTTTTGCATTTGGTGGACCGCTTTTTGAACATCAAAACCTTGGTCATTTTGGTGATTGTATGGATTTTGGTTTTGGTAACCTTGGTTTTGGTTGAAAAAGGGTCTTTGATTTTGGTTTCTCATGGGAGGTGGGGTGTATGTTGTTTGAGGGTTTTGAACATTTTGGCTTTTGTATGAGAGATTTGGATGAAACTTGGTGTTTTCATTGTAATAGTTGGAATAAGGGGTACCACTCTTGTATGCTTGGAAAGCATTCACTTGTTCATTTGTTCCCCTACATTCACTTTGGTCATGTCCCAAAGTTCCACAATTCTCATATATCCCACTTGGGAATGATGAGGATTCCGTCATGGCATTAACATGATGCTTTGGTGATTTTGAGGCTTCTTCAAGTCTAGCCATAGCTTGTTCAAACTTCAAATTGATTGTGTCAATGTGAGCACTAAGTTGAGCACCCAATTAAGTAACGGAGTCCACTTCATGCCTTCCTCCTCTAATAGCCTTGCGAGGTCTACTATATTGTGAGTTATGGACCGCCATTTCCTCAATCTTGTTCCATGTTTGATTGTCATCAACTTCGGTGAACATTCCATTTGATCCCATGTTGAGAATGTTCCTTGAATCTTCATATAGACCGTTCCAAAATTGTTGTACCAAGAACCACTCGCTAAGTCCATGGTGAGGACATGAGCGACAAATTCCCTTGAACCGCTCCCAATATTCATACAAAGATTCTTCATCCCTTTGCTTAAAACCCGTAATTTGAGCTCTTAGCATGTTAGCCTTTTCCGGTGGGTAGAACTTTTTGTAGAAAGCTAGAGTCAACTTCTTCCAAGAATAAATTCCGAGAGTGGCCTTATCAAGGCCCTTCAACCATTGTTTCGCGGTGCCAATTAGAGAAAAAGGAAATAAGACCCATCGAATTTGGTCTTGAGTCACACCGGTTTGAGAAATCGCATCACAATAGTCACAAAAGGTTTCCATATGAGAATGAGGGTCTTCACTAGGCATCCCCCCAAAGTGGCTGATGTAGAAGGTCAC
This sequence comes from Silene latifolia, assembly GCF_048544455.1. NCBI lineage: Eukaryota > Viridiplantae > Streptophyta > Magnoliopsida > Caryophyllales > Caryophyllaceae > Silene > Silene latifolia. Next base: position 213,174,721 of record NC_133537.1, on the reverse strand, counting down.
TAACTAAATAGCAATGAAAATAAATAAGCAAGATGAAATAAAAGGGTTGTAAACAACTGATAAAAAGCACTAGGGTATCATGGGGTCATAGGGGAATCATGGGAATTGATCATACAAACATGTTCTCAAATTATAAGCAAGAAATTATTGTTGTGATGGATTGAGTTGGGTTATATCTTACAATCCTAGGAAAGTTTGGGTCCCGGAGCCGAATCGATTAGATTGTACAACACCTACAAGTCGACTTAGTCTTTCCTACTCAACAACATGCATGGTCTAATGAGACTCCAGTTGGTTTATGTCTTACAAGTCTCATTGAAAAGATAGGTGATGGGTAAAAAATGCAAGGATTCATAGGCTCACATTTCATCAAACATAACATGTGCATGAGTTGAGATCAAAACAAGCAAGCAAATAAATCATGAAAGCATATTAATTTAAGCATGAATCATTCCCCATGTTGGTTTCCCCTAATTACCCATTAACCCTAGCTAGGTCACTACTCACTCATTATCATGTTGATCATGCTAGCAAGGTTGTTAATCATACCAACAAAAGGAAACATGATGAATAAATGAAAGTAATTAACAATAATTAAAAAGGGATTAAGAGGATTATACCTACTAATGATTCCAATAATAAAGCAAAGAATAAAAGAAGTACTTGATGCTTGATTGAGAGGTTGTCAATCTTCCAATAATAACCCAAATAATCTTCAATTACCCAAAATAAAGGATGAACAAAAGAGAGATTAAGGAAATAAAACTTGTATTAAAACTTGATTAATTGTTGATTACAATACTAAAGAGAGATTTGATTGATATTAACTACTCTAATAATTGATAAGAAGAACATGCTCTTCTAATTAGACTAATGGGGTATTTATAGTGGAAATTAGGTGGATGCATTAGGGTTAACTAAGGGCTAAACTAGTAATTACACTTTTTAGATTGAGCAGGGAGAAGCCGGTATTTTTCGAAGGAAGGGCTTCTTTCTTTGATGCATGAAGAGACGAATTCGTGCTGGGCTGGAATCCGGGCGTATTGGTGTCGGGACGGGCGGATTGTAGCAGGGGAAGACGGGCGCCTTCAAGGAAATCCGGGCGGATTCTGGTGGCTGCTTACCCGGGCGTCTTTGGCAGAAGACGCACGGATTGTGCTGTGGAGGACGGGCGGATTCAAGGCAATCCGCTCGGATTGTAGCTCAGCATTGTTTCTTCTTCTTTTCTTCCCTTTTCTTCATAAAATCCTTGGGGGTTTCCTCGGGGATGCAAGGATCCTTTCTCAACATTGCTCATCTACTATCATATGTACAAAGGCCTTCTAATCTTGTCTCTCCTTGATGCTTGGTCGTTGAATTCAATCAATTTAGTCTTGTTTTGCCATGAAAATGCAAGATTTACACTCCTTTCCTACCAAGGGATCAAAATCTTAAAGAATATGCGAAACAAAGAACTAAAGACAATGAATGACCCAAATATGCAGTAAAAAGCATGGGAACAAGGCTAATTCGGGGGCTAAATATGCGCTAATTATGGTCACATCAAATATCCCCAAACCGAACCTTTGCTGACAAAGACTAGGACCATTATTTAAACTAACCTAATAACATAGCCGATATGAGACAATTAGCGGGTCTCACTCCGCCCCTTCAACTCACAACAAGACAACCATGAGGTAGGATACCTTCTTGCAAGGCAAGGTGGGTCTTGCCAAAATGGCGACACATCCAAACATTAAGCACACAAAATCAAATAATGGATGCAACTACAAAAGGAATAGCCACTTCCTCATCAAGTGGCGGAGGCAACCAAGAGAGAACAAATTTAAGAGCATATAATCCTTCACAAATACTAGTTCAACAAATTACTAAGGCTAAGAGGATGACACTAAATCACCTCTAAATGGTGTTAAACTAGACTACTTTCGTCCTCAATTTCCAAATGCTTTCGTCAAGAGCGATCGGATGGTGGTGGAATGATGATCCCTATGATGCTAGTAGCATATGACATGACAAGTCTCGAATTCTCTACAAAAGTAAAGGTCATGGATCGTCCCAAGCTCGACAAAGTGGTTTGACAAAAGGCTTTTTGGGAATGAAATGCTCAAATCTTTATAAACAAGGGTGGATATGACTAGTATTCAGAATTGTCCTCATTTAACTTTCACATTTCAAAAATTTAAGATGGGGTTTGTCCCTTCCGGGCTAGTGTCCTTTGCTTTCGCCAATCGCTTATTAGGCAACCGGTTAACCTCTAGACAATAGCTTTTCGGGGTGATAGTCACTCTGTCTCTGGGCGGTCGAATTCACAACCGTGTGGGGGCCCAATTCAATGGATCCCTCTCCAAATCACATCGAAGTGTTACGCATCCATCAAAACAACTAAAATTTCTCAACATTTCAACATTTCATAACATTTGAGGTTTCCTTAGCAATAAATTACTTCCACATGACAAATTTTTTGAAATGAGCACTTCAAACTTATTGATAGAAAGTATTTTTGGGTTGCCTTACCACAAGGTCAATCAAGGTCACCTAGACAAGTTAACCAAGTCCACATCGCATCACGGGGTTGGATAGGTGACTCACATGCAAACCCTTGACTAGGCTTTGGGTCATGGGTCAAAAGACACTAATATGACACAACCTAGGGTGTTTTACAACCATTCTAGTAGGCAAAGTCTTAAATTGAAAAAGTATTTGTAATGGCTTAGTTGCTCTTGTCAAAGTTCTCAATTAGGTACTTTTCAAAATGTTTTATCTAAATGCAACTACATGCCATGATGCAACTATTATATACATCCTAATGCAAGTGATTCTATCAACTAATATGACATATAAACTAAATGCAAGTCCTAAGTTCACATTGTTATACCGCATCAATCAAAATAGAGCCACATAGTCATTAACATAAAGAGGAAAAAAATGAGATTGGAAAGATCATACCATGCGGTCTTCATGATCCTCATGTCTCGGATGTGGCGTAGTCAATCAATGTAAACAAGGATAGAACAAACAATATATAATATATACAATATATACATAACTACACTACCAAAGAAATAAACATGTTTTTGGGTTTTTCAATTTTCACATTTTTATGGTTTTTCAAAATTTTTCAATTTTTTTTTTTTTTTTTTTTGAATTTTTGAATAAAAGTTAAGTTAGAATTCCCCATCCCCACACTAATATGGACATTGTCCTCAATGGCCAAAATGATGGGAAATTATGCAAACATGATGCATGATTTCTACACTAAATGCAAGCTACACTAATCTATACTACATGATGCATGGTTTTTGTTTATGACGGAGAGGATAATTTAGATTACCTCCCGTTGTTTATGCATTAACTTCCCCAAACCGATCTAGACATTATTGCTAATGTCCAAGGATGGGTGTAGTTCATGCACACACTATGCAATGCATGAAACTAATTTTGTCATTTTGGATTTTGAAAGGTGGGAACAATAAAATGAGAACACCTCAATGGGGCCGAGGTGCTAGTCCTCAATGGTGCTAGGACTACTCCAACAATGATCAAGATTAATAAATAGAAGAAAGAGAGAAATAGACAAACCTCAAGAGGGTAGGAGCCTCTAAAGCTTGCTAATTTTCCATCATATCATCATTATCATCACCTTCCTCACTAGAAGTCGTCTTATCACCACTTTCTCCTTCACTTTATTCTTCACCTTGCTCATCGTCCTCTTCTCCTTCTTCACTAGCTTCTTCATCAATGTTATCATCAACCTCTTCATTACCAACAACCTCATTATCACCCGGAATAACCCTAGATGCACTCGGAAATAGGACTTCCCTATCCGCCCAACTAGGCAAAGGACATGATGGGTCAAGTAGTCCTTGCCTAGCTAAATGTAAGAGGGGTGGATATTGGGCTAAGTAAGCATTTTTCCGATCCTCGAAAGCTTGCTTGTGCATCTATTGCATGAGAAGAGTCAAATAATCATTTCTTGCTTCAACACCTTCCGGCTTGAACTCTTGGTACTCGAAAGGGTAGGGTGGTGTGGCAATGGAAGAGGAGGGCATTTTAATTTCACCCTTTTGTTGTTGGATAATATACTCGGCCTCTTTTGACAAGGAAAGTAGATAGTTGGTCCGGTGGACACTCAATCGACAAATCTTTGAAGGCAAAGTGAAAGATCAAGCCTCACTAGTGAGCCATCCATACTTGGTGTCAATAGGGTTATGGGTAACCCACTTGTACTTGTATATCATAGTATTAATATCAATGAGATGACCACCTTCTTTCGCCTCATACTTGTTATCTTTGTTGAAGTTTGGATCAAAGTATTTGGCTAGGATAGTGACTAGGCCTCCATTCACAATAACGGTGGTGCCTTTCTTCCCACAATCAATATTTAACCATCTATCCACCAAGAGCCTTAGAGAGTTAACAGGCTTGGTGAATTCCATACCAACATTCAAAGCCGACTCAAGAAGAACAAAATTGAGTTTGGTGAAATGGTTGGTGTCTTTTCTTGCAATGATGGTGTTCCCTACGACCTTATGCCACACTCTAATGCCCGGATGGTGGCCTAATAGAGCGCGACTAGCATGAAAGTCTTCAAATTTCCTTCCGGAAATGGCCTCCCATAGAGGGTCGGGGTCATATTTGCCAACATTCTTAAAATAACTCGGAGAATCACTAAGACCCAAAGCTTTACCCATTTCCTCAAAGGAGATGCGCCTACTAACATTAGCTAGACGAAACTCGATGGTCTCCATGGTCTCGACCTTGTTAACTTTCAAAGAACTCAAAAATTCTAAGGTAAGGGAGGGGTATGTCAATTCTTTTGATTCAAACAATTTCTCCATCCCCATGGCTTTGAAAAAGGCTCTAGTTTGCTCAAGGACACCCAATTTTTCTAAGGAATCTTCACAAATAAACTTGGTGGATAGAAATTATTTCCTAGCAAACTTGGCAAAAGTGTCCCTATGGGATTTGGAAATGAAAATTACCTCCGGATAATTCGAAAGTTGAGCAATTTCCGGAGTAGAGGATGTTGTTGCTTCCATGGGAGGTTGTTGTTGTTGCACTTCCAAGTTTGGGTTAGCTACCACCATAGCCAATGCTTTCTTTGCATGAAGAGTCTTTTGCCTTGATGAGAGTGCCTTTGCCTTTGTTGCCTTTGTTGCTCCCTTAGTCCTTCCATTGATGAATAAACCAAGAAAAGAGTGAAAAATCTTCAATTTCTAGTGCACCCAAATCGATTTAAAGATGAAAGGCTTTGCCTTTATGAATTCAAAAATCGACTCAAAGGTTGAAGATTTTGTGCTTGGTTTTGATTTTTGTTGAAAGAGGAGTGATTGATTTGTTGTTAAAAGGATGTTTTGATTTGATTTTGGTGAATGTTGTTGAGGAATCTTGTTTTTGTAATGGAGAGGATGAGGGTTTTGAGGTTTATGAGTAGTGTTATGAATGAAGGAATGAAGAAATGAATGTGGGAGGGGGTTTATAAAACCCGAAAAATTTGAACTGCAGGGGCAAGACGGGCGGATTCTGCTCGGGACGCCCGGATTTAGCCTGTTCTGGGTTGGGAAAAACTCGCCTGAAGACGGGCGTCTTTCAGTGAAGACGCTCGGATTTGCAAACACGGGACGGGCGTCTTCTACAGAAGACGGGCGGATTCCTTCACAGGGATTTTTCTTGTTTTCTTCAGCCAAGAAGACGGGCGTATTCCTTTCAGGACGGGCGGATTTTTAAAGACGGGCGGATTTGAATGCAGGACGCCCGGATTCGTTGACAGTCAAAAATTTCAAAAATTCAGCTCATAAGAGGATGGGCGTCTTTTACCCAATATGCCCGGATTGCCTGAAGACGGGCGGATTCTCCTGAATCCGCTCGGATTCGACCCCTTTGTACCCAGATTCAGTTCCATCCGTGTACTATGCATATCCCTTGTCATTTTTCCATTCTTCTTCATATCTCGTGTTCTTCATCGTGGGGCACTACTAAGGCATGGATAGCCTAGGCAATTGCCATCCCCACACTAAGCTAAAGCACTACACATTAATTGAAATTATTAGTCCCTCCCTCATTTCTCTCAAACATGATAATTATCTTGATCAAAGTATAAAAATTCAAAAATAACAAAAATGCAATATAAGAATTGAAATGCAAGTTAGGGAGTTAGAAATATTTACAAATGGTGGTTTAGGGAGGACTCCACCAAACTCTCATTCTTGATGAGATGTCAAGGGGGCATGTTCAAGGTGTTGTTGATGTTGATCAACACCTTGAAAAAGTAATCAAACGCTTGTTCATTATCATGATAGAGGTCTTCAATAGACCTTGGCCCTTGTTGTCGGTCTTGATCGATGGCATTACCAATGTAGGGATTAAAAATCCCTTCAAATTCGTCGTCCTAAAGGCCACATACTTCATTAAGTTGATCATTGAAAATCTCTTGATTTGATGGAGACAACTTTCCCATTTCCTTTTCTTAGCCAATGAGGCCATCTTCTTCATTGCTTGTCTTTGATGAGCTTTGCAAGCTAACTTTGTCACAATTCACTTGCTCTTTGAATGGAGCATCTTCAATTTTCTTCTTCCATTGGAGTTCCGACTTCTTCCTTTCATCCTTCCGACTATAATGATCGATCATAAAACACGGTTCATGTAAACGGGGAGCTCTCATAGTCTTGTCAAGATTAAAAGTTATACTCTCATCTCTCATATCTAGAGTGAGCTCACCATGTTTTACATCAATCAATGCACCTGCGGTGTGTAAGAAGGGTCTTCCTAGAATGATTGGAATGTTGGAATCTTCCTCCATATCAACAATGACAAAGTCCACCGAGATGAAAAACTTCCCAATTCGTACGGTGACAACTTCCCATATCCCTAATGGTGTCTTCGTCGATCTATCGGCCATTTGGAGTGTGATATTGGTGCATTTAAGCTCTCCCATCCCCAACCTTTTACTCACCGAGTACGGCATAACACTTACACTAGCCCCTAGATCACATAAGGCTTCATTGATCGTGGTGTCGCCAATGGTACACGGTATTGAGAAGCTTCCCGGATCCTTTAGTTTTGGAGGTGAACTCCCTTGAAGTATTGCACTACTCACCTTAGTGAAGGCGATAGTCTCAAGTTTCCGGATCGACTTCTTCTTTGTGAGGATGTCTTTCATGTATTTCGCATAGGCCGGCACGTGATTGATTAATTCCGTGAAAGGAATTGAGACTTCCAAATTCTTCACAATTTCCATAAACTTTCCAAGTTGGTCATCAAATTTGGGCTTGGCTTGACGACTTGGAAAAGGAAGTCTAATCACAATGGGCTCCTTCTCCTTGACCTTGTCTTCATTTTTCTTTGAAATTTCTTCTTTTGATGATTCTCCATCTTTGGAGTTTTGCACAATTTCATCCTTATCACTAGCTTCCACAACTTCTTCGGTGCTTCATACCTTGTACTACTTCTCAAGTGAATGGCACTAACCGTTTAATGTCTTGGGGGATTACTTTGAGGTGGTAATTGCCCCTTTTGTCTTTGTGAGCTTGAAGATGCTAGTTGAGTCAATTGGGTTTCCAACATCTTGGTGTGAGCTAGAATGTTGTTGATGGTGGTTTCCTTTGCTTGACTATCTTTTTGCATTTGAGTGAAAAACTCTTGTTGATTCTTTTGCATTTGGAGGACCGCTTTTTGAACATCAAAACCTTGGTCATTTTGGTGATTGTATGGATTTTGGTTTTGGTAACCTTGGTTTTGGTTGAAAAAGGGTCTTTGATTTTGGTTTCTCATGGAAGGTGGGGTGTATGTTGTTTGAGGGTTTTGAACATTTTGGCTTTTGTGTGAGAGATTTGGATGAAACTTGGTGTTTTCATTGTAATAGTTGGAATAAGGGGTACCACTCTTGTATGCTTGGAAAGCATTCACTTGTTCATTTGTTCCCCTACATTCACTTTGGTCATGTCCCAAAGTTCCACAATTCACACATATCCCGCTTGGGATTGATGAGGATTCCGTCATGGCATTAACATGATGCTTTTATGATTTTGAGGCTTCTTCAAGTCTAGCCATAGCTTGTTCAAACTTCAAATTGATTGTGTCAATGTGAGCACTAAGTTGAGCACCCAATTAAGTAACGGAGTCGACTTCATGCCTTCCTCCTCTAATAGCCTTGCGAGGTCTACTATATTCTGAGTTATGGACCGCCATTTCCTCAATCTTGTTCCATGTTTGATTGTCATCAACTTCGGTGAACATTCCATTTGATCCCATGTTGAGAATGTTCCTTGAATCTTCATATAGACCGTTCTAAAATTGTTGTACCAAGAACAACTCGCTAAGTCCATGGTGAGGACATGAGCGACAAATTCCCTTGAACCGCTCCCAATCTTCATACAAAGATTCTTCATCCCTTTGCTTAAAACCCGTAATTTGAGCTCTTAGCATGTTAGCCTTTTCCGGTGGGTAGAACTTTTTGTAGAAAGCTAGAGTCAACTTCTTCCAAGAATAAATTCCGAGAGTGGCCTTATCAAGGCCCTTCAACCATTGTTTCGCGGTGCCAATTAGAGAAAAAGGAAATAAGACCCATCGAATTTGGTCTTGAGTCACACCGGTTTGAGAAATCGCATCACAATACTCACAAAAGGTTTCCATATGAGAATGAGGGTCTTCACTAGGCATCCCCCCAAAGTGGCTCCTTTCGACTAATTGGATAAAGGCGGATTTGGCAATAAAATTTCCGGTCAAATGTTGTGGTGTGGGAGTACCATTGGGTAGGTTCTCCTCGGTGGGTACGGAATGTGATGAAAACATAGGCATTGTAGGTCGATTTTGTGGGGTATTTTGTGTTGGGTTCTCCTCACCTTCTCTTGCAAAAGGGTTGATGAACTCAATAGTTGGTTGAGTATCCACAACCTCACTAATACCTCTCAAATTCCTCCTAGCAAATCTCCTATTGTTTGTCAAGGTTCTTTCAATTTCACGATCAAAAGGTAACAAATCACCTTGTGACCTTCTAGACATGCAAAATATCAAACAACTCGAAAACAATTAGAACAAACCTTGAGGAGTTTACTTCCCCAAGGCAAAGAATGACACAACTAATAACCATATAAGAAAATCTAAATCAAGTTAACACCGTCCCCGACAATGGCGCCATTTTTTATCGGTCCGTTTCGCGTTTACAATTGAATAGATGTTGTCGTTGGGTCACGTCCGAATCAAAACACAATTTATAACTTCACAAACAACTCTATAATTAGTAAAGAGGCAAGTAAAGGTCGGATCCCAAGGGACGGGAATTGAGATGAGATTTCTATTGAAACTAGTGGTGTCTTAGGGGTGTCACAATTTGGGTTGATGTAGAAGGTCACTAACTAAATAGCAATGAAAATAAATAAGCAAGATGAATTAAAAGGGTTGTAAACAATTGATAAAAAGCACTAGGGTATCATGGGGTCATAGGGGAATCATGGGAATTGATCATACAAACATGTTCTCAAATTATAAGCAAGAAATTATTGTTGTGATGGATTGAGTTGGGTTATATCTTACAATCCTAGGAAAGTTTGGGTCCCGGAGCCGAATCGATTAGATTGTACAACACCTACAAGTCGACTTAGTCTTTCCTACTCAACAACATGCATGGTCTAATGAGACTCGAGTTGGTTTATGTCTTACAAGTCTCATTGAAAAGATAGGTGATGGGTAAAAAATGCAAGGATTCATAGGCTCACATTTCATCAAACATAACATGTGCATGAGTTGAGATCAAAACAAGCAAGCAAATAAACCATGAAAGCATATTAATTTAAGCATGAATCATTCCCCATGTTTGTTTCCCCTAATTACCCATTAACCCTAGCTAGGTCACTACTCACTCATTATCATGTTGATCATGCTAGCAAGGTTGTTAATCATACCAACAAAAGGAAACATGATGAATAAATGAAAGTAATTAACAATAATTAAAAAGGGATTAAGAGGATTATACCTACTAATGATTCCAATAATAAAGCAAAGAATAAAAGAAGTACTTGATGCTTGATTGAGAGGTTGTCAATCTTCCAATAATAACCCAAATAATCTTCAATTACCCAAAATAAAGGATGAACAAAAGAGAGATTAAGGAAATAAAACTTGTATTAAAACTTGATTAATTGTTGATTACAATACTAAAGAGAGATTGGATTGATATTAACTACTCTAATAATTGATAAGAAGAACATGCTCTTCTAATTAGACTAATGGGGTATTTATAGTGGAAATTAGGTGGATGCATTAGGGTTAACTAAGGGCTAAACTAGTAATTACACTTTTTAGATTGAGCAGGGAGAAGCCGGTATTTTTCGAAGGAAGGGCTTCTTTCTTTGATGCTGGGCTGGAATCCGGGCGTATTGGTGTCGGGACGGGCGTATTGTAGAAGGGGAAGACGGGCGTCTTCAAGGGAATCCGGGCGGATTCTGGTGGCTGCTTACCCGGGCGTCTTTGGCAGAAGACGCACGGCTTGTGCTGTGGAGGACGGGCAGATTCAAGGCAATTCGCTCGGATTGTAGCTCAGCATTGTTTCTTCTTCTTTTCTTCCCTTTTCTTCATAAAATCCTTGGGGATTTCCTCGGGGATGCAAGGATCCTCTCTCAACATTGCTCATCTACTATCATATGTAAAAAGGCCTTCTAATCTTGTCTCTCCTTGATGCTTGGTCATTGAATTCAATCAATTTAGTCTCGTTTTGCCATGAAAATGCAAGATTTGCACTCCTTTCCTACCAAGGGATCAAAATCTCAAAGAATATGCAAAACAAAGAACTAAAGACAATAAATGACCCAAATATGCACTAAAAAAGCATGGGAACAAGGCTAATTCGGAGGCTAAATATGCGCTAATTATGGTCACATCAATGACATATTAATTTTAATTACTCAAGTGTAATTTAAATGTTTGCGAAAAGGGTTTTCAAAAACACAAAGAATACTCCAATATGATACCGTCAAATGACTCACTTTGAGAAAGGCCAAATCAATTGTTTATGCGCTAAAGAGTTTAAGCATATGATAACAATTGAACGGTTAGGTAGTCCAATTTCGCAAGAAGTTGAGATTTTGCCACATGTTACACTCACTTTATAGTAATTCACTCTTACTAAGTGTATAAAATATCACGAATGACATGAAGAGAGGTCTTCATGAGATTCATTTTTGCTTGATTGAAGCAAAGAGGAATGTGAAAGTGAGTGGGAGTTAAGAAGAATCAACCCTAGATGTATGCGATAAAACAAAGTTGAAAGAGACATCTACTCAATGGATAGGCTAGTTCCACTATCTTGATATGAGATACAAAGTACGGGTCATTTCTTTGTAAAGAAGTTTACATGAATTGATAAAACGTAAGACGTCTAGCATAGGACATTATGTATCGAAATGGTGCTAGATTACCAATGATTTTGATGGGGACAAATGTACCTAAATTTGGTTTTAAAAGAATGTAATCATTTATGTTTATACATAGAAGGCATCACTTATGTGATTTAAAACAAATTGTTGTACCTACTCCTATGATAAGTTGGTGGTTGGTTTAGACCACTTAAGTTAGAGGAATTTTACATTCTTCACGAAAACTAAATGTTATACTATCTTGTAGATTTTAAGTCTCTATTCCGGTGAACCCAATTGATCAAACCTCAAGTAAATTCGTTTCAAACGAGCAAATGAAAAGTACATTGAACAACCATTTGATTGCGAGTCTTATGGTATGTGTGCATGTATTATGTTTTCTTTTGTAGAAAGAAACACAATAGTGAGGTGATTGACCATATACATACGGATGTGTAAGGCCGATAATTGGTAATATACATACTTGGTTACTTTTACCGTAATGTTAAGTAGATATGAAAACCTCGTATCTATTTAATAAGACATAAAAGTGATTTTTGAAACGTGGAATGTTTTCAAAATGAAGTAGTAAACCAAAAGCATGTCAAGATCATAATGTTGATCGGAAATTTCAAAGTAATGACTTTGAAGATCAAATGGGTAATATCAAGTAATGACCTTGATAATCACTAAGAAGATTGTGAACCAGCTCACATAATACCTTTTCCTTAGGACACCATAGAGTATGGTGTAGTCAAGAAGATAAACCAAACTTTATGTGATATAGTTGAGGTTTTTCGCAATTTTTGTAAGCTATTTTCTCACTAAAAGTTTAAAACCCGACTATAATAGCCTAAATGACTCCATATGAGATATGGATAGGGAGAGTCCCTAACTTGTCTTTTTATACATTTGGGATCATAAATGTTTATGTTTAGAACCAATTTGTGTATCTGTGAGGGTTATCCAAAATTAAACCACATGGTTTTTACTCCTCCAAAACGAGAACAAAGAGTTTGTGGCTCGTAATGCTGTCTTTCTAAAAAGATTTTCAATTTTCTGGAAGACAGAGTGGGAGAAATTTTGAACTTGCGGAAGTCCAAGACCCACAAACTGAGTACAATGCAAGAAGACGTTCTTTATTGTGGCTTAGTGGTTATATGGAGATAATTTTGCGATAATATTGCGTTACTTTTCAAAAGTGACGAATCTTAAACCCTCATCAAAGGCATTTCTATAAGTATGAACTCTATGTGATGGCGTGTCACCATGCAATCCAAATTGATCTCCTTGCACACGATGCATTAAGGAAGGAAACACGAGATGTTTTCGAGACTTAATTTAAGGTGAATACTTTGGTTGGTTACCTTGATCTTGTCGTAAAGGTTACATAAGATGTTTAAAATTTGGGTTTGTTATAGAGAGTTTTGTGACAACCCAAATGCCTTTATCAATTCCTATGTTCTTAGCAATATAGCTTCTCATGAGGATGAGATTCGGCAAATGAATAATGAAACTTTCTCCTTGGGAGAAGTTTTGTTGATGTTGTCAATGCTAAGAAGCCTAGCATGCTTGATAGATCCCTTTTGTGATCTATATACGTCAAAGAGTTGGAACTTTGGGTTCAATCATGTAGTCTATCAAAATGGTATTACTCGAGTGTCGAGGTACCATTATAATACATGGAGTTTAGTGGGAGCTAAATTAAGTTTCTTAGTCTAAATATGTGCTTGACATATTAGTGACTAGAAATGTAGCTAAGGTGATATTTCTTACTCTAAATATGTGTTTGACATATTAGTGACTAGAAATATTCTCGGGTGAATACTTGAGAGTAGCATGGCAAATATTAATATCCGGATCAAATGAGATAGATCTCTATGGAAGTCAAGAGACTAATGTGATAAGATTCTTGACTCGTTCAAGTTATTGAACAATTAATAGGATCTCTTGTGCTTCCGCTGCAGGATCTATTAAATATGCTAAAAGCTATTCTCGTCGGGACTCATCATGTTGAGAATATGAGAAGTCATTACCAATCATTTCCTAGTGAGTGTCACTAAATGATTATTAAGAGCATCCTTGAGTACTTGAGAAGCACTGAGGATTTACTCTTGTAGTTTGGAGGAATTTATGAATTTTGTGTAAAAGGATTACACGGAAATATTCCTATGCTTATAAGATGTTATGGGCCTTGTTAAGGAATGGTTAGCATGTAAGAGTGTTATGTGCATAAAGAATAATATGTATAAGAAGTTATACATGTATAAAGCAAATATGTATGAGAAGTCATACATAAAAGATGTCATATGAAGGATGTGTATGTATAAGTGTTATACGTACAAATCATGAACGGAAAGCTAAGTACATTATAGCATCTGATGTTGTAAAAGAGAGAATTGATATCCGGATTTTAATGGAACTAGAGTAGTTCATTGGCGAATATCGTTCCGGAGAGACTGTGAAAACAGTGGGAGTGTTTGACTGGCTTTAGAACCAGAGTCTAAAACCTAGTTTAGACGTGTACTTAGAAATGTTCTATGTGATGAAAAGATTGCATAGAACAAAGGAAAATAGCAATGGAAATTAGAGTGATGCAACTGTTGCTAATCCTCTAACCAAAGCCGTTGGCATAAGGTTGACATGATGGTTATGTCATCTCAATGTGATTGAGCAGTATACCTTAATTGTCGAAGATCGCTATGTAAATATTGGATAGAGTATTGATATTTACATAAGTGATGATCGCATTCATTGTTAGAGTTTCTTTAAGAACTCAATTATTCAGTTTGACTGAAAACATTGAATACCTTGTTTATCTGAATAAGTTGTGGAGACAATGTTGAACAATATTCAAGTGAATAAGATGAACATTGTATTTAGTCCCTAGTCACTTAATGAGGTGACGTCTCAGAGTGACTACATTGTAAGTCGATTGATGGTTGTTCAACACCATAAGGTCATGCGTGATGACTAGTCGATTACATAGGCAGAGTGTGTGACACTTTGCCGGACAGTGACCATTTAGAGAGTCCCTAAGTTCTATTATAGACGCCTGGTCGTGGCGGGGATCTCTAAGATGTTCTAATGAGTCGATTCTTTTGACTGGAGACTATTATCTGAGCAAGTGCAGTTTCCGAGTGACTTTGGTTTTTGTCCTAGGTCGTGCCGTGAAAGGAGGCCAAAAGGGCATTTACTAGGTCATGGTGAGCTGTATTGTGCAATAGGATAGATAGGGCATACAGGAATTGTCCACCCACGTTGGGTAATTATATCTTAAGGCCACTCGAGGAGTTAATGACTACAAATGCGTGGCCACGCTCGGAAGTAATCTATGGGAGATTTTTTCGGTCAGGTAGTCACACTCCCGATCGAGAAAACCACTCACGATGTGTTCATGTGCAAGTGCGACCTGAAAGACACCTTGCATTGAGTGGGAGATTAAAATGGACAAGAGAATTGGTAGCGCACACCTTGTGTCGGACAAGTGGGAGATTGTTGGAGTTAGTGTCCTCCACAATAGTGCGTTAACATAATAAATCTCATTAATGGAATATCATCAGATATTTATTTATTTGATCCTCGTCAGTTGATTAACGTAAATCGATAACGGTTGGCTGACTAGAGTTTGACGTTATTGTCGTTAGACGGCGGTGATCAACTGACCCCTTTCGGTCACACCTAAAGGAACGAACCCCAATAGACAACTAATAATTGTATGAGATACAATTTATTTAGTCCCTTGATTTGTAGACTAAAAGGTTAGTCAATTATTTTAAGAGAGATTTCGAGTTGTGAACTCGAGGTACGGAAATTATTATTTAATTATGCGATAATTAAATAATAAATTATTTGAGACGGGAATTAATGATTAAGCAGTTAATTATTAAATTGGTACTAGTTGACTAATGTGATTAGTATTGGTACGTAAACTATATGTGTAGCGGTACACATATATTTACGGAGTGAGTTAGACGAATTTAATTGGATGTATTTAAGCATGATACGATGTTTAAATAAAATTTACACGTATTTGTGCGACAAATATAAGAACCAAAATGGACCCGTAAATGGGACATTAGACCGTGTAAATGGAGTGTAGTGGATGATTATAGATATAATCATTTCACTTTACTTGTTGTTTCTTTTCCATAAGTCATCTTATGATCACTTGCATGTGATATAAGATTGGACAAAAATTAAAACAAGTTGACTCCCTCATTAGATACACTCCACCCGCCACTTCTCCACAATATACTCCATATTGTTTGTTCATTTTTGTAAGCTAGCTCATTTTTCACTCATGCATGTGAACAAAAATTTGGTACATCTCTCTAAAAATAATAAGCATCATTTTACTAAGTTGTTAGTAAAACAAAAATTTAATACTAAGAAAGTTAGTATTATTAACATATTATCAAGGGTTAAATTTTACTAGTATCTATTTAATACTTGTAAAATTATTTGGGTAAGTTCTTGGGTGCAACAAGAAGGATATCTTCTCATTGAAGATTAGTAAGGAGGATCATCCATTTGGTATAAGCTCAAGAACAAGCTGATAAGGTGAACTAGTTTGTGCCCATTTTGCCATAAAATCAATGTAAGGAAATTGATCACTAAATGAACATATTATGAGATAATTTGTTTTTAATTAGAGAGTCTAATTTGGATCTATGAACTTTCATTGCAAATAAACTTAAGACTACCTCTTCAACTGACCGACCTGCGAGATCTCTATCTTCGGAAGCCGTCCACAAAGCGACAAATTAATCTTTTTGAAAATTTCGATTTTCGAAAACTTCAGTCCACCATTCTAATTCCGCCTTGTGTCTATCGAGTCGAAGCAAACGTACTTATGGGTCTTTACTTATGAGTCGTCTCACCACGAGACTCGTCCAATGACGTCACGCCGCTACGTTGGACACGTTTCAAAGGTTCGGTCAACACCGTCACGTCATAAATCGAGTCAGCACCGAGGTACCACACACGGTCATCCTCGTCTTGTTGAGTCTGATCTTTGTCTCGTCCTTTATGTTGTCTGCGTTCAGTCTTCGAACCGTGTCGGATTGAGTTGTAATGTGAGCCGCTTTTCTGCCTTAGAGCCATGTCCCGTCTTCAACTTCGTCTATCAATAACAACAATGATAACAACAAAGATGTCACGACTACTCAGCTAGCCAGCCTGCTCACCGCTCTTAACGTCACCCTGGATCGTGTCGAGACCCGTATCGACACCCTGGAAAACAAAGAAGCTGTAGAACATAATACTCCACCGTTGACTGAAACTGAGAAAAGGCTCAAGCTCTTGGAAGAACAGCTCCTAGCCCGGGGTAACAATATCCATCTTGAGAACAACCGAAGGTTTGAACCTGTTGGGGATCAACTACCTGACAACTTTACCCTGACTGATGTACCTAAGTTCAAGGGAGTAGAGGACCCGCTCAATCATATTCGTGCCTTCAAAGACTACTTGGTTATAAAAGGGGTCAAACAGGAGCTCTTCACCCGGATCTTCCCATCATCCTTGGAACCGATCGCTCGCCAATGGTACTACTCCCTTGACCCGAAGAACCTTACTACCTGGGATGAGGTCGTGGTTGAATTTGCTAAGTAATACGCTGACAATGTTGAATTCCAAGCCAATACCCGTACCCTTGAGGTCCCAACCCAGAACGACAAGGAGGGATTCACCGAGTTCTTAACCCGTTGGAAGAGGGTAAGTACTCAGCTGGTCAGCAAGCCGAGCGAATCAACTTTGGTGGAAAAGTTCGTCAACAATCTCCGCCCAGTGTATGCCAACTTACTGAGGTATCAAAATATTAAGACCTTCCAGGATCTGCAAATTCTGGAGACACGCATTGAAGATGACCTCCGAAAGGGTGTCCTAGCGAAGACCACTAGCAGAGGCTACCAGGGATCCACCTTAACCGGATCTCGCCCTTATGGTCAAACGAACAATATCGATGAGGTTAACCTCGTTGAACCATATGCTAAGAGAGCTGAGCGCCCCCAGAGTGTGTTCACTAATATAGGGTCAACTTATGCAAGTGCCCTGAAGAGGCTCATGGACCAGGGAAAGTTACAACCCATCAGAACCACCCCGGATCCGACCGATGCTAAGAAATCCCGCTTCTGGAACCCCAATGCCTACTGTCAGTACCATCAAGGGAAAGGGCATGATACAGAAACCTGCTTCGAACTCAAACACATCATCCAAGACATGATTGAGAAAGGGGATTTGCCTTTACCCCCACCGACTAAGCCAAACAACAAAACAAACCCTTTGGGAATCCATGCCATCTCCGACGATGAGCCGACCCTGGACTGCTTTCACCTCGTCCTACCAATTAATGATGAGGTGAACACCTTGGAGAAAGATCCCTCGGACGGGGAATTTGTGTTCAGTGCCGCAACTATGCTCACCATGTTCCAACAGGTTGAGGAAGTCATAGCCAGCCTCTCCGAGAGGATTACCCGACTTGACGATGCTTACCGTTGGCTTATCTTCAATCCTCCACCACCACGCTCGAGGGAGAGTCCCCCGAGCGCCGAAAACAACCCTCACCAGGACGGTTTGGTCCCCCGACCATTCTGGCATGCACCTCACAATAATCATCCTCACCATAATCACCCTCACAATAATCAACCCCACAAAAAGTACCCTCACAGAAATATCCCTCACAAAAAATACCCACCAAGGAATACCTCTCCAAGGCGCCTTCGAGATCCTGAAATCAATGGCATCTAGAGAGATGATGTTGAAGATGTCTATATTGTCCCAGGGAAAGAGAAAAGGGAAAAAGAGATCGGTCACCTTAACCGGTCCGGACGCCCCTATCAGAACCCGAACAATTCAGCAGTCGCTCCAACAATAAACGACCAAGTCGTCCCGAAAGCGAACACTCAACCAAGAGCTCCTGAGAATTTGATCCTCAAGCAGCTTTATAAGGCAAAAGCCGAGATCTCGATCTGGCAACTGATCGCGACATCCTTTGAGCATCGACAGGCTGTGCTACAGGCCTTGGGAAAATTGACTGTGCCCTCAACCTCTTCCCCTGATGCAATAGTGGCACATATGACGAGGGACGCCCCTGACTTGAACAACCTAGTCGTCTTCTCTGACGAAGATATCCCTCCCTTCGGAGCCAATTATAACCTTGCCTTGTACATTATCGTACAATGTCTAAAGAAGAATGTACCCATGGTCCTTGTAGATGACTGA
This sequence comes from Silene latifolia, assembly GCF_048544455.1. NCBI lineage: Eukaryota > Viridiplantae > Streptophyta > Magnoliopsida > Caryophyllales > Caryophyllaceae > Silene > Silene latifolia. The sequence goes on along the minus strand of NC_133537.1, from coordinate 213,156,152 downwards.
TCCGCGGTAAATGTCATTCCCCTCAAGGCTGCTCACAAGATGGGTATTAAGAAAGATGATTTGGTCCCAACAAATCAAGGAGTACGCACTTACGACGGCACTCGTCGCAAGGTCGCGAGGCTCATCAATCTGACTGTCGCAACCGGACCACTTGAAAGGCAAACCAGTTTTCAGGTGGTCGACATCGACGCCTCCTTCAACATGCTCCTGGGACATCCCTGGATTCACGCCGTCGAGGCAGTTACCTCAACTCTCCACCAGAAGATCAGGGCCCCCTTAACGGGAAAACAATCACAATTCCTGCTTCCCCGATCAAAGCTGTCATGAGAAAGGGAATAGCCTCCCAGACCATTGAGGAAGATGACAATGAAATGTGGGGATTCCAAGCTGTGAATGCCATAACTGATGAATCAACACCCTTTGATTGTGACCCGTTTGCCAACCTCACAGTCAACCGCATCATGATGCGCCAGGGTTACTTCCCAGGCTTGCACCTCAATCCACTGAAGAGCACCATACCTCCCTTGAAACAGGCTAAGGTCCCCAACATTCCCTTCGGACTGGGATATGAACCTACCAATAAAGATATCCAGGAGATAAACCTCCTAGTTCGGAAGCGCAAGAAGCACGACTTATCTTCCGTCCCTATCATCTGACCCTCAATGGATACTTTAATCCCGAAGGAGAGTCCGAGCTCTACCATGGCTTTCCAGAGCCGATATATGACTCTGTAGCCAAGGCCAGGTACCCGGGTGTGGAAGTCTTCCAGGACTGCTACTTCATCCCCGAAAACGCCGAAGCTGCGTCAACTGAGTCTAAGCCGTCGTCATGCCTCGATGGTAAGCTGTCACCCTCCTCTTTGGAGAAGATAACATCAAGCACCTCGCCTGTGAGGACATCATCAACATCGCCTTAAAGGACAATCAGTTTGACCCAACCGCCTTGATCTCCGACACTGACCCGGAGAAAGCTACACAAGGCTGGAGGAAAACTGTCAAGTGGACCGATCGCCAAGGCCGCATTCTCAAGATCACAACTGGAGAAGTCCCTATGTTCAAAGAAGGAAGTGGGGAAGAATCTGAATCTGAGTCTGAGTCGGAGTCAGAGTCTGTCATAGATCCTAACACTCCTGATGTCCCAGTCAAGGTCCCCTTCCCACTATTTTATCACAAGGTCGTGGCTGATTCAGAGGCTGAGTCTACTAGGGTCACCCCCACTCCCATGAAAGGTGACAACCTGGAGCCTGTTCCAGGGGCCACCTCCTCTGTTGTGTCGCCTCTGACTGACCATGACATGTCTGTCCTCTCCGAGCTTTTCGCTCGTGTCAACTTAATGAACGCTAAGTTTGCTTATGACTCGTCTCAATTTAACTGCAATGCAATTCTGAATGACTATGAGGAATTATACTTGAGTGACTACCCACCTCACCTAACCAAAGAACTTGACAAACGAGAAACTAGAACCCCTATTATTGAGAAGACCGAACCTATTAACATAGGAACTGACAACACACCTCAAGAACTTAGGATAGGACAACCCTGGACCCCTCGGAAAGACAACAGTTCATTGACCTCCTCCACGAATACAAGGACGTATTCGCCTGGTCCTACAGAGATATGCCTCGGATTGACACGAAAATTGCAGATCACCGGATACCCATTAAGCCCGGGGCTAAACCTGTGAAGCAGAAGCTGCGTCGAATGCGTCCTGAATGGGCCTTAAAATTCAAAGAAGAAGTGGATAAACAATTCAAGGTTGGTTTCATCAAAGTGTCTGAATACTCTGACTGGGTGGCCAACATTGTTCCTGTACCGAAGAAAGACGGGAGAATTCGGGCTTGCGTCGACTTCAGGGATCTGAACAAGGCGAGTCTAAAGGACGACTTCCCTTTGACACATGTTGACATTCTGGTAGACAACACTGCTGAACATGCTCTCCTATCATTCATGGACGGGTATGCCGGGTACAACCAGATTAAAATGGCTAAGGAAGACATGCACAAAACTGCATTCACTACACAATGGGGTACATATTGCTACACAGTCATGCCTTTCGGTCTGATCAACGCCCGGGCTACCTATCAAAGAACCGCTACCACTCTCCTACATGATATGATGCACAAGGAGGTAGAGGTATATGTCAACGACATGATCGTCAAATCGAGAGAACGGGACGGTCACATCAACGCCCTTTGAAAATTCTTCGCTCGTCTGCGGAAATATAACATGAGACCAAATCCTCCGAAGTGTGCATTCGGGGTCACCTCCGGAAAACTCTTGGGACATGTCGTCAGCAAAAGAGGCATTGAGATTGTTCCAACCAAAATCAAAGCCCTTCAGCAAATGCCTCGGCCTAGGAACGAGAAGGAGATTTGGGGATTTCTCGGTCAGGTTCAATATATCAGCCACTTCATTGCCAAGCTCACCATGATTTGTGAACCAATATTCAAGAAACATCGCGCCTCCGATCACACCGATTGGGACGACGACTGTCAAAAGGCCTTCGACAGGATAAAGGAAATCCTATCCAAACCTCATGTCCTCATGCCACCTCAACCAAGGATTCCTTTATCCCTATACCCGATCTATTACAGAGACACACGGCCATGGGAGCAATGCTAGCACAAACAATGATCGATCGGCGAAGAACGAGCCATCTACTACATCAGCAAAAAGTTCATTGAGTACGAGACAAGGTACACCCAACTGGAAAAGACATGCCTTGCCCTAGTATGGTCAACAAAGAAGCTGCGGCATTACATGCTCAGCTACACGGTCCACATCTACTCCAAGATGGACCCGGTCAAATACATCTTCGAAAAATCCGTACTAAACGGAAGGCTGTCTAGGTGGACACTCATGCTGTCCGAGTTTGATCTCAAGTTCGTACCCCTCAAGGTTATCAAGGAAAGAGCAGTTGCCGATTTCCTGGCAGAAAATCCCGTCCACGAGGATCTAACGACCGACACATGGTCACTTCCTGACGAAGACATCCTTTGTGCCGATTTCGACGCATGGGGCCTACACTTCGATGGTGCATCTAATCTGAGAGGCTTCGGGGTAGGAATCCTTCTAATATCGCCATAAGGAGAACATGTTCCGATCTCGGTCAAACTAGATTTCACCGTCACCAACAATGCCGCTGAATATGAAGCATGTCTCATCGGCCTGCAAGCAGCCATAACACTTGGCATCAAAAAACTGAGGGTCAACGGCGATTCCTCGCTCATCATCAATCAGGTGTCCAGATCATGGAAAATCCGAAGTGACAGTTTAGCTCCCTACCGAGCAAGAATTAATCAAGAGGCCGAATTCTTTGACCAAGTCGACTACTTCCACTTGCCACGAGAGGAAAATCAATTTGCTGATGCCCTGGTAAAACTTGCCGCAGTCGTCAACATACCTGACGTCGATGCCCCTATGTGTCGAGAGAAGGAGCGAGCGAGCTCACATTTGTGCCATCAACGACGACGAGGAAAGCCATGATGAACCTTGGTAGCAAGCCATCCTCAACTACAAAACTAAAAACGAATTCCCTCCTAACTCTAACCAAAGAGGACAAAGAGCCATCCGTTTACTTGCAACACAATTCGTGATAAACCAAGACCAATTATACAAAAGAACACCCCAAGGGATTCTCCTCCTTTGCATTGACTATCACAAAGCCAAAAAAGTCATGGGAGAGGTCCACGACGGAGAATGTGGCCCTCACACGAGCGCAATGATGCTTGCCCGAAAAATCATGCGGCTAGGTTACTACTGGACCACCATGGAAGCCGCTTGCCGTAACTACGTCAAACATTGCCACAACTGCCAAATCTTCTTCAACATACAACATATACCACCATCCCTTTTATACACCATGACGTCACCCTGGCCTTTCTCAACCTGGGGCATCGACATCATTGGGAAAGTTAACCCGGTGGGCACCAAGGGACATTGTTTCGTCCTCGTCGCCATCGACTACTTCACCAAATGTGTAGAAGCGCAGTCATATGCAGTCTTGACCGCCAAACAAGTGGCCAAGTTCATCCAAAACAACATCATCTGTCGATATGGGGCACCCCATAAAATCATTAACGATCAAGGCTCTCACTTCCGGGCGGAAAGTCAGGCCTTGGTGGACAAATACAAGATCAAACGACATCGATCATCCCCCTACCGTCCCCAAACCAACGGAGCGGTGGAGGCAGCTAACAAGACTCTCGTCTCCATTATCAAGAAAATGCAAGATAACTACCGCGATTGGCCGAGCAAACTCCCATTCGTACTCTGGTGATACCGAACCTCCATTCGAACACCGACAGGCGCCACACCCTTCTGCCTTGCATACGGTATGGAGGCAGTTCAACCGGTAGAGTTAGAGGTTCCTTATCTATGCATCCTACTGGAGAGTCAAGTCCCTGAGGCGGAAGGGACCCGCCGAAGGTACGAACAACTCATTCTTCTAGACGAACGACGGCTCAACGCCTTGCACAACGTCCAACTATACCAACGACATATACAACGGGCATTCAACCAGAAGGTCAAACCCAAGAACATTAAGGAGGGCGACTTGGTCCTCAAGTCGGTCCGAGCACCGCTACTCGTCGATCCGAGGGGAAAATTCAAACCCAACTGGGCCGGGCCATTACTGGTCAAGAAAATACTTTCGGGGGGCGCAGTGCGACTGAGTGACCTAGATGGGGAGGATTTTACAAACCCGACCAACCTAGACTAACTCAAAAAATACTACCCTTGAACCATAGCAACCAACGATCCAAGCCTAGTTATACAACTAGCGTCCACCTAAACCCTTTTTAAGTCAAGTTCCTCAGACGCGTTCTGATTTGAAATTGCATGTTTTATCGAGTCTAAGTTGCGGCACCTTGCCCGTTTCGAATGTCCTTTGATTTATGAAAGGCAACGTCCATTTGCACTAAAACAAAAAAAAAACCCTGAACTACGAGCATGGTTTGATTTCACCTCTTCAGGTGGATACGTAGGCAGTCCCTCTTATACATGAGGGATACAACCACAAAACCCCAATCAAAATTTACAAAATATTTCGAACTACGATCATGGTTCGATTTCACCTCTTCAGGTGGATACGTAGGCAGTCCTTTCTTACACAAGAAGGATACAACCATCCCCATAATAAAAAAAAAAAAACATCACCCACATCAACTTTAAAAAAGAAGAAAAAGGAAAACCATTCCCTTTCCCACAAAAATAAAAAAGTAGCCTTTCTCCCTTCCTACAAAAATCCCACTTTCCCAAGTGCAAGCGTTTAGGACGATTCAAATCGAATTGCCTTTATAAAATTGATGGAAGAAACAAGCGTTCGCAATTTTTGACACGGGTAATCCTCTTATTTAATTAATAATGGGAAGGATTAGAATTTCAACAACAAATAAAGCTCGACGAGTCTACAACTTGTCAAAGCTAAGGTGTCGACTAAAACACCTCACATAATAAAACTAGCACAAAACACACAATAACTAGCTAGTACAATATAATAAAAACTCACAACAATAATACAACATAATAATAATGTGGGTAATGGAGGTCTTCACTCTTCCATTCTACCCTTGCCTTTTCCCTCGGTGTACGTCTTCCCCTTATTCTTCTTGTTGGCCTGCCTAGCATGGATTTCCTCTTCATAACGGATCCTCAACGGACCTAAGATGGCAACGGCCTCCAGTCTAGCACAAGACCCCATGTTCGACCCGAAATGAGCCCATGCACGGCCCACCATGTTCTTGGGACCCGAGCTTCTCCTCTTTGGTGGTCTCATCACATTGGGGCTAGCTCCAGCAACATTGTCCTCAAAGAAGGCACGGTTGGCCTTGCCGACCTCTCGATACTTCAAGTCGACAACCTCGTCGTTACGAAATTTGGACCTCTCTTCCAAGGACGGAGCTCTTGACCACTTGAAATAAGCGGGAGTCACCAATGTCGTGGCAACGGGGTCCGGTTCCTCCCAAAGAGGCCGAGTGGCCCACCATCTTTCGAAGACCTCCACAAGCTCGGAGTTTCGGAAAACATTCTCTTGGACAAGGGTATCTTGAGCGGGCACCTTTTGTTGACGCCCCATTTGCCTCATGAGCCTTTCGGGATAAATAAAGGAAGCAACCCTCAAACCCACCACCATCAAAGAACGAGGACTAGCACCCGAAGCGGGCAACCCGTGAAGGACCTCAAGTGCCACCATGGCACCACCCAACGGATGTGAGGACCACCCTCCACCGCCAATCTTGCGGCCCAATAAGCCTCGGTAGAAGCAAAACTATCCGAGTAGAACTTCTTCCTCATGGTAAGGTGACGGAAGGAATAAGAAGAAGAATCAACCGGAGGCTTTACATACCTTAGCCTCGCTAATAGCCAAACTTGGAGGATCCTTGGGGATCCAAATGAAGGAACTTATCCACAAGAGCCTTCCTTGTCCAAAGCTTGGATGATCTCTCCTAGCACTAACCATGATGGATCTCTACCATGCTCCATTTGCTCAACCACATGTACAAGGGTCATGCTACCATAGCATTTCGGCCCCTCCTTCTTCAAAGCATCAACAAAGAGGTATACATGGACAAGGCAAAAGGCAAGAGCCCTTCTTCTAGCCACCTCCGAAACATTGGCATCTAATCGGTTGGAAAAGATGTTGATAAGAGCCAACATGTCCACACCATGTGGAGCAAGAAGGAAGTTGACTTGACTTGTCGACAAACCCAACATGGAACGGAGTTTCTATTTGTAGCACAACCGAGTCGGAGGAAGCACCGGAACACAACCCGGCCACCCACCAATGGCTCCAACTTCTTCGGCAAGAGGACAAATTTCACCTTTTGGGAAAACGAAAACGTGGTGTTTCGAATCCCAAAACCGAGAACATGCTTCGAGGAATGAGGATTGCACCTTGACTTTACGGAGCACCAACAATTGACCAACTCCCATGCAAATGAGTTGATACTTTTCGGGAGGCGACAAATCCCGGCACCATTGTCGCAATGCACTCTCAAAGGCATCCATGAAATATTTTTGTGGAAGAAGAAGATGAGGTTTTATAGAGATGTTTTTGTGTTTCAGATGATTAAATAATGAAGCGCAAAAATCACTATTTATACAAAAATGATCAGCGCATTTTTCAGAAAAAGAGGAGAGTTTGCTCCCATCGCCAGGCTGCTCGCGCCTCTTTAGGCCCTCTCCCAAGATTCTCGCTTTGACTTGTCTCTTTCGACTTGTGTTTTCTCCTGACACCTCAAACCTCCCGCCAGAATGCTCGCGCCTCTTCGGGATGGTCCAGGACATTTTGTGTTTCCTCACACTCACATTTCCTTGCTTTCGCGTTTTACGAAATCCGACACGATTTCCATGACGCAGTTTTAAACATACGGATTTTTCTTTCTTTTTTAAAGGGGGGAAGGACTAGTCGCCCCGATCCGCGACGGATCGTTCCCATGTCAATCAAAATTCCGAAATTTTTTCGCTTTTTCACAATTTTCCATCAAAATAGAAATTGAAAATTTATAACACGACATCAGTTTTCCTCAAATTTCAAGCACTCACAAATTCGAGTCTTGATCTCACAAAAAAATCAAATCAAATACACGTGTAAAATTCTTCCCTGACAGATTGAGTTTGAAATTTTTCGAGTCACAAATCAATTTCAACAATTCCAACGCAATTTAATTCACGACACGAGTTAATTGCTCAATTTTCAAATTAATTCCTTTTGAATTCCAAGCTTGACGACTTGTCGCGGAATTTTTCAAATTCATTTCAAATTTCAAATTTCAAATTTTAACTTCGTGGCATCGTGGTTAATTTTGTTTTCAATTAAATGCTTTTACGTGTTTACGTTTATGAATATGTGCTACCTGTTCCCTGTTTTCTACACTAACGATGCAGGAACTGGTGCAAAGCAAAAAGAGAATTGACAGCCGACAGTGCTCCTCCGAAACACAACACAAAAAAGCCAAAAATCACAAAATAGGCCACAATCCAAAACCACACATATATACAAACCGCCTCACGCAAAATGTAAATATGTACAAACAAAAGTCCAAGACACGGACAAGCTACTACAACTACTCAGCGCCTCCCGTCGGACCACTCCCGGTCTCACGAGAAGTCGCTGCCAACGCAGACACTACCTCCTGCTCAGACTCCCTCTCTGGAGAACTCTCCAGCGTCTCACGCTCCATCTCGACGTGAAGCTCCTCCACTGCAGCCAACTGAGCCCTCAGAGAGGCAATCTCCGCATCTCGGCTCCGTAACTCGTCTTCACGAAGCCTCAACTCCTGGTCCCGATGAGTGATCCCCAACCCATGGGCCTCGATCATCGACCTAGCTGCATCCAACTCAGCGCAAACCCGAGCAAGCTCCGTTGGATCCGCAATACCCTACAAAACACAATACAGATCATCAAGATCTAAAAACGTGAAACGCAACACAAAATACACAAAAACAACACACAAAAGTAGCTGAGAAAGCCGAGCCTCCCTCGCAGCCAGGTCACTAGCAAGCGCCCTCCAGCGGTTAGCCATCCGCCACAAAGCCTGATGACTAACAGTCGTCACCTGCAGCCAAAAAAAAGGTCCTTCAATACAATGCAAGGCAAAACACGAATGAGGAAAAAGGTTCAAGTCAGGAACTCACCATCAGAACGACCAACCTCCACTCCATACCAACATCGGTCACCTCAGCAACCGCAAGCTCCGGCAGGCGCAACTGTAGCTCCTCACCGCCCGGTCCCTGAAAGGTGGTCTCCGCCGGGAAAACTGGGGGCTGAGTCCTCAACAACGCGTCGACCCCCTGCAATTCGGGTCCGCATCAAAGGTAACAAGCCCTCCTATCAAAGGAGAATGAAAACAAAAGAATAGAGGAAAACATACCTCAATCGGGTAACAGGCAAGCCTCGACAACCGGAAGGTGTCGTAGTCGACCTCTCGTAGCAACAACGCCTCACCTCCCTGACCGTGAAGGTGCTTCTCAACCTCGTCGGGGGTCGACTCCTGGAACAATACCCTAGGCGAGTCGACCGGTACCACGAAGATCTCAGTAAGGCACTGACAAGCTAAACGCTCGCCCAGGTACCAAACCGGCTCGATCGCCGTCTCCAAGTACTAACGCTGGGAGCTGCGAGGCCGCAAACGCTCCCTGACGGCGGCCGGCACGTCTGTGTAGTGCTCCCAAGGCCGCCCTACAAACTCTTTCAGAACAAAGCTACTCAACCGACTGGGGGTTCCTAAGCTACCTAGTCATCCTATCTCTATCTAATTCTACAAAGAAGAAAGAGTAAGAAACAATGACTCACGTTAGCAACTCGAAGCTTGTTCACGCGACGCCTGCAGTCCTCATAAGTCGACTTAGTCGACTTCTTCCGAGCCACCGTCCAACCCCTCACAGCGGGGTTGGTCAAGGGGACACCGCCTGTAGTCCCCTGGCGCAGAGGGGTGAAGTAAGCGTACAAACAAGCCTGTAATCAAACACAACAAACACAAATAAGCCAATTTCTCAAAAATTGCCAAAATCAAAATCAAAATCAAACTAAAAAAGAAACTACAAAAAATGCTCGTACCTCCAAGATGAGGCCTGGACCAACCAAAGCAGGGGCACTACCATCCCCCATTGCCTCCGAACGCACCGCTGTGTGCATGTACCGGGTGAAACTCGCCAAGGTCGGCGTAACCTAGTCGGACTGACCCAAAGTGTCAATGTCAGCAAGGAGAGGAAGCACTTTGGTCGACAAGCGCTCACCCTTGTCGCCAAAAGTACGTGGCACCCAAGAAGTACCACAACCACAACCGCGCCTCTTGTGCGTCAGCCCTAGGCTCAGCCTCCGTACTCGCCAACGGCGCCGGAGCAACATCCGCCACTCTCTCTCTGAAGTGGTCTCTCACATACGAACTCGCGATAAGGTACGGAGTAATGTCAGATGGCTCAGGCAAAGCAGTACCGATCAGATGAGTAACCGCAGGAGAAGACACTCTCTTCGGTGTCTCGGTAAACCCAACAGGCGTCTCGCCACAAGGGAGGCCAGATATCATGGCGAAATCCTCTAAGGTCACACCGACCTCCCCGAACTCCATGTGGAACGACGACATCGTATCCCAGTACCGATCCAACATGGCACGGATTAGACACAGGTTCGACCTAATCAAAGACCTATGAATATCCCGCGAAGCGGCCACCAACGGCCCAAAAGCCGACCTCTCTATCAACGCTCTCATCCCGGCTGGAAGAACGTCGTAAAGGCCCAAGCAAGTACTAAAGCCCGAGAAAGTACTCATGGTGCCGATCTCCTGAAATCAAAAACAAACAACGTCAGAACGCCTATTCAGGTCTGACACTTCAAAAGTGACGAAAGTTCAATCAAGGGACACGACTCACCAAGCCCTCGTGGCCACGGTAGGAGATGTGCCTGTCCAGTCGAAGCAACAACTGGCTACCGTCGAAACCCTAGGCCCAAGCAGGCGCCGCCCGCAGGTTCAGCCCCCGCGTGGCTGTAACCCGTCTAGCATCCCAACTCGCGACGTCAGCGTCGTCCTCAACTGTCTCCGCCCTCCGTCTCTTCTGACCACGAAACTCAACTTGACGGATGGAAGGCCTCTCAACGACCCTAACGACATTCTGTAACGTCCGTTAGGTCTGTCGAGGAGTCCGTCTCCTTGTAGAAACCCTCCTCCCGGAGGTACCAGCCTCAGACCCAGTCTGAGCTCTCTCAACACCGGTACCCCCAACAACGGGCTCCTCACGATCCTCAACGGCCCTCTCGGCCCCACCAGTCTCCTCGGGGGGGCCCCTGCTCCTCGGAAGGGTCCTCCACTACCGCGGCGGGTACACTAACCGGAGTGCTAACCGGCCCTGTCCCGAACAACTCCTCAAAAGTCGCAGCAAGGGACCCAGCCTGTCCCGAACACTCTCCTACAAACAAAGAACGTCAACCGAAACTTCGGCAATACGACAGCATAAATTGGACAAATCCAAAAAAAAACCTGCAAAGCAAAATAAGGGCAGTCCCACCCAAACCCAAACCAAACAACAAAAATAATTCACAAAACAAATGCACAAAAAAACGACTCGCCCTTCTTTTCAAGCAAAAGACGAGTCAAAACAACCACGACAAAAAACGGCACCCCAAGACCCACACAAGGTCCGCCAACAAACCAAAATACATTCCCAATGCAATGAGGAATTTTTCTACGGCTCAAAAAGGCAATTGATACGCCAATTTGATCAAAAACCGGTCAAAAATTCAAAAACGACCGCAAAGAGGCAAACATTATTTTATCACGCCTCAAGGCGACCTAAACTACCAATAAGGTCCATTTCAAGGCAAACTGACTCAATTCAAGCTCAAACAGGCGCTTATTTTGTCAGACATAAGACCGTCAGAAAAGGCAAAAATTCCAATTTTGCCCACAATACACAACAAAGGTCCACAATGGCAAATGCGTTCTTTCCCGACTATAATGCAACCTAGTGGGACCCACTACCCAAGCACATAAACTAGGTATTGTAAGATGAGACGGTTTCTCCACCTCACTCACGTTTTTCGAACATAAGGAGCGGGAACGGGGACCAAAATGCAAACTAAAAGCACCCCAAGTCGATCTTCTAGGGTAAAATTTTCAACCTAATTCAATTCAGCTAAAAAAAACCAACAAATTCAAATGGATTCAAGAGGAAATATGTACCTTGAGATGACATTATTGTTGATAGCACGAATGGAAGCAAACGAAGGTCCTTCAATGGCGGATTTTTGCGAAAGATTGAAGGTAGTGAATGAGGATGATATGCGAACAAGCCTCGCATCATTTACAGAAAAATAGGGAAGCTTCCTTGGTTTGCCGGGTAGCTCGCGCCTCAATCAGGAGTTCCCTGCCCTTTCAGGGAAATTTTGGGCTTTAGCCCAATTTCCCATAATAAACTTCAAGTTTTCAATGACGATATTAAGGGCCGTCATTTTGCAAATACAAAAACAAATAGTGAAATCAAAATTCACTATTTTCCTTCAAAAATTTCAAACAAATGGCGATCAAAACCGCCATTTTCCCTTCAAAAATAGAGAAAAATTCAAAATCACTATTTATTCAAATTTCAACGACGACAATTAAAACCGTCATTTTTTCAAAATAATAGTGAAAAATTCAAAAATTCACTATTTATTCAAATTACGATGACGGGAATTAAAACCGTCAATTTCAAAAACAAAAACAAAATAATAGTGGAAAATTCAAAATTCACTATTTCTTCTATTTTCAATTTCAAGAATAATAGTGAAAAATTCAAAAATTCACTATTTCTTCAAATTTCAGACGACGACCATTAAAACCGTCATTTTCAAAATAATAGTGGAAATTAGGATTTCACTATTTTCACCACACATGTCAACGGCGGCACATAAACCGTCACTTCAAACGTAATAGTGAAGATTCCCAATTCCCAATTCCCAATTCACTATTTCCTTCACATATCAACGGCGACACATAAACCATCACTTCAAAAATAATAGTGAAGATTCCAAATTCACTATTTCTATCACATGTCAACGGCGGCACATATACCGTCACTTCAAACGTAATAGTGAAGATTCCCAATTAACTATTTCCCTCACATGTCAACGGCGGCACATAAACTGTCACTTCAAAAATAATAGTGAAGATTCCTAATTCACTATTTCTATCACATGTCAACGACGGTACATAAACCGTCACCTCAGTCGTAATAGGGAAATTTTAAATTTGTTATTTCCTTCAAAAATTCAAAAAACGAGTAGTGGAAAGTTCAAAACTCGCTATTCTTTCAAACATCAACAGGGGACTTCCTCGCGGGAGCCGCTCATTTCAACAACATTGATAGTGAAATTCAAAATTCACTATTTTCACGGCGGCATCATGAGTCCGCTACTTTCAAAACAAGCCCATTCGACGCAGCTATTCTCACGGTCAATTAACCTACCCTCCATGGCTAGCGAGCCTTACAACGCATCGCGGCTGGCGAGCCCTCCTCATATACGCACCATGGCTGGCGAGCTTTACTACGCATCGAGGCTGGCGAGCCATCCTCATATACGCACCATGGCTGGCGAGCCTTACAACGCATCGCGGCTGGCGAGCCCTCCTCATGTACGCACCATGGCTGGCGAGCCTTACAACGCATCGCGGCTAGTGAGCCCTCCTCATGTACGCATCATGGCTGGCGAGCCTTATTACGCATCGCGGCTGGCGAGCCCTCCTCATGTACGCACCATGGATGGTGAGCCTTTTTACGCATCGTGGCTGGCGAGCCCTCCTCACATACGCACCACACCTGACGAGCCCTTATCCTCAAACATGCAAGGACGTATCCGAAGATGCCTCAGGTATGAATCCTTCTTAGGGCTGGCGAGCCTTTGTACGTAGTCTAACAGACTTTAAACGACCCGCACGGATAGTCGACAGACTCTAAACTGTTCCCGACGACAGGTCCTTGGCTCGTACCCTCGAGTCGCCTTGGCGTCGCCCTTCCCGACGGCAGATCCTTGGCCCGAATCTTTTCTAGCCGCCTCGACGTCGCTTGTGTCTCCAGGTTGTAATCTTCGATTGACTTGGGGGCTCTACTTTGACTTTTGCCCTATCCAAGCCTCAGTCAAAGTGGGGGCTCTGTAGATACCCAGTATCTGCTAAGACTCGAACAAACACCCGATGATTATCGGACTATAATATGTTTTGGAATTGCAGCGTTTGATCGACAGTTTGTGTACAACTTTACGTCGGAAAACTTAAAACGATTTCGAAAATAAAACATTTCAAAAATACCTGCAGTATTTAATGCACGACGACGGGATCGCAATTCCACTAACTGGAGTCAAAACCGACACCGGACCAAAAACCGACTCAAAAATTCAAATCCCGACTCCAACAACGAGTCAAACCGAGTCAACCACCAAAAACAAAACATTCCTTTATACTAAGATTTCCCGGATTTATGAATGGTCAAGTACCAAATATGTGACTACAAATCCTAGGATAGAACAAATCACGATTGCACTTGTGTGAAAGTGACAGGACAACTCAAAGACCCGCGACGTGGCTCGCGCCTCTTTGAGCAGCCTAGGTGGCCACGTCGCTCAAAACTCACAGAACCACTCGTTTTCCTATAAATACCCCTCAAATGCCCCCATTTGAGAACTTACGCGAGTGTCCGCCCCCTCTTTCTCCCTTAAAATTCTCGACTCTACTTCTTAAGTCACAATCCGACACGTATTTACGACCTACCGATCGTAAATACAAGCCTTACACATTGTTTGGTACCGTCATCGTGCATTAAATCACTTGACCGACCACTTCGACCACTACACCGTCACTAATCTTAATAAAACACTCTTTTTACTTACCAAAACGGTTTTAAACCAAGTCTTTTCCGACCAAACGAGTTGTTACACTTACGTCGGTCTCTCGCCATAACCAAACATGTAAGTATGAGGGTGTAAAAATCCTTCTTTTATCATGTCTTCATTTGTTTTATGACTATAACATGCTAAAACATGCATAACACGATCCAAAACATGGGATAAACGAACCAAAACTGAGTTTTGGCCTGAGGCAGAAGCCCCTTATTGTGCACAACTTCTCGCTCCTCAATGGGGTGCCCAGGTCAGAACTCAACCGTGTTTGTTCTCGTCTTTCCTCTTTAATTCATTTTCATATTTGTAATCGGTTTTTACCATTTCAAATATTTTCAAACCTTTTTTATTTTAGTTTATTTGTTTTTAACCATAAAACATTTTTCACCCTTGGTTCCTTATACCATGACGGTTAAATCCGTGTTTCGGTGATAATATTTGGTTAATTACATTTAAAAGGTATTTTAAAGCCTTTTATTTAATTTTGGGAGGTATTTTAAAGCCTTTCATCATTTCTTTACATTTTCAAAACTAGCATATTAGTCACCAACACAAAGTCATCCTTGGTTCCACATACCATGCCGGATTTTATCCCGGGTGCGATGATGAGTATCGACTAATTATATTCAAATGAACTTAAAACAATTAGTTCATAATTATTTTCAAAACTATTCATGTCAAGCTTGCCAAGTCGAAATCGACACCGAATATTATCAAAATCATGATGATTATTCGAGTCTCGTTCCTCAAATCAACAAATGCGGTCTAAAAGACCCTTTCAAACCAAAACAGGTTCAAATACCCCTTTTTCAACACGTTTTATAAACGTTTTTCAAATGGTCAGAACGCGTCTTAAACCGTTGCCTAACCCGCGCCTAAACAGGCCTTTTTCCTTCTCATTTTCAAAACCAGGGGAGACCCCCTTGCATCGCCAACAGGCTCGCGCCTCATATGGCTGCCTGGTGCAGGGTCTGTTCCCCTTCCAGCATTAGTCTAGGACGATCCCGACTCCGGTTAGCCCGGATATAGGACGGATCAGATGACTATTTACTCATTCAAAAAATCATATTTGCAAAATGTTTTACTAAGACAAATGGATCATGTTATGCACCATAAACCTAATACGGTAAATGGAAGTTTAATTTCCGTCTTGCATGCAAATCAACCGCTAATCCAACTTGACATCTTATGCTTGATACTTGGATTAAATTAACCGACTTAGAAAGCTCTCATATGTTAGGTTTAAATTATTGGATGCACATTCATGCATTTAAACCGTTTTATCAACTTTTGGATTCAACCAACCAAGATCGATCAATAGAGGCCGCTACCGCAGGCGGGATTGGGTGTCTAATTAATGGGCTTCCCAATACGTACCTTCACCTCTTACTCATAAACTTTGGATAGTGGACGACCTTATCTTTAGTACCTATGTCAAACACTGCTTTGTGCTTCGTTTGACCGAGGTATAAAGTGGATTCAAACGGGTTCCAAGCATCCCACAAATGCTTGGTGGCGACTCCGAACATCTCTAGTCGTTTCGAGACCCTTACCGAGACGAAACCGACCGATCTAAAATGATCCGATCGAAAGCATTTTTATGCCGCCGAGCGTGGCTTTCAAAAGACCGCTGTATGTCCACAGATTGGCTGGGCTTGCAGGTGGGCCATGTCTACAGAAGCATTTGAGAAATTTAAGAATTTCTAAATGACGTAGAGAACCAATTGAACAAAGTACTAAAGCATTACGATCCGATCGTAGTGGCAAAGAATTAGTAATACATTTGATTTATTAAATATGGATTATGACCTAGTGTCACTACCCATAAGATCAAACTAATATGAGTCTGTTTGAGTTATTAAACTCAATTTTGGATATTTGCAATCCAAAACGGATAAGTAATTCTAAACGGATGGTCAACCAGGAGATACCTGAAACAGAGAGTCTATTTAACATATGACATGGATAAGGCTGCCATATTACATGAATCAAACTGCCATGATAGAGATGGTATTTTTATATGCTAAAATGTCAGTCTAGACAAACTCCACCATATATGTTTGTAACTCACAAAGCTATTTCTTAAGAAGATAGATGTATTTATAAGAGATAGAGTGGGAGTAGATTAGATCGTCACAAACATGTTTTATAGTTAATGTGTTACTTTGTGAAAGTAATGGAACTATAATCTATAAAGATAGAGTGGGAGTATAGCACTCTTGTGTGGGAGTATAGCATACATGTCTTATTGTTAAAATATTGCTTTTCGAAAGTAATGGTATTATGACCTTGTCCCAAATCGACCTTGTTACAAACGGCCTAAGAACAATATCAAAGTTGATATCAAAGTTGATATTCGCCTACCAAAACGGCCTATTAACCTTCGGTCCTAGCAAAAACGGCCTAAGAACAATATCAAAGTTGATATTCGCCTATCAGTTGCACCCAAGACCATATGAGATATGCCCTTAACTTGTTGCTAGAATCGATCCCTCTATTTCTGTAAATTAATTAGGGTTTTCGGTTTTTTTTTTGTTGAGATGAGAGGCAAGAATTAGGTTTGAAAAAAATTGGGTAGAAATGATCTCTCCTTTCTCTTAATAAACCGAAAAAGAAGGCAAAATCGAGATCTTATTCTTCCTCTAATTCGGCCCAAATACCGAAATAATAAGGAGTATTATTTCCTTATTCTCGGTTTTGGCAACTACCGAAAATGAGGATAAAAAATCCTTATTTTCGGTTATTCCAAAAATGTATAAAATGTGTTGAATATAAATTGTCATTTATATTATACCACATTAATTAATACGGGTCAATAATAATATATTATGACAATATCATATAATTATCATTTGCTGATTAAATATAAACGATTACATTTAATTACGAATTAATATATTAATTCGTCCAAGCTAACATTATATACATTAATTAAATATAACTTATTATATTCAATTTACTTAATTGTGATTAATTCGTCTCAACTAATATTATTTAATCGGCATTAAATAATCGTCTCATCAACACATTGACTAACTGTTTAGTCATATAAGGCATCAATGTGATTACATTTCCATAACCACATCTCTCAAACACATCCTTTAGGTGTGACCTTTAGGAACCAGTTGATCACTGCCATCTGTATGATAATAACGTAAACTCTCTAGCAAGTCAACCGTTATTAGGTAATCGTTAATCAACTTATTAAAATACGAAGTATAGCCTTGTGAACTTGTAATAGATTTACAAATGTTATCACACTAATTTATGGAGGACACAATCTCCAACATCCATAGCATTACAATCCAAAGATTGTTACTCAAGAGTAGATTTACTTTAAGGCGAGGGTCTCCTTAATAGTAAATAGAGATTTAGAGTACCTAAGTACATGAATTGACATGAAGATTTTAATCAAGATAAATCATGTTAGGAATCGTCACATTTCATTTTGATGGAAAAATGGCAAATGAGATTAAAAATTCGCTGTTCTAATATGGGAATTTAGAGAAGGATGTGTTTGGAACACAAAACCTTAGATAAAGATCTAAGAATCCGAACATATTATGCGTAGCTTTCTTAATTAATCCTAGAATGGTCTTAAGCACGTATCAAAGGATTATATTTTTCGTTCATGTGATAATTGAGAATGGTTTCATTCACATGATTGAAGAATCATGATTATACATGAAGTTAAGTGGGAGCAATAATTATTTTTCCATGTCTTATATGTTGATAACATATTACTTATTGAGAATAATGTACCAACGCTCTCTTCTGTTAAGAGTGATTGGGAGACTAGGAAAAGGTGCGATATATTCTAAGATTTCTCAATCTATGTGAGAAAATATTGGCATAGACTTAAATGTCTTATGGTGATAAGATCTTTCAAATATGTTTAAAATCAACAAGGTTGAATAGGTTATTCATGGTGATGAAAGTGGAATTACTATGATGGAGTCATAGTCGTTCACTGAACCTATTAAGTTGTTGATCACATAAAATCATTTGCTGATGATTCCGCCATTAGAATAATCATGTATGCCAAAAGACGCACACGATGTGATGAAGTATATGCTAGGAGCATAATAAGTCAATAACAGGTTAATTCATAAGATGGTCTTGTGAAAGCCTTAAAGAACAATTAAGGATTCATTCATATGTTTGGATGATATACTGAGTTGTGTGTTGAAGGATTGCACAAACTTTAGTTTCCAAACCGAAAAGGATTTGTCGAAATCCTAGGCTGTTATTATTGACTTAGGAGTAAGAGACTAGAGAAGTGTTTTAGTTTCGACCATTACAAATTCTACAAACAAAATCTAAGTAAATTGTGATAAAATGGTCAACGTAGGGAATGAGTGTAGATTCCTCTACCAATGACTTTATCACAAGTTATGTGATAACGGTGGGAGCATCTTTCAAGTTATAGAGCCCAAGTCTAGTAAGAAGACTAGACATATACTTAGATAAATTCATGTCATTAGAGATGACATTGAATAGAAGGAAATGTCAATAATAAAGTTGGAATACATGGATATATGGTATATCCATTTGCCAAACTTTTATTGCAATTCAACTAGTGTGAAAGATACACTAAAGATTATAAGATATGAAGTAGTAATAGTGTATTGACTATTCATATATGATAATCGCACTTATCGTTTGAGTTTCTTTAAACTCAACCTTTACTTTGTAATATCCAAATGGATTGTAGAGACAAATTGAACCCCATTAAAGTGAACTGGATTGACATAGTATTCGCCCCTAGTTACTTAGAAGAGGTGACGTCTCGAAGTGACTAGAGTGTAGTGCGATTGATGGCAAGTTCAAGTGCCATAGAGTCATATGGGATGACTAATCGATCACATAGGCAGACTGTATGGAACACTCTGTCGGGCAGTGACTGCTTATAGAGTTCTGGTAATTCATAAAGCCTGGTCGTGGCAAGAGCTGCTATAGTATTCTTATGAGTCTATTCTTTTGACTAGAGACTATTCGCCCAAGTTGGCACAAACTTCTGATTAGCTTTGATTTATGCTCTACGACTGTCGTAAACGAGGTCAAATGAGTATATTTTGG
Source organism: Silene latifolia (assembly GCF_048544455.1). Taxonomy (NCBI): domain Eukaryota; kingdom Viridiplantae; phylum Streptophyta; class Magnoliopsida; order Caryophyllales; family Caryophyllaceae; genus Silene; species Silene latifolia. Next base: position 213,136,706 of record NC_133537.1, on the reverse strand, counting down.
GTTATGATGAATTGTGGCTAAACAAAGGGAATAGTGCGATAGGAATTGTCCACCCCCTTGTCAGGGTTGTTTGAAATATCAAGGCCACTGAGGAGTAGTGAACTGATGAAAATGCGTGGCCACGCTCGGGAAGTATCTATAGTAGATAATTACGGTCAGACAGTTATACTCCAGATCGAGGAAACCACTCAAGATATGATCAAATGCAAGTACGACCTGCGAGAAACCTTGCATTGAGTGGGAGATTGTAATAGGGCAAGAGAATTGGTGACGCACACTTGTCTCGGACAAGTGGGAGAATGTTGGAATATGTATCCTCAATAATAGTGCGATCACATGATTTAATATCATAATTAAATGTCATAATAAGAATACGAAAGGGATGATAAATTAAATAGTCAACTGATCAACATTAATCGGTAACGATTGGCTTGCTAGAGTTTGACTTTACTGTCGTAGGACGGTGGTGGTCAGTTGATCCCTTAAGGTCACACCTAAAGGATGATGCCCTTATCTGTAAAGTTGATGAATTGTATGATGATACAAGTTAACAAATTCCTTAAAATTGAACAATTCAATTGTGAGAGAGAATATTTAATATCTTATTGTAATTGGATTAAATAAGATTTATTTTAGTAATTGAAATACTTTATTACTAAAATAGATTATTATTTGTGAAACAATTGAGATAAGAATGAATGGTTAATTATAATTACAATATATTGTGAATTATAATTATATGATCCTTTTATTTATGTGATCAAGTATCACTAGTCAATTTGTTATAGGTAATGTAATTAATTTATAAAATGATATTTATTTGATAAATATGCATTAAATTAATTAATAACATGTATCATACTACATGTGACATATTGTGTGACAAATGACCAATTGACAAAATAAAATAGAGGTCCACATAAGGTGTGAAAACCGGATTTATGGTAGCTTTTTAGGGCTTTGAGGTTTATTGTTTTTAATTGTTAAAAACATCATCGTAACCTAAAAACCTATAAAGCTAGTCTACATTTTGGGTAAGATAAAATATAAGAAAGGCAAATGCATGCATTGGCTTGGCTGTACCCTACACCACCACCGGTTTTCCCCATTCTCTTTTGAAGAGAATTGCTCTCTTTTTTTGCTCATTCATACACATGCAAAATCTCTCTAATATATTCATCTCTCTTCCTCCAAAACTTGAGAAGTTTTGATTAAAATTGTTCAATGATATTACTACTATTATTAATGTAATATATGAGTATTAGTAATCAATTTTAAGGCAGACTACTAAACAAATATCTAGCAAATATTATTTAGTAGAGATAAGGGCTAATCTTGGGTGCAATCAAGAGGAGAATCTCTACATTGGGATTTTGGAGGATCATCCTAATACTCATCATAGCTCAAGAACAAGTGAAGGTAGGAGACCTTACTTGTGCCCATAAATCCGAAAATAACAATGTAAGAATCATTGTTTTCTCATTTTATTCCATATTTTGTTATGCATGCACTAGATCTAAAGAACACATAATTAAGAAGTTAATTAGTTCATTATTTGAAGAGTCTAATAATAGGTATATGAACCTAACAGACCCTCACTTGCCTTGCGAGTTTTGCTTTTCCCTCATAAGCAAAGCTACGTTAGTTGAAAGGGCGTTGAGTGCCCTAATACTCAATTTAGATATTAGTAGTTAAAATAAGTCAAGTGGTTCTTATATGTGCATTCACTTTGATAGACTTAGCTTACTCGGGGACGATTAAGGGTTTGGTTTCGGGTGTTTGATGTATGCATAATTCCTGCTATTTTGAATCCCGTTCCTTGGCCATTTTAATCTTAATGGCGCCCATTTGGGCATTGTTACTAACATTTCCTCTAATTTTCCATTTGTGTCTCTCTTTAGTGACTTACACCATTGTCACGGGTTTCGGTGCAATTCTCACTCCTTTTCGGAGATTCGGGACGACACCGTAGGCCCCGGAGCCTCAAGTGGATCAAAGTTAGGCCAAAGCAACCAAAAGAATAGCCCAAGGAACAAGCCCCTGTGAAGGAGATGAGCTAAGGCCTCTTTTTAAGAAAAACCCTCCTGAGAAGCAAAAAACACGCCCGGGTAAACAAAACCCGCCCGGATTTCCTCTCATTTCGGAAGGGTTTCTAGTAGTCTGATAGGGTTTTTACAAAAACCGCCCGGGTCGCCCACAAAACCGGCTGAGTTTTTGCTATTCTGCCCGGTTTTTCACCGACCCACCCGGGTTGGTTTTGTACGAGAAAGAGAAACTCAAGTGGGCTTCTCCATTTGGGCCTTTAGTATAAATATAGAGTTAGATTTGTTTTTTGGGTGGAACAACATTTTACAATTTCTGAAATTTAGAGAGAGAAACCCTACAATTTCCCTTTGTACTAGTCGATCAATTCTCCATCTTTCTCATCTATTGAAGCTTCAAGTATTTATTGTTCTTATTTATTCTTCCTTCTTCTAGTTAACATCTTTCCTCTTTTAATTCTTTCTTATTTTATTTATTTATGTGTAGTTCTTAACAAACTTTACATTTTTTGTTTGCTAGAATTCCATGTTTTAATCTTTAAGCTTGAATCTTGTCAAATCTTAATTTAATTAGTGATTTATCCTCTTAATTTTAGTAAATGCATGTTATTTAGTGAAAACTCCAATTTTTCTATATTTAATTGCAAAGATTCCAACTTTATTGCTATTACTAGTTTAACCCCCATGATTAGTGAGTAGTCCCTACACTAGGGTGCGATTAGACCCTAACATGAAAATTTACCTAATTAGTTTCACTAAATTAGTTGTTGAGGGGGAATTTGTCGGGTTTAAGTAAGGGGATTGGATTGTTTATGTTCTAATTGAGATTACAGTTGATTCTTAACCCTTGACCATTAATGGGAAATGATTAGGTTAGGACTTTACTACCCTTTTAGTTTGTTTGTCAATTTGGGTTGAGCCCGGGAGGGGGAACCCAAGTACGGTGCCCTTGCTTGACGGTTTGAAATTCATCTTCGAGAGAAGGGTCGGGATGACCAAGTATTATCGCGGGCTTAAGCCTTGGCCTTTGTGAAAGGTGAGCGATAATGGACCCGTTTTAGTTAGCCTTGAGCATTGAGTTGGGAAAATCGAGTTATGAGCCCGGGAGGGAATTGAGTCGATAGTGCTAGCGTCCTTTTATGAACTCGGGAGGGAGATATTACGAAACCTAGAGGCGTTTCCACCCGAAAATCATACCCCTTGACAACTAATTGATAAAATAAATGAAAAATTATAATTGTTGGTCGTTGAATCATACCCAAGGATTTAATCCATTTGAGTAAATCGTATTTCACTAGCTTGCTTCTTCACTTTGTCTTTTGCATTAGTTATCATTAGTCTCTGGTTACTTAGTTTAGTTCATTTAGATAATCATCAATCGAGTTGCGTTTGACTTAGCTAAACATAAGAATTCAGACAATTAGTAATCACCCATGCTCCTTGTGGTTCGACCCTTAAAAGTGAATCGAATCTCGTTCACTTGAGAAGTAATTAGAACACACCATCAAGTTTTTGGCGCCTTTGCCGGGGAGCATTGGCTTGATATTAATTATTTTGTTCTAGTCTTGACTAATATATTGTCACTTTTGCACAACTTAGTGTGCCATCTATCTTGCTAACCTGTTCACTTGAGTGTGTAGTGGCTTTTGAAAACCCATTTGAAATCCCGAAAAATACAACCATGGGGGAACCGATGCCGATTCGGAACCACATGGCTCAAAAACACATTATTAATCCTAGTATTCAAAGACCAAGAGTTCAAGCCAATAATTTCGAGATATAGAATGCCTTACTCAATCTTGTTCAAGATAATCAATTTAGTAAGCCTTTTGGAGAAACAAAATTAGCATCTCAATGATTTCCTTAACAATTGTGACATGGATAAGATGAAAGGGGTATCCGATGATGCGGTCCGTGTAAGGTTGTTCCCTAGATCACTAACATGAGCGGATAAGGATTGGCTAAAAATTTGTGATCCCAACTCTTTCAAAACTTGGGATGAGCTCTCATCGGCCTTCTTGAACAAATACTTCCCTCCATCAAGAACCGCCTAAGTCAAGAGCGAGTTGCAAGGGTTCACTAAAGTGGAAGACGAGGCTTTTTACGAGGCTTGGGAGAGATATAAGAGACTCCAACGGTTATGCCCACACCACGACATATCCGAGCCGGAGGTTATCAATAACTTCTACAAGGGTTTGACACAAGACCTAAGGCTATTTCTTGGAGTTTATCAATAATTTCTACAAGGTTTTGACACAAGACCTAAGGCTATTTCTTGATTCGGGTTCGGGTAAGGGAGCCTTAGGTATCTTGGGTCACAAGGCAGCAAAAGGAGTTGATTGAATAAATGGCCTCAAGGACAATGGATTGGAATAATGATAGACAAATTGAAAGATCATAGATCCATATTAGACTTCTCTAATTAAAAATCTTTTTATCTCATAATTCATTTTTATGTTCTATGTAACATCCATGCAAATATAAAAGCATAATAAATAAAGATTAAGGAAATACAATCTCCTTACATTAATTTTGATGGTAATATGGGCACAATGTAGATCACCTATCTAGATTGTTCTTGTGCTAAAAAAGATGGATGATCCTCCTAGAACAAATCTTCAAATTAGAAGATCTCCTTCAATATGCACCCAAGAACAAAACCCAATAATTTAACAAATACTAACCAGATATTCGTTAAATCTACCCTTGATAATATGTAAATAATACTAATACACTTAGTATTTATTTTTGATTACTAACAATCTTAGTAAGTGATGTATATTAGTTTTTAGAGAGATAAGCAATTTTTCATTTACATGCAAAATGCATAAGTGAGCAAGTATGTAAAAATGAACAAATTGTTGGTCTAAAAGGAGGGAGTGGCCAGGTGAGAGAGGGTAGAGTGAGGGAGCGGATTTTCTCTTTTTTATGTCCAATAGATTTGTACATAAAATAGAGCAAAAGCTAATTTAGGGAAGAGTATAAAGCAAACTGAAATGATTATGTTTATAATCATCCACTACACTCTATTTTACACGGTCCAATGCCCATTTACGGGTCCATTTTAATTCTTATATTTGTTGCACAAATACGTGTAAATTTTATTTAAACATTGTTTTATGTTTAAATGCTTCCCGATTAATTTTGTCCAAAAAAACTCCGTAAATATACGTGTACTGCTACACATATTATTTACGTACTAATATTAATCACATTAATCTATTAGTACAATTTTAGTAAATTAACAATTAATTAACTAAAACCCGTCTCATAAAATTTATTATTTAATTATCGCATAATTAAATAATAACTGCCGCTCCTCGAGTTCGTAACTCGAAATCTCTCTAAAAAGGATCGACTAACCTTTTAGTCTATAAATCAAGGGACTAAATAAATTGTATCTCATACAATTAATTAGTTTTCAATTGGGGTCTGTTCCTTTAGGTGTGACCGAAAGGGGTCAGTTGATCACCGCCTTCTCACGACAATAACGTCAAACGCTAGTCAGCCAACCGTTATCGATTTATGTTAATCAACTGACGAGGAACAAATCATAAATATCCTGATGATATTCCTTTAATAAGATTTATTATGTAAAAGCACTATTGTGGAGGACACTAACTCCAACAATATCCTACTTGTCCGACACAAGGTGTGCGCTACCAATTCTCTTGTCCGTTTTAACCCCCCACTCAATGCAAGGTGTCTTTCAGGTCGCACTTGCACATGAACATATCGCGAGTGGTTTTCTCAATCGGGAGTGTGACTACTAGACCGGAAAAATCTCCCACAGATTACTTCCGAGCGTGGCCACGCATTTATAGTCACTACTCCTCGAGTGGCCTTGAGATATAGTTACCCAACGTTGGTGGACAATTCTTGTATGACGTATCTGTCTTTTTCCAAACTAGATCATCATGACTCAGAAGATGTCTTTTGGCCTCCTTTCACGTTACAACCTAGGACAAAAACCAAAGTCACTCGAAAACTACACTGACTTAGATAATAGTCTCCAGTCAAAAGAATCGACTCATAGGAACATCTTAGAGATCCCTGCCACGACCAAGCATCTATAATAGAACTAAGGGACTTTCTAAATGGTCACTGTCCGGCAAAGTGTCACACACTCTATCTATGTAATCGACTAGTCATCACGTATGACCTCAAGATGTTGAACAACCATCAATCGACTTACAATCTAGTCACTCCGAGATGTCACCTCATTAAGTGATTGGGGACAAAATACAATGTTCATCTTATTCACTTGAAAAGTGTTCAACATTGTCTCCACAACTTATTCAGATAAACAAGGTATTAAAAATTTAATCACACTAAATAAAAGATTCATAAATGAATGCTTAAACCATGAATGCGATTATCATATATATATAAAAAGAGATAAACTATCCAATTATTACATATCCATACTCTAAAGAAAATCTGGTACTAGTCTCAATCCCATTTCGACGAAATGACCATCATGCTAAGCCTTTGATAAAGGCTTGGTTAAAGGATCAGCAATATTATCGTCTGTCCAAACCATACAAATGCCTATTTCCTTCCTTTCCACATAATCTCTAATTACATGGTATTTCCTTTCAATGTGTCTAGATTTGTTACTAGACTTCGGCTCTTTGGCTTGAAAAATAGCCCCACTATTATCACAATATAAAGTGATCATATCTTTGGCGGAATGGACTACTCCTAGTCCCTCCATGAATTACCGAATCCAACCAGCTTCCTTTGCAGCCTCAGACGCTGCTAGGTACTCGACCTCTGTTGTAGAATCCGCGGTAACGCCTTGCTTGAAGCTCTTCCATCAAACAGCTCCTCCATTTAGCATAAACACATAGCCAGATTGGGATTTCATATCATCCCGATCGGTTTGGAAACTTGCGTCCGTGTAACCTCTTACACGCAACTCAGTTTCTCTTCCAAACACTAAGAACGAATCCTTAGTCCTTCTCAAGTACTGAAGGATGTTATTTACAACTATCCAGTGACTCTCACCAGGCTTGGCTTGATAACGAATTGTCATGCTCAAGGCATACGCAACGTCGGGACGAGTGCAAATCATAGCATACATGATAGACCCAACAGCGGAAGCATAAGGGGCGGTCTTCATGTGTTCAATGTCCTTAGGGGTAGAGAGAGACTGTGACTTGCTCAAAGTAATCCCTTGGTCCATAGGTAGAAATCCTCTCTTGGAATCTTTCATATTGAACCGGTCAAGAACTTTGTCAATATAAGCTTCTTGACTCAATTCTAGTATCCTCTTGGACCTATCCCTATAGATCCGGATACCCAAGATTCGTTGTGCCTCTCCCAAGTCCTTCATCTAGAATTTATTCCCTAGCCACCACTTAACGGAAGTGAGCGATGGAATATCATTCCCGATGAGCAATATGTCATCCACATATAGGACAAGGAATGCAACCTTACTCCCACTAAACTTCATGTCTAAACATGGTTCTTTAATACTTCTAGTGAAACCATATTGTTTAATGACATGATCAAAACGATGATTCCAACTCCTAGATGCTTGCTTAAGACCATAGATGGACTTCTTGAGCTTACACACCTTCTTAAGGTTAGATGTATCCACAAAACCTTCAGGTTGTATCATGTACACTTCTTCTTCTAGAATCCCATTCAAGAAGGCAGTTTTGACATCCATTTGCCAAATCTCGTAATCATGAAACGTGGCAACCGCTAAGGTTATCCTAATGGACCAAAGCATAGCGACTGGAGCGAAGGATTCGTCATAGTGTAGACCATGAACTTGGATGAAACCTTTTGCCACCAATCTAGCTTTGTAAACATCTACATGTTTATCCACGCCGAGCTTAATTTTATATATCCATTTACACTGAAGGGATCGCACTCCCTGAGGTAAAACCAACATGTCCCATACTTGGTTCTCGTACATGGAATCCATTTCGGACCGCATGGCTTATAGCCAAAGCGAGGATTCGGGACTAGACATGGCTGATTTATAGGTAGTGGGTTCGTCACTTTCCAAAAGTAACAAAACACTATCCTCTTCGATGTTACCAAGGTAGCGGTCAGGTGGATTAGAAATCCTACTTGACTTTCTAAGAACGATAACCGTCTCAGAGGAGGAGGGAACCTTATCCTCAACGTTCTCCTCTACATCATTCTCGGTTTGTGGCTCTCAAACTTCGTCAAGTTCAAATTTTCTCCCACTCTGTCTTCTAGAAATAAATTCTTTTTCTAGGAAGACATCATCACGAGCCACAAATACTTTGTTCTCGTGTTTATTGTAGAAGTAATATCCACGTGTTTCCCTTGGGTATCCTACAAAAAGATATTTGTTAGACCTGGGTGCAAGCTTATTGTCAGACTTGATCTTGACATACGCTTCGCAACCCCAAATACGCATGAATGACAAATGAGGGACTTTCCCTGTCCATATGTCATATGGAGTCTTAGCGACCGCTTTAGTCGGGCTTTAATTTAGTGAAAATATTGCAGACAAGAGGGCAAAACCCCAAAACGAATCAGGAAGCTCGGTTAGACTCATCATAGACCGAACCATGTCTATTAAAGTTCGGTTTCTCATTTCGGCCACACCGTTTAATTGTGGTGTGCCAGGAGGAGTCCATTGTGATACTATACCACAATCTTTTAGGTGTGAATCAAATTCAGAATTTAGGTATTCACTGTTAGGCTCATATACCTATTATTACACTCTTCTAATAGTGAACAAATTAACATTTTAATTTGTAGTTCTTTAGATCTAGTGCATGCATAACAAAATAAGAAATTTATAAGAAAACAATGTCCCTTACATTGTTGATTTCGGTTTTGTGGGCACAAGTAAGGTCTCCTACCTTCACTTGTTCTTGAGCTATTATGAATATAAGGATGATCCTCCAAAGACTCCAAGTATAGAAGCCACTCCTTTTGATTGCACCCAAGACTAGCCCTTATCACTACTAAATAATATGTGCTAGATATTTGTTTAGTAGTATACCTTAAAATTGATTACTAATACTCATATATTACACTAATAATATTAGTAATCTAAAAATGAACAATTTATGAAGATTCTAAGACATTTTAGAGAGTTGTGAGAGTTGTAGAGATTTTGCATGCATGAGATGTATAAATGAATGAACAAGTAAAGATGAGAACAAAATGTTCTCTTATGGAGAGCATGCAAGCGGTAGGAAGAGTCCAAAATGGCATCTTTTTCTTTTGCTTTTTGTCTTCACAATGCAATAGGTAAGAAGACTAGTATGTAGGGTATGATTACATACTATTTGATCACATAAAATAATTAACCACACACACCACCATGTCTCCCTTCATTTCGGTCCATGTACCATAAAATGGACTACTATTTTATTTTGTCAATTTGTCATTTGTCACACAATATGTCACATGTAGTATGAATGTTATTAGTTAATTTAATGCATATTTATCACATAAGTATCATTTTACAAATTAATTAAATTACATATAACAAATTGACTAGTAATACTTGATCACATAAATAAAATGGGTCATATAATTATAATTCACAACATCTTGTAATTATAATTAACCATTCATTCTTATCTTTATCGTTTCTCAAACAATAAGCAATTTTAATAATAAAGTATTTTTATTACTAAAATAAATCTTATTTAATCCCATTACAATAAGATATCAATTTTCTCTCTCACAAATGAATTGTTCAATTATAAGGAATTGATCAACTTGTATCGTCATTCAATTAATCAACTTTACTGATTCGGGCATCATCCTTTAGGTGTGACCTTAAGGGATCAACTGACCACCACCATCCCACGACAATAATGTCAAACTCTAGCAAGCCAATCGTTACCGATTAATGTTGATCAGTTGACTGTATAATGAATCATCCCTTATGTATTCTTAATATGAGATTTAATTATGATATTAAATCATGTGAACGCACTATTGTTGAGGACACATTTTCCAACAATCTCCCACTTGTCCGAGACAAGTGTGCGTCACGAATTCTCTTGTCCTATTACAATCTCCCACTCAATGCAAGGTGTCTTCCAGGTCGTACTTACACTTGATCATATCTTGAGTGGTTTCCTCGATATGGAGAGTAACTGTCTGACCGAAATTATCTACCATAGATACCTTCCGAGCGTGGCCACGCATTTCAAGTTAACTACTCCTCGAGTGGCCTTGAGATTTCAAAGAACACTAACAAGGGGTGGACAATTCTGTTGGAATATGTGTCCTCCGACAATAATGCGATCACAACTGTCGATCATGATGATCACATGTTTAAATCTCGTTTTAAGAATACATGTGGGATGTAATATTTTACAGTCAACTGGTCCACACATATCAGTAATCATTGGCTGACTAGAGTTTGACATTATTGTCGTGCGACGGTGGTGCTCAGTTGATCCCTTTAGGTCATACCTAAATGGTAACACTCTTAATCGAATATTTAATTGATCGTATGACGATACGAGTCAATTAATTTAGTTAAAATTGACGGACAATTTTAGAAGTAATAATTACGTGTCTCGTTGTAATTTGATTAAATTAGACACGGTCTAAGTAATCGAATTGTTTTATTGCTTAGATGAAATTATTGTTTACGGAAACAATTAAAACTGAATGAATAATTTATTATAAATACAAGATGTTGTAATATATAATTGGTAAACCGTTTTGGTACAGATAATTGTGAATTACTAAGTCAATTTTGTACATGACGTATTTTACTAATACGTTGATTTTTAATATGTTAAAAATGCATGACAATTTTACATGACTTGTGACATGTGACAAATTGATAAATTGACAAAGATAAAATGGAACCCATTTTATCTTATATGGACCGAAATATGGAGGGAGTATGGTGTTTTAATTATGGTAAATTATTTGAGTGGAAACAAGATGATTACACCTAGCATATAGCCATGCAAGCCTATGTTTTCTTTGATAGAAAAACTTGCCCATGCATTGGCTCTCCTACTCCCCACCCACCGGTTTTCTAAGGCCAATTTAGAGAGTTTTTCCTCTCTAATTTTTCATTCATACTTTACATAATATTTCTAGTGTAAGAAATACAAAAACTCTCTAAGAAAAATAGAGAAATAAAACTCCAAAAATCATTCTCTCTTGGCCGAAATTACAAGAGACAAAAACAATAATTTTGGGTCAATTTTTAGTAAGATTATTATTATTCTAGATCAAGTAATATTAATCTATTAAGGGGTTATCTTGGGTATTCATCTTTGGGAGAGATTATATCTTTGAATCTTTGTTCATCCATATAAGAAAAGCTCAAGAACAAGTAAGAAGGAGATCTTACTTGTGCCCTTTGATCCGAAATTTTATAGTAAGGAAAACGATTTCTCCTCTATTCTTATTATTGTTTTCATGCATAAGTCTATATTTAATTTTATGACTAAATTAATTGTAACATATATGAATATGTTGTATAATGAGATAATAATTTCTAGCAAGCGGTATCATGAGCCTTAGGTTGTTTGCATGCAAATCGGTTATTGTTTTTACGAGTTATACGATTAACAAACAAAACTTATAAATTTGTGTTTATTATGATATATCACGAAATTTATTATGCATGTTAAAGTTTATGGTCCTAAAATTTATTTAGGATATTTTGGTTAATTTATGTATTTTTATTGTTCATTTTATATAATAATGGAATTAAAATGTGATTTTATGATAAAAATGTCATTTTTGGACTAAAAATAGCTAAACTTCGTTTTTTCCAGTGGTTTTTGGATATGTTCTCATATATATTATATAATGATGGCCTGTAAATGTTCATAATAATATGAGTTGTTATGCTCGAAATAAGGATTTTTCAAGATAAACTCGTATTTAAATGGGAAAATAGGTTAATATGAGTTATATTTCGAATCTGGTCATAAAAATTTAGTATGTTGTCACATGCAATTTTACAATATGTGTGTAAAGTAATTGGCTATAATGAAGTCTTTATGCATGATTTATGAATTTTTGATGAAAAATCACATAAATAGTGACTTTAATTAGTAAAAATTACTAAAACATACTTCGTGACTAAGGAAAAATGTCACATGTTACATTTTATCACCTATTTCAGATCTAAAAGTGAAACGTAAATAAAAATAATTTTTCTCATATTTTTATGGTTATTATTAATAAATCCGATAAACTGCAACATTGTTTTTCTCGATAATTTTCGAATTTTTTAACCTATGTTTTTGAGCATTATGAGTGTCATGGTATTTTTCCAGAATCTTCATGAGTTTAAATTTCAAAATTTGAAATTATTTGAAATTTTTATGCTTTAATTTGAAGTTTATGGCAAAATTTTGTATTTTGAGTCTTTTTATGAACAATATTAAGAAATATAAGTTAATTATTGTCAATATGTTAGTGGAGACTAATTTTGAGTCATAAGTTGGTTAGCGTAATTAACTTGTACATAAATATGATTTTTATGTAATTATTGTGATTTTAAAAGGTTAAATCACGCAAATCTGTAAAATCCGATTAATATACGATATTGGCTCCTTAAAGGCGATTTAGCATAAAATTGGGCATGTTCATACATATTATAATGCTGCATTTTATTTATGATTGCCATATTTTAAGTTTATGTAATTTTTGAATTATGTAATTTTACTTAGTATGGCCTTAGTTTAATTGGTATTACCCGAAATTTATGGGAATATCGATTTGGTTGTAATATATTGTGATTTCGTATCACCGTTTTGTAATTTAATAGATTTATTTTTATTTTAATTACAAATGTATAATAGGAAATTATGTAATTTATTTATTCCGGAGTTCCTTGAAGACGGTGCCACTCGAAAAGGCGATCCATTAACGAAAGTGTTGCCTTGAAATGCGTGCCAAGACCGAAGATCAAGGGACCAAAGGAGTTGGTTTTCGAATATGTAATAGTTAATTAGATTTACTATTTTAGGAAGGCCATACTAGGATTTAATTTATGCTTTGCATTTTATTTATATGTTGCATGCATCGCTAAATCGCCATAACTAAACATACTTTTTAATCGAGTTTATCGACCGTGTCAATAACAATTATCGTAGTTCACCGCTTTAGTTCACTTAAAACGTGATAGATAATAAATTGACATGACCTCTCACTAAAACAAAAATTTGAGACTTAGCTATACCAAAAAGTAGAAACCATGAAAACCTATTTCGCGAGGGAGTGCACTCGGCCACCCCGGGGTACAAACCTTGTTACGTAGAGGAAGTGGGTGATAAATGTCTATCCACCGAATTCATGTTGATGAGGGATGAATCGGCTACCCCGTGCCCAAGTTAATGTGAATTTGGACCATGGACACATTTATTTGAAATTTGGATTGACCTCAACGGAAGTATTCGTGACCGTAGTCGCATGTGTTCCGGGCTATAGATGAATATTAGAGTAATTTTATCGACTGAGAGTTCTAAAAGTAGAATCGATTAAAAAGTTAATCCACCGAGTTATATTGATGAGGGATGAATCGGCTACCCCGTGCCCAAGTTAATATGAATTTGGATCTCGGAATCATTTATAATAGTTGGGTAGAGGTCGCTATATAAATGCTCATATCTTGTTGAAATATTTACAAGTATGATTTTAAAAGACAAATGTTAATATTTTCTTTTCCTCCATACTTGTAGTTCATTACAATGAATCCATCAAACGCTACTACACCGATTACCATTGAGTCTTGCCACAATGTTTTTGACGACGTTTGCTTTAACAATGATTTCGACACTACTAGAGAACTTTCTTTTGGGATAGGTTCTGATGGAAACATAAACTTCATCACTTCTTTTAAACCTCCTACTACTACAAGATCTCTTGTGAGCCGGTCTCAGGAAGACCACCTCATAAAATCTATAGGATCTTTGTCTTTGGAAGAGAAAGATGCCAAAACTAGTGGGAGCTCAAACAATAAAGTTCTTGCTTCAAAGGGCAAAAAGTTTAAGATGAAGGGAAAGAAAGGGACAAACTTCATGCAAGTTGAAGATGAGTGCTATTATTGCTATGGCATGGGACATTGGCTTAGGAATTGTCCCGTATATTTGCGAAATATAAGGGAAAGAATCATCGTTCCAAAAGGTAAAATTCCTAAGGAAATTTATGTTATTGATGTAAATTATACTTCCACTACAACATGGGTACTGGATACCGGTTCTGGTTCTCACCTTTGTAATCATTTACAGGGGTTAAGAGACGTGAAGAGGCTTAGCAAAGGAGATGTGGATCTACGCCTTGGAAATGGAGCTCGAGTAGCGGCCGAATCCAAGGGAACTTATGTATTAGCTTTGCCTAATGGATTTGAGTTGTATTTACATAATAGTTTTTATGTGCCTACACTTTCTAAAAGCATTATTTCAATCGCTATGTTAGACATGGACGGTTTTTGTTTTGTCATTAAGAACAATCGCTGTACTATTTCAAGGAATGACTTGGTTATAGGCCAAGCTCCTTCCATTAATGGCATTTACATTTTAGAGACCTCGAATCCGAATAATGACATCTACAACATTCAATCAAAGAATCTCAAATCAAGTGATCCAGATGATTCGTTCATTTGGCATTGTCGATTAGGTCACATAAACGAGAATCGCATCAAAAGATTAATTTCGACTAATGTGATTACACCATTTGATTATCAAACATATGGAACATGCAAATATTGCCTTCTTGGCAAGATGACTCGTAATCTTTTTAGCGGTAAAGGAACACGAGCAAGTGAGCTATTGGGAGTCATACATACCGATGTGTGTGAACCAATGAGTATCACCGCTCGAGGAAATTATGACTACTTCATAACCTTCACCGATGACTTGAGTAGATATGGGTATATCTATTTAATGAAGCATAAAAGTGAAGCTTTTGAGAAATTCAAGGAATTTCAAAACGAAGTAGAGAACCAATTGAACAAAAGGATAAAGGCACTATGATCCGATTGTGGTGGAGAATATCTTAGCCTTGAATTCGATTCACACTTGAAAGGTTGTGGTATTATATCACAACTTTCTCCATCCGGAACACCACAACTCAATGGTGTTGCCGAAAGTAGAAATCGAACCCTAATTGATATGGTTCGATCCATGATGAGTCAAACCGAGTTACCGAACTTGTTTTGGGGATTTTCAATCCAAACTGCAATTATATCTTTGAATAATAGTCCCATAAAGACAACCGAAAAGACTCCATTTGAGATATGGAAAGGAAGATTTCCTAGTCTATCCTACATGAAAGTTTGGGGATGTAATGCTTACGTCAAGGCAAAGACCGATAACAAGCTTGCCCGAAGATCCGAAAAATGCATCTTTGTAGGATATTACTTCTACAAGCCTCAAGAAAACAAAGTGTTTGTGTCTTGCGAGGCTGTCTTCTTAGAAAGAGAATTTATTTCTAAGAGACAGAGTGGGAGAAATTTTGAACTTGATGAAGTTCAAGAGCCACAAACCGAAGTAGAGACGCAAGAAGATGTTCATTTGTCATCTAGCGCGATTGTCCATCCTCCTCTTAGAAGAACGGGCCGAGTTATTCGCCATCCCGATCGATATGTGGGACTTATCGTAGAAGATGGAACACTCGATGTGTTGCTTTTAGAAAGTGACGAGCCCGCCACCTACAAGGCCGCAATCTCTAGTCCAAATTCCTCCTTATGGCTTGAAGCCATGAAGTCCGAGATGGATTCTATGCACGAAAACCAAGTTTGGAACTTGGTGGATTTGCCTAAAGGGGTAAGACCTCTTCAATGCAAATGAATTTTCAAGGTCAAGAATGGCATAGAAGGACATGATGATGTCTACAAAGCTAGGCTAGTGGCAAAAGGATTTACCCAAGTCCAAGGTCTTCATTATGATGAAACCTTCGCCCCAGTAGCCATGCTAAGATCCATACGGATTTTGTTAGCGATTTCCGTATTTCATGATTATGAAAAATGGCAAATGGATGTCAAAACCGCTTTTCTAAATGGGCATTTAGAAGAGGAGGTGTACATGATACAACCCGAAGGTTTTGTTGATTCTAAAAATCCTAACAAAGTATGCAAGCATAAGAGATCTATTTACGGTCTTAAGCAAGCATCTAGAAGTTGGAATCATCGATTCAATCATGTGATAAAAGAGAATGGTTTCACTCGAAGTGTTGAGGAACCATGTTTATACATGAAATTTAGTGGGAGCAATGTTGTGTTCCTAATCTTGTATGTCAATGACATACTACTCATTGGAAATGACATTCCAATGTTGTCTTCTGTTAAGAAGTGGTTAGGTAACCATTTCCAAATGAAGGATTTAGGAGAGGCACAACGCATATTAGGTATCCGGATCCATAGAGATAGATCCAAGAGGATATTGGCGCTAAGTCAAGAGTCTTATGTTGATAAGATTCTTCGACGTTTCAGCATGGACAAATAAAAAAGGGGATTGGTACCTATGGTAACTGGGACTATATTGAGCAAGTCTCAATCTCCCTCCAAACCCCATGATGTTGAACGCATGAAGATGATCCCTTATGCTTCCGCTGTTGGATCAATCATGTACGCCATGATATGCACACGTCCTGATGTCTCGTATGCCTTAAGCATGACGAGTAGATATCAAGGAAATCCAGGTGAGAGTCACTGGATAGCCGTCAAGAACATCCTTATGTACTTGAGAAGAACTAAGGATTCTGTCTTAGTATTTGGAGGAGACACCGAGTTCCGTGTTAAAGGATACCCGGACTTAAGTTTTCAAACAGACAGAGATAATATGAAATCACAAGCTGGTTTCGTTTTCATGCTCAATAGTGGTGCCGTTAGCTGGAGAAGCTTCAAGGAAGCTGTGACTGCGGATTCAACAATGGAGTCTGAGTACATTGCAGCATCAGAAGCTGCCAAGGAAGTTGTATGGATCAGGCAATTCACGGAAGGTCTAAGAGTAGTACCTACCACCAATGATCCCATCACTCTCTATTGTGATAATAGTGGGACGATCGTCCAAGTGAGCCAAAGTCTAGTAATAGATCTAGACATGTACATAGAAAATATCATGTACTTAGAGATTTCATTGAAAGAAAGGAAATTGCGATATGTAAGGTTGGGACGGATGACAACATAGCTGATCCGCTCACCAAGCCTTTATCGCAGGCTAAGCATGATGGACATGTTGTGTCCATGGGACTTAAACGTGTACCAAGTTTGTGTTAGATTTTGAAATGAAATAAAAGTGTTGTTTTTGTTCAGGTTCATAATCACATTTGTCTTTTATCTTTTCTTTATACATTGTTACATACAAACGGGTTCTAGTGACAAATTGAACCCCATTAAAGTGAACACGGATTAACATTGTATTCGCCCATAGTCACTTGTATGAGGTGACGTCTCGAAGTAACTAGAGTGTGATGCGATTGATGGCAAGTTCAAGTGCCATGGAGTCATATGAGAATGACTAGTCGATCACATAGGCAGACTGTTAAGAACACTTTGTCGGGCCTTATGACCTCTTATAGAGTTTTGACAAATTTATATAGCCTGATCGTGGCGAGAGCTACTATAGTATTCTAATGAGTCGATTCTTTTGACTAAAGACTTTTCGCCTAAGGTGGCACAATTTCAGATTAACTTTGATTTATGTTACTACGACCTTCGTAAACGGGGTCAAATGGGCATATTTTGGGTTATGATGGCTGTGGTTATAACAATATCTCAGGGCCACTCGAGGAGTAATGAACTGGAAATGCGTGGCCACGCTCAGAAGGTATCTATGGTAGACAATTCTGGTCAATAAGTAATTCTCCAGATCGAGGAAACCACTCTCGATATGATCACTTGCAAGTACGACCAGAAAGACACCTTGCATTGAGTGGGAGATAGTAATAGGACAAGAGAATTGGTGACGCACACTTGTCGAGGACAAGTGGGAGATTGTTGGAATATGTGTCCTCCGACAATAATGCGATCACTGGCAATCGATCATGATGATCACATGTTTAAATCTCGTTTTAAGAATACATGTGGGATGTAATATTTTACAGTCAACTGGTCCACACATATCAGTAATGATTGGCTGACTAGAGTTTGACATTACTGTCGTGCGACGGTGGTGATCAGTTGATCCTCTTAGGTCATACCTAAAGGGTAACACTCTTAATTGAATATTTAATTGATCGTATGACGATACGAGTCAATTAAATTACTTAAAATTGACGGACGATTTTGGAAGTAATATTTACGTGTCTCGTTGTAATTTAATTAAATTAGACACGGTCGAAGTAATCGAATTGTTTTATTGCTTAGATGAAATTATTGTTTACGGAAACAATTGAAACTGAATGAATAAATTATTATAAATAAAAGATGTTGTAATTTATAATTGGTAAAGCGTTTTGGTACAAGTACTTGTGAATTACTAAGTCAATTTTGTACATGACGTATTTTACTAATACGTTGATTTTTAATATGTTAAAAATGCATGACAATTTTACATGACTTGTGACATGTGACAAATTGATAAATTGACAAAGATAAAATGGAACCCATTTTATCTTATATGGACCGAAATATGGAGGGAGTATGGTGTTTTAATTATGTTAAATTATTTGAGTGGAAACCAGATGATTACACCTAGCATATAGCCGTGCAAGCTTATGTTTTCTTGGATAGAAAAACTTGCCCATGCATTGGCTCTCCTTCTCCCCACCCACCGGTTTTCTAAGGCCAATTTAGAGAGTTTTTCCTCTCTAATTTTTCATTCATACTTTACATAATATTTCTAGTGTAAGAAATACAAAAACTCTCTAAGAAAACTAGAGAAATAAAACTCCAAAAATCATTCTCTCTTGGCCGAAATTACAAGAGACAAAAACAATAATTTTGGGTCAATTTTTAGTAAGATTATTATTATTCTAGATCAAGTAATATTAATCTATTAAGGGGTTATCTTGGGTATTCATCTTTGGGAGAGATTCTATCTTTGAATCTTTGTTCATCCATATAAGGAAAGCTGATGAACAAGTAAGAAGGAGATCTTACTTGTGCCCTTTGATCCGAATTTTATAGTAAGGAAAACGATTTCTTCTCTTTTCTTATTATTGTTTGCATTCATACGATCTATATTTAATTTTATGACTAAATTAATTGTAACATATATGAATATGTTGTATAATGAGATAATAATTTCTAACAAATTCCTATCGCACTACTCCCTTCGTTCAGCCACAGTTCATCATAACCCAAAATATACCCAGTTTAACTTCATTTACGACAGCCGTAGAGTATAAATCAAAGCTAATCAGAAATTTGTTCCAACTTGGGCGAATAGTCTCTAGTCAAAAGAATTGGCTCACAAGAATACTATAGTAGCTCTTGCCACGACTAGGCTTTATGAATTACCAGAACTTTATAAGCGGTCACTGCCCAACAGAGTGTCCCATACAGTCTGCCTATGTGATCGACGAGTCATCCCATATGACTTTATGGCACTTGAACTTACCATCAATGGCATCACACTCTAGTCACTTCGAGACGTCACCTCAAATAAGTAACTAGGGGCGAATACCATGTCAATCCATTTCACTTTAATGGGGTTCAATTTGTCTCTACAACCCATTTGGATACGACATGGTAACGGGTGAGTTTAATGAAACTCAAACGATAAATGCGATTATCACATATGAATAGTCAATACACTATTACTACTTCATATCTCATAATATTTATTGTATAATTAACAATATTTAAAATGCAATAAAATCTTGGCAAGTGGATATACCATATATCCATATATTCCAACTTTATTAATTGCTATTTCCTTCCATTCAATGTCATCTCTAATGACATGAATTTATCTAAGTATATGTCTAGACTTCTTACTAGACTTGGGCTCTTTAACTTGAAAGATGCTCCCACTGTTATCACATAACTTGTGATAAAGTTATTTGTAGAGGAATCTACTCGCATTCCCTACGTTGACCATTTTATCACAATTTACTTAAATTCCTTTTGTAGAATTTGCAATGAGTGAAACTAAAACACTTTTCTAGTAACTTACTCCTAAGTCAATAAGACATCCTAGGATTACAACAAATCCTTTTGGTTTGGAAACTAAAGTTTGTGTAACCCTTCAACACATAACTTAGTTTATCATCCAAACATATGAACGAATCCTTATTTTTTCTCAAGAATCTCAAGGACGTTCTTTATGGCTTTCACAAGCCATATCATGGGAATTATCTTGTTATTGACTTATCATACTCTAGGCATATGATACATCATGGCATGTGCGTCTGTTGGCATACATGATCATTCCAATGGTGGAAACATTAGAAATCGATTTCATGTAATCAACAACTTAATAGGTTCAGTGAATGACTATGACTCCATCATAGTAATTCCACTTCTATTAACATGAATAGTCTATTCAACCTTGTTGATGTACAATATATACGAAAGATCTTATCCTTATAAGACTCTCAACTCTATGCCAATATTCTCTCTCATAGATTCAAAAATCTAGAATACTTTGCATCCCTTTCCAAGTATCCAATCACTCTTCCACAGAAGAGAGCATTGGTACATTATTCTCAATAAGTAATATGTTATCAATGTCTAAGACATGAAGAAACAATTCTAGCTCCCATTTAACTTCATGTATAATCATGATTCTTCAATCAAAAGACTGAAACCATTCACTATTATCACATGAACGAAAAGTATAATCCTTTATTGCTTACTTAAGATTATTCTAGGATCACTTAAGAAAACTACGCATAAGATGTTAGGATTCTTAAATATTTATCTAAGGTTTTGTGTTCCAAACACTTCCTTCTCTAAATTCCCATTTTAGAAAAGCGAAATTTTATTTGCCATTCTTCATTAAAATGAAATGCGGCAATTCCCAAGATAATTTATCATGATCAACATCTTTATGTCAATATTATGCATTTGAGTACTCTAAAGCTCTATTAACCTTTAAGGAGACCCTCGCCTTAAAGTAAATCTACTCTTGAGTAACAATTTTCGGATATGGCTCGTATATAACAAGGTCGATTTGGGATAAGGTCATAATACCATTGCTTTCGCAAAGCAACATTTTAACAACAAGACATGTGTGCTAAACTCCCACTGAACTATACTCCCATTCTATCTTTATAGATTATAGTCCCATTACTTTCACAAAGTATTACATTAACTATAAGACATGTTTGTTACGATTCAATCTACTCCCTTTCTATCTCTCAGAAATACATTTATCTTCTTGAGAGAGCTTTGCGAGTTATAAACATATATATATGGCGGAGTATTAGGAGTTTTTATAGACTATGCATTAGCTCACAAAAGGCCATTCCTATCATTGCAGCTTGATTCATGTTATATGCCAGTCTGATCCATGTCATATGTTAAATAGACTCTCTATTTCAGGTATCTCATGGTTGACCATCCGTTTAGAATTACGTTTCCGTTTTGGATTGCGAATTCCCAAAATTGAGTTCAACAACTCAAATCGACTTATATTAGTTTGATCTTATGGGTAGTGACACTAGGTCATAATCCATCTTTAATAAATCAATTTTATTACTTAGATCTTTGTCACTACGATCGAATCCTAATGCTTTAGTACTTTGTTCAATTGGTTCTCTACGTCATTTAGAAATTTCTAAAATTTCTCAAATGCTTCACTTTATATTTGATTAAGTAAATGTACCCATATATACTTATATCATCGGTCAAAGTGACAAAGTAGTCATAAATTCCCCTTACTGTGATACTCATTAGAACACATACATCGGCATGTAATAGTTCCAACAAATTTATTGCTCGTGTCCCTTTACCACTAAAGAGAGTGCAAATCATTTTGCGAAGGAGATAAGATACGCATATTCCATATGATTGAAAATCAAATGGTGCAATAAATCTAGTCGACACTAGCCTCTTAATGCGTTTCTCATTTATGTGACCTAACTGAAAAAAGTCAAATGTACAAAGCATTTGGATTAATAGTTTGAGTACTTTGGATCGTATTATGAAGATATCTTTGCTCGAGTTGGAAGTGTCTAAAATTTGTGTATCCTAAAGATAAGTGACATGGCTCACAGCCATGTCTGTTTTCAACAAAATACAAATCCTTTCATGTCTAACATAGAAAAGGAAATAATGTTTTAGACAAAATAGGTACATAATCACCATTATGTTGATTACAGCTCAAAGTTATTAGCTAAAACAAGTACACAAGTTCCTCTTGAAGTGGCGGCTACGCTAGCTCCATTTCGTTGTCGGAGATTCATATCACTCTTGTTTCGCTTTTCCACATTTCCAAGTCCCACATGGAGTAATAAGTCCAACTTTGATATCTCCCAAATACTTGGGGCAATTTCGCATCCAATGGCCCATGACATTACAATAATGACACTCCTCATAGGATTAGGCACCCTTCTTGATCTTGGTTTTGGTAGTCCCACTATCCATTTCCAATTCATTATCAGGTTCGGGTTTCTCACCCATCTTTGCCTTCCCTTTAACAATGCCTATACTCCTTTCATTTGCAAGGACACTCTTGCTTGAACTCCCACTCAATTTAATATTTCTCCTTGTTTCTTTAAACAAGGATGCCCTTGGTTTTAACGAGATTTTCTTCACAAGATTTTCTTACCAAAAAAGAAGGCATAAATATTGGAATGGGTGGTGTGGAGGTGGTAAAGAAGCAATGATTTCCATCCTGATCAATTCCAATGTGTAATTTCTCTAATCGTATCATTGTCATACTCGAAGCAATTTTAATCGAATGATTGGAGCCATGAATTAATAGTGATTGGTGTAAGAGTATTAGATAAATCCATTGCAAATAAATCTACAAAAACGGAAATGAAGGAAAAAATAAACATCTATCGTTTTAATAATACTTGTAAACAAGTATTGCATTTATATAGTAACCTCTACCCAACTATTATAAATGATCCCGAGATCCAAATTCATATTAATACGGGTACGGTTAGCCGAGTCATCCCTTATTAATATAACTTGGTGGATTAACCTCTTAATCGATTCTACTTTTAGAACTCTCGGTCGATAAAAATTATTCTAATTTTCATCTTTAGCCCGGAACACATGCGACTACGGTCACGAATACTTCCGTTGATGTCAATCCAAATTTCGATGTAATAACATTTTATTACCCACTTACCCAACGTAACAAGGTTTGTATTATGGTGAAGCCGGCTTAACTCCCTTATGAAATTGGAGTCATGGTTTCTACTATTTGGTAAGGCTATTTCTCAATTATTATATGTGAGAGTTCTTGTCAATTTATTATCTATCACGTTTTAAGTGAACTAAAGCGGTGTACTACGATAATTATAATTGACACGGTCAATGACTCGATATGATATGCATGTGGTATTATGGCGATTTGGCAATGCATGTAACATATTAAAAGAAATGCAAAGCAATAAATAAAGTAAATTCCTAGTATGACCTTGCTAAAATAGAAAATTTAATAATCTATTACATATCCGGAAACCAACTCCAATGGTCCCTTGAATCTTCAATTGGCACGCCTCCTAAGAACGCCGTCTTCGTCGGATCACCTTTTCGAATGGCACCGTCTTTGAAGATATTCCATAAATACAAATAATAATAATAATAATAATACAAATCTATTCCTATTATACATTTGTAAAATGGAAAAACTAATGAAATAAAAGTGATACGAGATCACATTAAATTACAACCGAATCAATATTCCCTTTCATTACGGGTAATATCGATTAAAACTAAGGCCATACTAAAATAAAATTACATAATTCAAAATTATATAAATAAAAGACATTCAACAATTGAAATATACACCATTATAATATGTACCTATCATGCCAAATTAGGTGCCAAATCGCCCTATTTACCTTATATCGTATATATAACCCGGTTTTACGGAAATGCGTGATAATAACCTCTTAAAATCACAAATTAACACTTAAATCACATCTAACCTCAAGTTAATTATCCTAACACTCTTAGGACTCAAAAATTAGTCATCACTGAATTTTTGACAATAAGTCAACTTGATTTAAGTTTTATGCTCATTTTTTACCTTAAAATCATAACATTTATGAAATAAATCCAAATTAAATTACAATAATTTTAAAATTTTAATTTAAAATTTTTGAACATTCTGGAATATTTCCGTGACACTCATAATGTCAAAAATCATGGTTAAAATTTTCGAATTAATTGTGGGAAAATATAGTTGCAATTTATCGGTTTTATCTCATAAAACATCTAAAGTATCCAAAAATTACTCCCATTAATTTTACAACTTTAGATCTGATAAGTGGGATATTTATGCAACCTAAAATAATTTTCGCATGCCATACAATTCATTTTAGCTATTTATGCTAAAATAGTCAGTATTTATGCCATTTTTACACTAAAAATTCATAAATCATGCAAAATGAGATCATTCCATCTCAAAATTCATAAATCATGCAAAATGAGATCATTCCATCGCAAAATGAGATCATTCCATCTCAAAACATGTTTTTCATTTTCATTCATACTCCTACATGTACATTGAGGACAATGTCCAAAATAAAGTGGGGGATGAGAATTTATATTCCAAAATGCATAAAAATTGAATTTTTTTTTTTGAAAAATACAAAAACATGTGTTTTTGTTTCATAAACATAAATACCATAAAAATTTGAAAATTGAAAAACCTCAAAAACATGTTCATTTCCTTTGTAGTATAGTCTTGTATATATTGTGTTTGTTCACCCTTGTTCACATTGATTGACTACGCCACATCCGAGACATGAGGATATTGAAGACCGCATGGTATGATCCTTCCAATCTCATTTTTTCCTCTTTATGTTAATGACTAAGTGGCTTTATTTTGTTTGATGCGGTATAAACAATGTGAATTTAGGATTGCATTTAGATTATTTGGCATACTAGTTGGTAGAAGCATATGCATTAGGATGTATATATGTTAGTTGCATCATGGCATATAGTTGCATGTTAGGAAATTGTTTTTGAAAGCATCTAGTTGGGAAGCTTGACAAGTGTATATAAGGCCCTTGTAGATACTTTTTCTTCTTAAGACTTTGCTTGTTAGAATGCTTATAAAACACCCTAGGATGTGTCATACTAGTATCCTTTGACCCATGGATTAATGCCTAGTCAAGAGTACCTTGTGGTGTGATAACTCCTTGACTACCGTTTATTCCAAGGTGACCCTTGAAACCATGCAACCATCATTCATCCATGTTCTACCATACATTTTGTCATCAAAGGGAATGGGCACAAAAATTGGTTAAATTTGAGAAATGAAATGAAAAGTCAAAAAGTTTGCAATTGCATCAAAAAGAAAAGAGGAGTAACAAAAATAGACTCCTAATGCTTCAAACATAAGGCACCCTCGTTACTAATTGGGGTGACTTTGAAAATGTTCAAAAGAAAATGCAAAAGTTGAAAGTTGTCAAGTATTGAATTGCCAAACATCAAAAGAAATGGCAAAAAGAAAGTGTTTTCAAATGTTATATGCCACAAGAAATTGGGGAGGAAACAACAACAAAGCAAACTCCCACATGAAACTCAAATTCAAATGATCCCTTTATCCATCGAATCCACTTTTGTGCATGGTAGAAAGGTGACGACCCTTCTTCTTGTCTAGGCAAGAAGGGGAATTCCGCGATCCTCCAGTGTTTCTAACACCATAGGGAGTCTATTCTTGACAAAAGCATTTAACGATTGAGGACAAAGGTACCCTAGCTTGACACAACTTGGAGGTGATTTATTGGTATCCTTCTAGGCTTAGTAGTTTGAAGAAACCATATCTATGAAGGAATGTGTACCCTTGAATTGCTTCCCCTTTAGATAATTTCCGCCACTTAGATGAAGAAAGTGGCTATTCTTTTGTAGATGCATCCATTACTTGATCTTGTGTGCTTTAATGCTTGGATGTATCGCCATTTTGGCAAGACGCACCTTGCCTTGAAAGAAGGCATCCTACCTCATGGTTGTCTTGTTGTGAGTTGAAGGGGCGGAGTGAGATCCACTAATTATCTCACATCGGTTATATTAGTAGGATAGTTTAAATAAAGGTCTAGTTTTTGTCATCTCTTTACTCGGGACGAGTAAAGGTTCAGTTTGGGGATATTTGATGTGACTCATAAATGCGAATATTTAGTCCCCTAATTTAGCCCATTTTGCATACTAATATAACATTATCATGACCATTTTATCCGTCAAATGCTTTCTATTTTGCTTTCCTAGTGCATTTCGTATGTTTTGAAGGAAAGAAGACAATTAGGCAGAAATTTCTGTCTCCCACGCATATTTAGAAGCTTTTTGATGATATTAGATGGACTAGTATGAAGGGAAGGCAAGAATGATGACCAATGATGTAGGAATAAAGAGTATATAAAAAGATCATAGGCATAAAAGCAAGGATGACGAGAAGGAAGACATTGCAAGAAGAAATTGCTCGAAACCCAAACCAAGAGTTGATCCTTTGGCTCAGAAAGTATGCTAGATGACACGGCATAAAAAAATCAAGTGATCTAGGCTTTTGAATCACTCCAATAGGAGTCCGGATGAGAAAATGACGTCCGTTTTACAATCCGAGCTCAAACAAAGAAGCTGTCCGCCAATCCGCTCGTCCCGAGACCCGAGACCCAATCCGCTCGTCTGCTACAAGACGCTCGTCCCCCCCCCCTCTAGGACGCTCGTCTTGAAGCCTTTTGATCCGAGCGTCCCATGCTTGATCCGCTCGCCTCCCCTGCTACAGGACGAGCGTTTCGACCCCTTGGCCGCTCGGATTCCTTTCCAGTGCAACCGGCTTCTTCTTTCTCCATTAAAGATGCGCATATTTTTGAAAGACTAGCTAAAAGGAGACCCGCATATTTTATTGAGAGGAGTGATTCCTCAAGGACTTAATCGTCATTTAAGCCCTTAGTAACCCTAATTTGTGCACCTAATCCCCACTATAAATACCCCATTTGTAATAATCAAAGACCAAGCTCTCTTAACCAAGTTCCCATATTAGAAATTCCTCTTAGATTAGATTAGGAGTAGATTAGAATATATTACTCTTTAATCTTTCCACAAATTACACATTAATCCTTCATTAATTATTGTTCAAGTTTATTATTCAAGTTTATTATTCAAGTTTATTATTGTGTAATTGAAGATTATTGGGTTATTATTGGAGTATTGACAACTCTTCATCAATCAATCAAGTTTCTTCTATTATTCTTTGCTTTATTATTTGGATCATCTTAAGTTGGTATAAGTATTTTACCCTTTACTCTTTTTTGTTTATTTCCTCATTCTCTTATCATGTTTACACTTGTTGTGATGGTTGACACCATTAATGACATGTTTACCATGATAATAAGTGAGTAGTCTCTTAACTAGGATTACTGGGTAATTAGGGGAAACCAACATGGGATTAATCATGCTTAATCTAATATGTTTTCTTAATTAAATTGCTTGCTTGTTGTGATGTCAACTTATGCACATGTTATGTTTGATGAAATGCTAAGCCTATGAATCCTTGCATTTTTACCCATCTCTTATCTACTCAACAAGACTCGTAAGATATAAACCAACTCGTGTCTTGTTAGACCATGCATAGAAGTTGAATAGGAGGAAATTACGTCGATTTGTAGGTGTTGTACAATCTAATCGATTCGGCTCTGGGACCCAACTCTTTCTATGAACCGTAAGACATAAACCAACTCGGTTCCTTTACAACATTAATTGCTTGCAACTTTGTAAACATGTTTGTATGATCAACACCATGAATCCCCTATGACCCCATGACATCCTAGTGCTTTTAGTCATTTGTTTACATTTCTTAGTTCATTCTTTGCTTTACTTTATTGCTTGCATTAGTCTAGGACACAACTACAAACCCAAAAAATTTGTGACACTAGCATAAATTGAGATAGATAGACTTAGAACCCAAAGCACACCGTCCCATAGATCGACCTCGACTTACCACTAACTAGTTGTTTGTTGAGTATTATAAATGTGTTTTGATTGGGTGTACAATGACATGCTCACGTCAAAAATGGCGCCGTTGCCGGGGACGGTGCTATTTGTTTAAGTTCTTACTTGTTTGTCTATTTTAATTGTGCTGTCACCTTGAGGAACTTGTTCCTCAAGGATTGTTCTCACCATTTTGTGTAGTTTCCATGCTTGTAGTTGTTTTCTTGTCTTAGTTATGATGGCTCAAGACTTGACATATGGAGTATGTGGTAGATTCTTTGAGTATGACTATGGGTATGGGGAGTTTGAGAAGCAAGTCAACACAAACCTACCTTACTATTCATACAATGAAATCCCTAACTGCTACCTCAAATATCCCCACCAAAATCACCACATCCCATATCCACAACAACCACCCACCCAATACACACTTCACAATGAATTTCAATTGTCACAATACAACCACTTTCACACCCACCCACAACTAGAAGATGTGCCCATTCAAAATGTGATTCTCCAAATGATGGGAGATCAAGAAAACTTCTTCAAACAAATGCTAGAAGAGAGCCAAAAAAGGGACAATGTTCTTCAAGACTGATCGGTCCGTTTCGTGTTCACAATTAAAGGTGTGGTCGTTGGGTCACGTCCGAATCAAAACACAATTTATAGCTTCACAAACAACTCTACAATTATTAAAGAGGCAAGTAAAGGTCGGATCCCAAGGGACGGGTATTGAAATGAGATTTCTATTGAAACTAGTGGTGTCTTGGGGGTGTCACAAATTGGGTTGATGTAGAAGGTTACTAACTAAAATAGCAATGAAAATAAACTAGCAAGATGAATTAAAAGGGGTGTAAACAATTGATTAAAAAGCACTAGGGTGTCATGGGATCATAGGGGAATCATGGGAATTGATCATACAAACATGTTCTCAAATTATAAGCAAGCAATTATTGTTGTGATGGACTGAGTTGGGTTATATCTTACGATCCTAGGAAAGTTTGGGTCCCGGAGCCGAATCGATTAGATTGTACAACACCTACAAGTCAACTTAATCTTCCCTACTCAACAACATGCATGGTCTAATGAGACTCGAGTTGGGTTATGTCTTACAAGTCTCATTGAAAAGATAGGAGATGGTAGTAAATGCAAGGATTCATAGGCTTAGCATTTCATCAAATATAACATGTGCATGAGTTGAGATCAAAACAAGCAAGCAAATAAAACATGAAAGCTTATTAATTTAAGCATGAATCATTCCTCATGTTGGTTTCCCCTAATCACCCATTAACGCTAGCTAAGAAATTACTCACTCATTATCATGTTGATCATGCTAGCAAGGTTGTCAATCATACCAACAAAATGAAACATGATGAATAAATGAAAGTAATTAACAATAATTAAAAAGGGATTAAGAGAATTATACCTACTAATGATTCCAATAATAAAGCAAAGATAAAAGAAGTACTTGGATGCTTGATTGAGAGGTTGTCAATCTCCCAATAATAACCCAAATAATCTTCAATTACCCGAAATAAAGGATGAACAAAAGAGAGATTAAGGAAATAAAACTTGTATTAGAACTTGATTAATTGTTGATTACAAAACTAAAGAGAGATTTGATTGATATTAACTACTCTAATTGTTGATAAGAAGAACATGCTCTTCTAATTAGACTAATGGGGTATTTATAGTGGAAATTAGGGGGATGCTTTAGGGTTAACTAAGGGCTAAACTAGTAATTACACTTTTTAGATTGAGCAGGGAGGAGCCGGTATTTTCCGAAGGAAGGGCTTCTATCTTCGTAGCTTGGAGAAGAGGAAATCGCGCTGTAGAGGAATCCGGGCGGATTAGGGCTTGGACGGGCGGATTCTGGCGATAGAATCCGAGCGGATTCAAGAGAATCCGGGCGGATTGTGGTGATGGAACCCGGGCGTCTTGGTGGAAAACCGCACGGATTGTGCGGGTGAAGGACGGCCGGATTGTAGACAGTCCGCACGGATTGTGCCTCAGCAAGGCTTCTTCTTCTTTTCTTCCCTTTTCTTCATAAATTCCATGGGGATTTCCTTGGGGACTCAAGGATCCTTTCTCAACATTGCTCATCTACTACCATATGTACAAAGGCCTTCTAATCTTGTCTCTCCTTGATGCTTGGTCATTGAATTCGATCAATTTAGTCTTGTTTTGCCATGAAAATGCAAGATTCTTACTCCTTTCCTACCAAGGGATCAAAATCTCAAAGAATATGCAAAACAAAGAACTAAAGATAATAAATGACCCAAAAATGCACTAAAAAGCATGGGAACAAGGCTAATTCGGGGGCTAAATATGCGCTAATTATGGTCACATCAAATATCCCCAAACCGAACCTTTGCTCGTCCCGAGTAAAGAGGTGACAAAGACTAGGACCATTATTTAAACTAAGCTAATAGCATATCCGATATGAGACAATTAGCGGGTCTCACTCCGCCCCTTCAACTCACAACAAGACAACCATGAGGTAGGATGCCTTCTTGCAAGGCAAGGTGGGTCTTGCCAAAATGGCGACACATCCAAACATTAAGCACACAAAATCACATAATGGATGCATCTACAAAAGAATAGCCACTTCCTCATCAGGTGGCGGAGGCACTAAAGAGGAACAAATTGAAGAGCATGTAATCCTTCACAAATACTAGTTCAACAAATTACTAAGGCTAAGAGGATGGCACTAAATCACCTCCAAATGGTGTTAAACTAGACTACTTTCGTCCTCAATTTCCAAATGCTTTCGTCAAGAGCGATCGGATGGTGGTGGAATGATGATCCCTATGATGCTAGTAGCATATTACATGACAAGTCTCGAATTATCTACAAAAGTAAAGGTCAAGGATCGTCCCAAGCTCGACCAAGTGGCTTGACAAAAAGGCTTTTGGGAATGAAATGCTCAAATCTTTATACACAATGGGTGGATATGACTAGTATTCAAAATTGTCCTCATTTCACTTTCACAATTCAAAAATTTAAGATGGGGTTTGTCCCTTCCGGGCTAGTGTCCTTTGCTTTCGCCAATCGCTTATTAGGCAACCGGTTAACCTCTAGACAATAGCTTTTCGGGGTGATAGTCACTCTGTCTCTGGGTGGCCGAATTCACAACCGTGTGGGGGCCCAATTCAATGGATCCCGCACCAAAGCACATCGAAGTGGTACGCCTCCATCAAAACAACTTAAATTTCTCAACATTCAACAATTCATAACATTTGAGGTTTCCTTGGCATTAAATTACTTCCACATGACAAAATTCTTTGAAATGAGCACTTCAAGCTTATTGATAGAAAATATTTTTGGCTTGCCTTACCACAAGGTCAATCAAGGTCACCTAGACAAGTTAACCAAGTCAACATTGCATCTCGGGGTTGGATAGGTGACTCACATGCAAACCCTTGACTAGGCCTTGGGTCATGGGTCAAAAGACACTAGTATGACACTATCTAGGGTGTTTTACAACCATTCTAGTAGGCAAAGTCTTAAGTTGAACAAGTATTTGTAATGGCTTAGTTGCTCTTGTCAAAGTTCCTAATTAGGCATTTTTCAAAACATTTCTAACATGCAACTACATGCCATGATGCAACTAATATAAACATCCTAATGCAAGTGATTCTATCAACTAATATGACATATAAACTACATGCAAGTCCTAAATTCACATTGTTATACCGCATCAATAAAAATAAAGCCACATAGTCATTAACATAAAGAGGAAAAAGGAGATTGGAAAGATCATACCATGCGGTCTTCATTATCCTCATGTCTCGGATGTGGCGTAGTCAATCAATATGAACAAGGATAGAACAAACACAATATATACAAAACAATATATACACAAGACTACAAAGGGAAATAAACATGTTTTTGGGTTTTTCAAATTTCAAATTTTTATGATTTTCGAACTTTTTCAATTTTTTTGGATTTTTTGAATAAGAGTTAAATGTTAGAATTCCCATCCCCACACTAATATGGGCATTGTCCTCAATGACCAAAATAATGGAAATTATGCAAAGATGATGCATGATTTCTATACTAAATGCAATCTATACTAAGCTACACTACATGATGCATGGTTTTTGTTATGACGGAGAGCATAATTTAGATTACCTCCCGTTGTGTATGCATTAACTTCCCCAAACCGAGTTAGACACTATTGCTAATGTCCAAGGATGGGTGTAGTTCATGCACACACTATGCAATGCATGAAACTAATTTGTCATTTTGGATTTTGAAAATGGGAACAATAAAAAGAGAACACCTCAATGGTACCGAGGTGTGAGTCCGCTATGGTGCTAGGACTACTCCAACATGATCAAAATTAATGAAAATACAAGGTAACAAGACACAAACTTCTTTTCATGAAACTTTGAAAGATAAAGTGGAGACATGAGAAAAATTCACTTAAACTTAGGTGGGTGCCTCTCGCCCGCTCCACCTAGTGATGAAGTAGACTTCTAGACATCGGCATCATCTCCCTCTATATCGCTATCCGAAATATCCTTTGAAGCATCACTCAAACTTTGGTCCATGAATTCGTCTTCCTCACTCTCAAGTTCCACCGTGTCACCTCCACAAGAATTGCCACTCTCCTCCTCTTGTCTACTGTTCGCCCCTTCATTAGCTCTCTCCGAGTTGGGGAAGAGCAAATCCATTTGAGCCCATGACGGGAAAGCTCCTTCCTCACTAATCCGTCCTCTTCGAACCATCTCGTGATATTGAGGATAGAGGGCGTAGTAAGTGTCCATGGAGGTCTCGTATTGACGGTAGTGTAGATCTTGTAAGATTCCCGTGACAAAGTTGTCACGGGGGAGGATGAAGGGGTTTGGATGGTTATACGGTTGGTAGGGGAAAGGGTAGGGAGGCACTTTTATCTTCTCATTTTGAGTTTGTTGTTCTTGTTGTTGTGGTGGTGGATTTGGTGGTGGTGGTGCTTGCCTTGTTTGACTTGGGATGAGGTAGGATGGCATTGAGGACAAATTTCCTCTTCTTGGGGAGATCCGTGGTAGATCGGCCATTGGAAGATAAATCGGATCGCTTCCTTTTGTCAACCACTTTATCCGCTTATTGACCCCCTCAAGGGTTATCCAATGGTGATGGACGAGAAGGAGATCTTCATTAATTCTCGTGTTTCCCGTAAGTGGAGTGTACTCATTGTTCTCATTGAACCTTGGGTTGAAGTGCTTTGCAAGTCTAGTAATGAGTCCTCCATTCACTATGTGCTTCATTCCATCATCATCCCCATTTCTAAACTTTGCCCATTTCTCTAGCAAAACTAGAGGTGCATTGAAGTGATACCCATTTCTCCCTTGAATGATGAGGTAGGATTCCATAAACACAAGGTCTAATTGGTTCACGATGGCCGGATCTCGGCGGGCAAGTAGAGTGCCCGAGAGAAATCGATATGTAAGCCTCAAGATCGGGCTTTGGATATGAAAAGCAAGACATTCCTTGGTGTGAATGAAATCCCGGCCCGTCATAGCCCTCCACAAAGGTTCAACACTATACTTTTTGGGTTTCGATGTTCGGGTAGGCGAAATATCAAGTCCAAACACATTTGCGAATTCTACAAGGGTCATCATCCTAGAAACATTCTCCAACCTAAACTCTATGCATATCACTTTGTTCAAGGTCGTAATCTTCAAAAAGCTCAAAAATTCAAGCACAAGAGACCGATAGGTTGGTTCATACATGCGAAAAAGGGTTGAAAGACCGAAAACCTCAAAGAGAGCTTCCACTTGGTGATAAATCCCAAGTTTCTTCAATGTAGCATGACATAAAAACTTAGTGGGAAGAATATTCTTACTTAGAAGCCGGTGGAAGACTAATCTTTGCACATCATTGAGGAATTCCACATTTGAGAAGTCATCAAGCCTTGTAAGATCTACAATCTCTTCATGTTCCCTTCTTAAAGTGTTGAGATGAGAGGTAGAAGAACTTCCCATCATCCTTGGTCTTCTTCCACTCCTAAAGGAGGATCTCCTTGGTGCCATTCTTGATTCTTTTATTGGATTCTTTTGATTTGTGAAAGGGTAAGGATGTTCCTTGTTGATTGAGTGTTGCCCTTTTTGAAACCCTAGAAAATTGGGGCTTTTTGATCTTGTGGGTTAAGAGAATGATTTGGGTAAGTATGGGAGTCATAAGGAGGTGGGTTTTATAGTGCAAGTGGAAGGAGTAGTGATGTGTCACTATATGTGTGGTGGGGTGTAATTTAATTAGGGAAAAGTCGGGTCAAAACAGCGTGGGAGGACGAGCGGATTCGTACTGAAGACGCTCGGATTCGTGCTCTTCGGGACGGGCGTGTTCGGGGCGGGTTCGGGGCAATACGCCCGGATTCTGTCACAGCGAAAAATTCCCAAAATTTTGACGCCTCAAAGACGGGCGTCCCGAGCTTAAGACGCTCGGATTCTTTCTCACCGAGACGGGCGTCTCCTTTTGAAGACGGACGGATTCTTCTACAGAGATTTTCCTTGAAATGCACAGGTAGAAAGACGGGCGTCTTTCTTCAAATCCGGCCGGATTCTGCAAGACGGGCGTTTTTCTTCCTAGGACGCTCGGATTCGACCTCAGTCAAAAAATCGTCAAATTCTCAGCGTAGCTGGACGGACGGTTTCTCCTCTGAACGTCCGGATTCCAGCAATACTGCCGGATTCCAGGGAATCCGGACGGATTCGGGCTGTGAATTTCTTCCCTTGACTTTTTCTCCTCTCTTAGATGCGTCCCCACACTCGAGAATTCGTTCCTTCCTTCATTCAAAATTCATTAGTAACGCTCCCTCACTTACGCTCATGAAAAGAGTTCATGCTATTTATTAAAACAAATGCAATAAAACAATAAATACAAGTTAGGGGGTTAGTATATTTACAAGTGGTGGTTTAGGGAGGACTCCACCAAACTCTCCCTTAGATGGTCCTTTCAAGGGTGAGGAGGCCCGAGGTAAGTGACCTCGACCTCTCCAACAAACGCTCCTTCATAGTATGGCTTCAACCTTTGACCATTTACCTTGAACTTGCTTCCATCTTCTGCCTTGAGTTCGAAATCTCCATATTTTCCAACTTCGGTTATCACATAGGGACCCATCCATCTAGAGTTCAATTTTCCCGGAAAGAGTCGGTAGCGGGAATTGAATAGAAGGACTTTGTCTCCCTTGCAAGGCCTTTTGTCTAATTCTCTTATCATGAAGCAATTTCGTTCTTTCTTTGTAAATCTTTGCATTCTCATAGGATTGTAGTCGGAACTCCTCCAACTCTTGGATTTGAATCATCCTCTTTTGACCGCTCAATTTGAGATCATGATTAAGTGCTCGGATTGCCCAATAAGCTTTGTACTCCGATTCGATTGGCAAATGGCATGCTTTTCCATAGACAAGCTTGTAAGGGGAGGCTCCTATGGGAGTCTTATAGGCCGTCCTATAAGCCCAAAGAGCATCATCAAGCTTTGTGCTCAAATCTTTCCGAGTCTTGTTCACAACTTTCTCAAGGATTTGCTTGATCTCTCTATTTGAAATCTCGACTTGACCGCTTGTTTGAGGATGATATCCCAAGCCGGTTCTATGTTGGACACTATATTTGGTCAAAAGGGATGCAAGCTTCTTCTCATGGAAATGCGTTCCTCCATCACTAATGATTGCTCTAGGAACTCCAAATCTTGGGAAAATTATCTTCTTGAAAAGCTTGGTGACCGTTTTTGCATCATCATTTGGGGTGGCAATTGCCTCCACCCACTTTGAGACATAATCTACGGCCACAAGGATGTACTTATTCCCATTGGATGTCACAAAGGGCCCTTGGTAGTCGATTCCCCAAACATCGAAGATCTTCACCTCTAGAATGCCCCTTTGTGGCATTTCGTTCCTCCACGAGATATTTCCCGTTCTTTGACAAGCGTCGCAGTGAATGAAGAATTCTCTTGTATCTTGAAACATTGTAGGCCAATAGAAGCCCGATTGGAGAATTTTTGCAACGGTTCTCCTTGCTCCATGGTGCCCACCGTAGGGTGATGAATGACATCCTTCCAAGATTCCTTGGGTTTCCCATTGAGGGATGCATCTCCGGTAGAGCCCATCACTACACTCCTTGTAGAGGTTTGGGTCATCCCAAAAGTACCTGTTCACTTCGAATAGGAATCTCTTCCTTTGGTTGTGATTCAAGTTTGGAGGGAGTACCTTTCCAACAATATAATTGGCATAATCTGCAAACCATGGGGTGATGTGCCTTTCAAGTTGTGTTTGAATGGCCATCAAAATATCGTCTAGGAATGAGTCATTGATCAGGGTTTCTCCATTTTCATCATGAAACCGGATCCTTGACAAGTGATCCGCCACTACATTCTCGGCTCCTTTCTTGTCTCTTATTTCCAATTCAAATTCTTGAAGAAGCAAAATCCATCTCAACAATCTTGGTTTTGCCTCCTTCTTTATCAAGAGATGTCGGAGAGCGCGATGATCCGAAAATACAATCACCTTGGATCCAAGCAAGTAGGAACGGAATTTATCCAAAGCATATACAATGGCAAGAAGCTCCTTTTCGGTTGTGTCATAATTCACTTGGGAGGGATCGAGGGTCTTGCTTATGTAATAGATGGCGTGAAGTGCTCTCCCTACCCGTTGGCCAAGAACCGCTCCAACGGCGTAGTTTCTAGCGTCACACATAATCTCGAAAGGTAACTCCCAATTCGGGGGTTGGATAATTGGTGCCGAGATTAGTGCTTCTTTGATTCTATTAAAAGCTTCAACACACTCATCAGTGAAGAGGAATTGGGCATCTTTAAGCAAAAGTTGAGTGAGGGGTTTCGCTATTTTTGAAAAATCCTTTATGAAACGACGATAAAAGCCCGCGTGACCGAGAAAACTTCTCACCCCTCTAACATTCACGGGAGGTGGGAGTTTCTCTATCACCTCAACTTTAGCTTTATCGACCTCGATGCCTTTTTCCGAAATCAAATGACCCAAGACAATTCCTTCATTGACCATGAAGTGACACTTTTCCCAATTTAAAACAAGACTAACATCTTCACAGTTTTGCAACACAAGAGAAAGATTATGCAAACATGAGTCAAAGTCCTTTCCATAAACACTAAAATCATTCATAAAAACTTCCATTATGGTCTCTAGGTAATCGGAGAAGACACTCATCATGCATCTTTGGAAAGTGGCGGGGGCATTACATAAACCAAAAGGCATCCTCCTATATGCAAAAGTGCCATAAGGGCATGTGAAAGTGGTCTTATGTTGGTCATCCGGGTGTATAGGGATTTGGAAGAATCCCGAATACCCGTCAAGGTAACAAAAGAATTTGTTGGAGGCTAACCTCTCAAGCATTTGGTCAATGAATGGTAAGGGGAAGTGATCCTTTCTTGTTGCGGAGTTTAATTTCCGGTAGTCAATGCACATACGCCAACCGGTGATCATTCTTGTGGGTATTAGTTCATTCTTTTCATTTGTCACTACCGTAGTACCTCCTTTCTTAGGTACCACTTGGACGGGGCTAACCCACAAAGAATCCGATATGGGATATATGATTTCCGCATCAAGTAATTTCATGACTTCTCCTTTGAGAACTTCTTGCATGTGGGGGTTCAATCTTCTTTGGGGTTGAATGGTAGGTCTATGGTCTTCCTCTAGATGAATTCTATGCATGCAAAAGTTGGGACTTATCCCCTTAAGGTCATCTAGACTATAACCTATAGCCTTCTCATGTTATTTCAACACATCAAGCAATTTTCCCAATTGGTCATCATCAAGTCTATCATTAACAATCACGGGTTTGGTCTTTGATTCATCAAGGTAAGCATATTTCAAATCTGGGGGAAGGGGTTTTAAAGTGGGGGTTTGTACCTTACTTTCCTCCTTTGGAGTTTCATTGAGAATTTGCTCCATCTCCATTAGACATTCCATTCTCATAGCATACTCAACTTCATTTTCAACCTCATCGTATTCAAATTCCATGATGGGTTCCTCTTGCTCTTGAGTTCGTAAAATCTCTTCTAGGATGGATTGTTCATCCTCTATGGGTTGACATGGTTCCACTAGAATGTTATGCACTAATTCGGATTGTGCATGAGTAAGTTCCTTGTTAGCTAGAGCGGCCTCAAAAAGATCCACCTCCAATTCCCAATACATATTGTTAGCCTCACTTGCTTCCAAGGCTTCCAATGCTTGCATGGGATCCTTGAAGAAAGGTATCCTCAAGTGGTCCTCTACAAAACAATCTATAAGATCCATCTCGCAAAATATCGAACAACTTGAAAACAATTAGAACAAACCTTGAGGAGTTTTACTTCTCCAAGGCGAAGAAAGACACAACTAATAACAATAAAAAGGAAATCTAAATCAAACAAACACCGTCCCCGGCAATGGCGCCATTTTTGATCGGTCCGTTACGTGTTCACAATTAAAGGTGTGGTCGTTGGGTCACGTCCGAATCAAAACACAATTTATAGCTTCACAAACAACTCTACAATTAGTAAAGAGGCAAGTAAAGGTCGGATCCCAAGGGACGGGTATTGAAATGAGATTTTTATTGAAACTAGTGGTGTCTTGGGGGTGTCACAAATTGGGTTGATGTAGAAGGTTACTAACTAAAATAGCAATGAAAATAAACTAGCAAGATGAATTAAAAGGGGTGTAAACAATTGATTAAAAAGCACTAGGGTGTCATGGGATCATAGGGGAATCATGGGAATTGATCATACAAACATGTTCTCAAATTATAAGCAAGCAATTATTGTTGTGATGGATTAAGTTGGGTTATAACTTACGATCCTAGGAAAGTTTGGGTCCCGGAGCCGAATCGATTAGATTGTACAACACCTACAAGTCGACTTAATCTTCCCTACTCAACAACATCCATGGTCTAATGAGACTCGAGTTGGGTTATGTCTTACAAGTCTTATTGAAAAGATAGGAGATGGTAGTAAATGCAAGGATTCATAGGCTTAGCATTTCATCAAATAAAACATGTGCATGAGTTGAGATCAAAACAAGCAAGCAAATAAAACATAAAAGCTTATTAATTTAAGCATGAATCATTCCCCATGTTGGTTTCCCCTAATCACCCATTAACCCTAGCTAAGAGACTACTCACTCATTATCATGTTGATCATGCTAGCAAGGTTGTCAATCATACCAACAAAATGAAACATGATGAATAAATGAAAGTAATTAACAATAATTAAAAAGGGATTAAGAGAATTATACCTACTAATGATTCCAATAATAAAGCAAAGATAAAAGAAGTACTTGAATGCTTGATTGAGAGGTTGTCAATCTCCGAATAATAACCCAAATAATCTTCAATTACCCAAAATAAAGGATGAACAAAAGAGAGATTAAGGAAATAAAACTTGTATTAGAACTTGATTAACTGTTGATTACAAAACTAAAGAGAGATTTGATTGATATTAACTACTCTAATTGTTGATAAGAAGAACATGCTCTTCTAATTAGACTAATGGGGTATTTATAGTGGAAATTAGGGGGATGTATGTTGGAATATGTGTCCTCCGACAATAATGCGATCACGACTGTTGATCATGATGATCACATGTTTAAGTCTCATTAAAATGAATACAATTGGGAAGTAATTTTGTTACTGTCAACTGGTCAACATATATCGGTAATGATTGGCTGACTAGAGTTTGACATTACTGTCGTGTGACGGTGGTGATCAGTTGACCCCCTAGGGCATACCTAAAGGGCAATACTCTTAATTGATTATTTAATTAATCGTATAATGTTACGAGTTAATTAAATTACTTGAAAATTGACGGACGATTTTGGAAGTAAAATTTACGTATCATATTGAAATGTGATTAAATAAGATACGGTCTGAGTAATTGAATTGTATCATTACTCGGATGAAATAATTGTTTAATTTAACAATTAAATTGAATGAATTGTTATAAATACAATCAGTTGTAATTTATAAATGGTAAAATATTTTGGCACAAGTACTTATAAAATTACTAAGTCGATTTTTGTATGTGACGTATTTTGATAATACGTTGATTTTTAATATGTTAAAAATACATAACAAATATATGTGACATGTGACATGTAACATATAGACAATTGACAAAAATAATATGGAATCCATATTATAGAATGGGCCGAAAATTAGAAGGATTTATGCTAATTATATGTTGTTTGTAATTAGTGGAAAACACAATGATTAAAAGCAAACCTAGCCATGCAAACCTATTGTTCCTTGTGAAGAACAATTTCTCCATGCATTGGCTCCCCTATTGCCCTCCTCTTACACAGTTTTGAGAAGGCAAATGTGATCATTGTTTTCTCTATAATTTTACCTAATAATATACAAATGTAGTGTATTATTATTCATTCCAATTCACTCATCCAAAATACAAGTTCTAGTGAGAAGAAAAATCCTCTCTTCTTCTCTTTTAAAAACCGAAATATTCAAGTGTTAATAAATATTTTGGTTCAATTTTCTACCTTGATTAATATTATACTAGTATTGTAATATTAATTAAAATTAAGAGGAGCCTTGGGTATAAAGCTTGGGGAGAGATCTTACACTTAGATCTTGTTCATCCATAAAGGAAAAGCTCAAGAACAAGAGAGAAAGGTGATCTCTCTTGTGCCCTAATAGCCGAAATCCACTATGTAAGGACATGATTTCTCCTCTATTTATATTATTGTTTGCATGCATAAAATCCGTTTTAATTTTATGACAAATTAATTAAGACATATATGAGTATGTTAGTATGTATATGAATCTACATTTCCTTCAATCGGTATCAAGAGCCACGGTTGTTTGCATGCAAATTGGTTAAAAGTTTTTCCAAGTTATATGAATAACAAATAAAACTTGTAAAATTTGTGTTATTATGATATATCACGAAATTATTACATGCATGTTAATATTTCTGGTCCTAAAGTGTTTTAGGATATTTTGGTTAATTTTTCGGATTTTTATTGTTCATAATTTACAATAATGGCATTTAAATGTGATTTTATGAGTAAAAATGTCATTTTTGGTCTAAAAATAGCTATACTTCGAATTTTCACTTGGTTTTTGGATATGTTGTCGCATATATTATTTTGAGATAACCTGTAAATTTTCATAATTTTTGGACTTATTATGCTCGAAAAATGAATTTTTCATTATTAAATTCGGATTTAAGTGAAAAATAGGTTAATATGAGTTAAATTTCGAATCTGGTCAACGAAAATTAATATGTTGTCACATGCAATTTTAAAAAATGTGTGTAAAATAATTGGCTATAAAGAAGTCTTTTTGCATGATTTATGAATTTTTGAAGAAAAATAGCATAAATAGTGACATTATTAGTGAAAATTAATAAAACATAATCTATGACTTAGGAAAAACATCTAATGTTGCATTTTATTATCTTTTTCAGATCTAAAATTGAAAATTTAATGAAAATAATTTTTCC
Organism: Silene latifolia; assembly: GCF_048544455.1. Taxonomy (NCBI): domain Eukaryota; kingdom Viridiplantae; phylum Streptophyta; class Magnoliopsida; order Caryophyllales; family Caryophyllaceae; genus Silene; species Silene latifolia. Next base: position 213,095,231 of record NC_133537.1, on the reverse strand, counting down.
ATGTTTTTACGATTATTTTATTATAAATCGATAAACCGCAACATTGTTTTTCCGGTAAATTTTCGAATTTTTTAACCTAAAGTTTTTGAACATTATGAGTGTCATGGAATTTTTCCAGAATGTTCATGAGTTTAAATTTCAAATTTCAAATTTATTTGGAATTTTTGGATTTATTTGAAGTTTAATAGCTTATTTTGTAATTTTTGGTCCATTTATGAACAATTTTGTAAATAAAGGTTAATTATGGTCAAATTATTAGTGAAGACTATATTTTGAGTCCTAAGAGGTTAGGGTAATTAACTTATGCATAAATATGAGTTTATGTATTTTTGTGATTGTAAAATGTTGAAATCACGCAAACCGAAAAAAACCGAGTAATATACGATATTGGCTAATTAAAAGGCGATTTAGCATAAAATTGAGCATGTTCATACATTTTATAATGCTGCATTTTCTTTATGATTGTCATAATTTTAATTTATGTAATTTTGAATTATGTAATTTTACTTAGTATGGCCTTAGATTTTTAATTGGTATTTCCCGAAATGTATGGGAATATCGATTCGGTTGTAATTTTATTGTGATCTCGTATCACCGTTTTGTAATTTAATAGATTTATTTTATTTTAGTTACAAATGTATAATAGGAAATTATGTAATTTATTATGTAATTTTATTCATTCCGGAGTTCCTAAAGACGGATTTCTTCAAGAATGGCGATACATAAAGACGGTGTTACCTTGAGATGCGTGCCACAACCGAAGTTCAAGGGACCAATGGAGTTGGTTTCCGAATATGTAATAGTTAAATAGTTTTTCTATTTTAGGAAAGGCCATACTAGGATTTATTTATCTTTATGCTTGCATTTTATTTTATGTCACATGCATCGCTAAATCGCCATAACTAAACATGCATTGTCTTTTTATCGAGTTTATCGACCGTGTCAATTAGAATTATCGTAGTTCACCGCTTTGGTTCACTTAAAACGTGATAGATAATAAATTGACATGACCTCTCGCTAAAACAATTAATTGAGACATAGCCTTACCACATAGTAGAAACCATGAAAACCTATTTCGCGAGGGAGTGCACTCGGCCCTACCGGGGTACAAACCTTGTTATGTAGGGGAAGTGGGTGATGAGTGTTAATCCACCGAGTTCATGTTAATGAGGGTTTCATCGGCCATACCGTGCCCAAGTTGATGTGGATTTGGATAATGGACACATTTATTCGAAATTTGGATTGAGCTCAACGGAAGTATTCGCGACCGTAGTTGCATGTGTTCCGGGCTATAGATAATTATTAGAGTAATTTTAACGACCAAGAGTTCTAAAAGTAGAATCGATTAAAATGTTAATCCACCGAGTTATATTGATAAAGGTTTCATCGGCCATACCGTGCCTAAGTCGATATGAATTTGGGTTTTTGAATCATTTATATAGTTGGGTAGAGGTCACTAGAAAAATGCATAAAACTTGTTTAAATCATACATTTTTACGAGTATAATTAAAACGACATTTGTTTTTACTCCTTATGTTTTGTTTTGTAGACCACTTCTTTTTCATAACAAATGGCAACATCAACACCAACTCCTAATGCTACACCACTCGCTACTTCGTCTTGGCTCCGATCCTTCATGGATCGATGTAAACTTGAAAAGAATGGGTCAAATTTCTCCGAATGGGATGCCCAACTCAAATTAGCCGCCGAAGGTGACGACAAGCTTCGTTACCTTACCGAGGCCTCTCCACCCGAACCCTCCACTAGGTCCACCGCGGCCACTAGGGAAGCCTATGAGGCTTACCAAAAGGAGTCCGCCGCAATGAAAAATGTCTTAATATTTGCGATGGAGGCGGACCTCCAAAGGAGAGCCTTCAAAATGGGCAATGCTAATGAGATTTACTCCAAACTTGTGACCATGTTTTCACAAACTCCGCGGATCGTCCAATATGAGGCGGCCGCGGCATTCTTTGATCTCGACTTCAAAGAGGGCCAAAAGGTTAGCCCTCATGTGCTCAAACTCATGGAGCTTGTCGAGACCTTGAAGATTCAAAAGGTTGAAATCCCCAAAGAACTCATCGTAGATAGGATTCTATACTCCTTGTCTAAGGTCAAGGCATATGTGCAATTCCGGGTGAATTTCAACATGCAAGACAAGGACGTGTCTCTCGAGGAGTTGCACAAGTTACTTGTGCAAGCCGAGAGGGACATGGGGTTAAATGTGAACCCTCCCAAGGATGTGCTTAACATAAGCACAAAGAGTAAGGGGAAGTTCAAGAAGAATGGGAGAAAGGGCAAGAAGCAAGCTCCCACATTCACCAAAGCTAAGTCTTGTGAAGCTAGCACCTCCAAAGTCAAGAAGGGTCCTCTTGATAAGTGCCATTATTGTAATGGCATGGGGCATTGGAAAAGAAATTGTTCCAAATACCTTGGTGATATCAAAGCTGGAAAGATCACTCCAGTAGGTAAATGACTAACCTTCTTTTATGTTTCTAAATTCAACTATGGTATTATGATGCAAAGTTGTGATAATGTATCTCCTTTTTATTGTAAATAGGGCCTCCACCAAGCAAAGACAAGGGAAAAGAAAAACAAGCATGAGAAACCATGAAGAAGCTAAGGATAGCTTTTGTGGAGCTTTGTTTTTCATTGTCTTATTTTAAGTTATGTTTTGAATTTTTAGAACTTTAAGTTTCCGTGTTCGACATGGAAAGGTATTTTGGATAATGGTTTGTATTTTGGATGATGGTGACTTGGTTTGCAACCCAAGTCACCCGTTTTTATCATTTATCCTTTATGTTCTAAAATTTCATCTTTGAATGCTTGCGTTTTGAAACATAAGATTATTCACTTAAAGGTGGTCTAATAGACAATTATAATGACAGGTTTCATTATATGTCCACATGCTTAAGGCATGTGTATGATCATTTATGAAGCGAATTCGAGTCTATGAACTCTCTTAAAGGAATGTCAATCACCAAGAACTCATATGAAATCAATAACAATTAGTCAACCTATGAGGTAGTTCTCCTTATAATTCAACATCATTAATTTGTGTCTCATATGCTATCTTTGAATGTTTAGTGTATTCATTCTAAAGATAGAGTGGGAGAAAAAATGAGGACACAACACACAAGACAAAAATCAAATTGTGTACTTGTGTAAATTTAGATCTACGCAAGAGAAAATGATTTGAATAAAGGTATATCTATTTACATAGTATGCCGAATAGATGAGATCTATGGTCTCAAGTTAGTTCTATATGACTAAAGAGACCAAGTGTAGTAATCATAAGAGTATATTCTCAAGATAACTACGCGAGGAGACCAAAAGAAGTTTTGGATGAAAATGACTAATGCAAAGTCTTAACAAGTTTTGACTAAGTTCTATATGATAAATTTTGACCAAATAGTTTCAATCATGAGTTTTACTTAAGAGCCTAAATGAATCAAAGTAACATACTAGTTATGATCAAAATCAAGTTGCAAAAATTGATATTCCGATATCTTCTATAGCCAACGTTTTAACCATACAAATGTCATTGCTTAACCTCCCTATGAAATGGTTAAATCTCCTTCCATAAGGGTATTTGCAAGGGACGTATTCTAAATATTATTTGTATTTGAATAATGACATTGCTACACATCATTATGATATGAGTGTGTTAGAGATTTAAAATCTCTTTCCGTAAGGTTGAGATAAGACCACTTCAAAGTAGGCATTTTGAAAGGATATGATGGGAACATATATGGTTTTATCCTAGTAACTTAGCAAAGCAATTTATATTTATATTCTTGACAAATTTCGATTGAGAAGTCAATTTCGAAATATGTGGAATTGAGTGGGAGTTAGGAAATTCTCATGTGAAGACATGGAATTTAGTGGGAGCTATCATCCTTGAATGTATAAAACTCATTACTCATTAAAGAATGACGAGCTAATACCTTCTTTCATAAAGAAGCTTTTGAGTTTTCAATTCTGGATGAAAATGGACAATGATGAATCTAATTGCATCAAGGGATGTTGGATTAGTATTAAGAGATACACATCGTATCAACATTCTCGTAGGTTATTCATAAATGAAAATGGAATTGCCATTAGCAGTCATGGTCGTTCATTGAACCTATAAACGGTTGATCTCATGATTATTAGTAACTAATGTTTCCGCCATTAGAATAATCACATACATGTCCAATTATGAATCATATGCATAAGAGCATGATGATTGATTTGTGAGCCATAACAGAAACGTCATGAATTCTCAAGTAGAATCCGATGAGCGATTTCAGTGCTTGACGGAATATTCCATTATGTGATAAGAGGTTGCACATTTTGTAGAAGATCCGAGCACATATAAGGATTTATGAGAATCCCAAATCTTTCAAACTTGAAAAGAGAAATGAGAAGTTTTGGAAAGATGCTTGGTTGAATAAGAGGTTATTCAAAAACAATCTTTCCTAGTTAAGCTAGGACTTATGAGAAGTACTAAGCTAATAATCTTGTCAACTATTACAAGATTCTACAAAACATATACCTAGTGCATTGTGTGTGGATGGAATACTTGATCGGTACAAGTTGTATTGTTCATCGCAAATTCGTGCGTTATGAAATGATCGATAAGAAAGTTCTTTCAAGTTAAAGAACCAAAACCAAGGTCGAGAACCTTGATGTGTACTTGGTAAAATTCATGGTATGAGAACATGAATGTGAAGGAAATTGCAAGTGTAAGAAGTTTGAACACATGGACACATGAGATGTTAAACTTCTATTGCAGTCAATAAGTGTTTACACTTATGATAAACATCACAAGGTTGTAATATGATTTTGACTACCCGAGTGTGATGTCGACATTTGTCGTTTGAGTTATTATTAACTCACTTTGAACATTGTTATATCCAAACGGGTTGTAGAGACAATTGAACCCCGTTAAAGTGAACATGGATTAACATTGTTTTTGCCCATAGTTACTTATATGAGGTGACGACTCGAAGTGACTAGAGTGTGATGCGATTGATGGCAAGTTCAAGTGCCATAGAGTCATGTGAGATGACTAGTCGATCACATAGGCAGATTGCTAGGAACTTTCTGTCGGGCCTTATGACCGCTTATAGAGTTCTGGCAAATTTATATAGCCTGGTCGTGGCGAGAGCTACTATAGTATTCGAATGAGTCGATTCTTTTGACTAAAGACTATTCGCCTAAGATGGCACAATTTCAGATTAACTTTGATTTGTGTTACTACGACCTTCGTAAATGGGGTCAAATGGGCATATTTTGGGTTATGATAGCTGTGGCTAGTCGAAGGGAATGAGTGCGATAGGAATTGTCCACCCCTAGTCAGGGTTATAACAATATCTCAGGGCCACTCGAGGAGTAATGAACTGGAAATGCGTGGCCACGCTCGGATGGCATCCAGAGTGGATAAATCCGGTCAATCAGTTATTCTCCAGATCGAGGAAACCACTCTCGATGTGATCACTTGCAAGTACGACCTGAAAGACACCTTGCATTGAGTGGGAGATAGTAATAGGACAAGAGAATTGGTGACGCACACTTGTCGAGGACAAGTGGGAGATTGTTGGAATATGTGTCCTCCGACAATAATGCGATCACGACTGTTGATCATGATGATCACATGTTTAAGTCTCATTAAAATGAATACAATTGGGAAGTAATTTTGTTACTGTCAACTGGTCAACATATATCGGTAATGATTGGTCGACTAGAGTTTGACATTCTTGTCGTGTGACGGTGGTGATCGATTGACCCCTAGGTCATACCTAAAGGGCAATACTCTTAATTGATTATTTAATTAATCGTATAATGTTATGAGTTAATTAAATTACTTGAAAATTGATTTGACGATTTTGGAAGTAAAATTTACGTATCATATTGAAATGTGATTAAATAAGATACGGTCTGAGTAATTGAATTGTATCATTACTCGGATGAAATAATTGTTTAATGTAACAATTAAATTGAATGAATTGTTATAAATACAATCAGTTGTAATTTATAAATGGTAAAATATTTTGGCACAAGTAATTATAAAATTACTAAGTCGATTTTTGTATGTGACGTATTTTGATAATACGTTGATTTTTAATATGTTAAAAATACATAACAAATATATGTGACATGTGACATGTAACATATAGACAATTGACAAAAATAATATGGAATCCATATTATAGAATGGGCCGAAAATTAGAAGGATTTAAGCTAATTATATGTTGTTTGTAATAGTGGAAAACACAATGATTAAAAGCAAACCTAGCCATGCAAACCTATTGTTCCTTGTGAAGAACAATTTCTCCATGCATTGGCTCCCCTATTGCCCTCCTCTTACACGGTTTTGAGAAGGCAAATGTGATCATTGTTTTCTCTATAATTTTACCTAATAATATACAAATGTAGTGTATTATTATTCATTCCAATTCACTCATCCAAAATACAAGTTCTAGTGAGAAGAAAAATCCTCTCTTCTTCTCTCTTAAAAACCGAAATATTCAAGTGTTAATAAATATTTTGGTTCAATTTTCTACCTTGATTAATATTATACTAGTATTATAATATTAATTAAAATTAAGAGGAGCCTTGGGTATAAAGCTTGGGGAGAGATCTTACACTTAGATCTTGTTCATCCATAAAGGAAAAGCTCAAGAACAAGAGAGAAAGGTGATCTCTCTTGTGCCCTAATAGCCGAAATCCACTATGTAAGGACATGATTTCTCCTCTATTTATATTATTGTTTGCATGCATAAAATCCGTTTTAATTTTATGACAAATTAATTAAGACATATATGAGTATGTTATTATGTATATGAATCTACATTTCCTTCAATGTATTAGGGTTAACTAAGGGCTAAACTAGTAATTACACTTTTTAGATTGAGCAGGGAGGAGCCGGTATTTTCCGAAGGAAGGGCTTCTTTCTTCGTAGCTTGGAGAAGAGGAAATCGCGGTGTAGAGGAATCCGGGCGGATTAGGGTCGGGACGGGCGGATTCTGGCGATAGAATCCGGGCGGATTGTGGTGATGGAACCCGGGCGTCTTGGTGGAAAACCGCACGGATTGTGCGGGTGAAGGACGGCCGGATTGTAGACAATACGCACGGATTGTGCCTCAGCAAGGCTTCTTCTTCTTTTCTTCCCTTTTCTTCATAAATTCCTTGGGGATTTCCTTGGGGACTCAAGGATCCTTTCTCAACATTGCTCATCTACTACCATATGTACAAAGGCCTTCTAATCTTGTCTCTACTTAATGCTTGGTCATTGAATTCGATCAATTTAGTCTTGTTTTGCCATGAAAATGCAAGATTCTTACTCCTTTCCTACCAAGGGATCAAAATCTCAAAGAATATGCAAAACAAAGAACTAAAGATAATAAATGACCCAAAAATGCACTAAAAAGCATGGGAACAAGGCTAATTCGGGGGCTAAATATGCGCTAATTATGGTTACATCAAAGACATTGTTACCCAAGGTGAGGAGTTGGAGATTCAAATTGCCCAAATGAAGGAAGCCCAAATAACTACTCCTCACCATTCCTTAGATTATGAATGCGAGTTTGAAGGAGTTACCTTTGATGACAAGTGGGAAAAGCCAATCTTCTTGAGCTCTCGTGAGTATGAAAGTGTAGTGTTTGATGAGTAAGATTTGAGGTTGAGTAAGCCAAATACTCTTAACCTTTGTGAGTATGAAGGTGTATCTTTTGATGTGAATATTGAGATAGTGGAGGAAGAATTATTGAAGAAGAGTGAAGCCCCCATTTATGATTCATATGAAGATAGTGATGATGACAAGCTTATAGACGAAGCTTATGCGGAATATGTGTCTTTCAAGGACTTATGGAATGAAGAAGATGAAGGGAGTTGTGATATTACCACACTTGAGGACCCCATTCTTGAGAAGTTTGAGGTATGCTTCCAAGAGGAAGATGAATGTCTCTTTCCTATCGACCATGAAGACCTTTTTGCACCCACCACGGAACCTATGATTGTTGGAGATGATGTAATGGATCTTCTCCAAAAAGTCAAATCATCATATAAAGGGTACTTGGTGGAAAAGCTCAAGAACAAAATTGCAAATGAGCTTACTTGTGGAGACTTGGCACCCACAATCTCAATTCCAAAGCTACCTCATCATCACTGTTATGAGAATTCTCCTTCTACTCTTGAAGGATTGATAAATCCAAATGCTAGCACCATATTTGAGGGAGACGGGAGAGAATGGAAGCCTCCCGATGACAGGAATTTTAAGCTTGCTAAATTGGAGAGCCAAAACGGCTATGATGAAAAGACCAAGGTGAAGGGGAGATATTTCAATGAAAAGCCCCTTGTGGAGGATTGGCTCTATTGCATTTTGAAGTGGTCATGGTTCTATCTTTGCTTATTTCAGGATTATGCTCAAGCCTTTGACCGGTTATTGAGAGCATTAAGCAAAAACATGGACAATATCAATAACCATGGCAACAAGGAATGAGTTTAGTGGAGTCCTCCCTCAAACCACCATTTGTAAGATATCCTTTCCTTTCACTTTGCATTATATTTCCACTTGCATTTAGTTTTTTACATATACATTAAACTTGCATTTGTATTATATATCATATTGCATTTACATTAGTTAGTTTATATAGTATAGTTGCATTGTAATATATCTCACATGATTCATGTAGATAGTTGCATATAGACTAGAATTCATGCATAGTCACTAATGACCAATCCTATTCTTTTCTACACTAGAAATAGTGTTTAAATCGGTTTGGAGAGGTTTGATCATAGGTGACCATAGTTTAATAGAAAACATGCATCATATAATATAGTTTAGATTGCATTCATTTGTTATATATCTCATATAGAATTGCATTTAGTTAGAGCATGCATTCATTCATATCATTGCATTTGTACTTCAATTTCCATAAAACTTTAAAAATCCAAAAACATGTTTTTCTTTTTCATTCCTATTCCTACATGTACATTGAGGACAATGTCCAAAATAAAGTGGGGGATGAGAATTTATATTCCAAAATGCATAAAAATTGAATTTTCTTTTGAAAAATACAAAACCGTGTCTTTTTGTTTCATAAACATAAAAACCATAAAAATTTGAAAATTGAAAAACTCAAAAACATGTTCATTTCCTTTGTAGTATAGTCTTGTATATATTGTTGTATATATTGTATTTGTTCATCCTTGTTCACATTGATTGACTACGCTGTTGTAATATGTGTCCTCCGACAATAATGCGATCACAACTGTCGATCATGATGATCAGATGTTTAAATCTCATTTTAAAAATAGATGTGGAATGTAATATTTTACAGTCAACTGGTCCACACATATCGGTAATAATTGGCTAACTAGAGTTTGACATTACTGTTGTGCGGCGGTGGTGATCAGTTGATCCCCTTAGGTCATACCTATAGGGAAATACTCTTAATTGATTATTTAATTAATCGTATGCCGATACGAGTTAATTAAATTGCTTAAAATTGACGGATAATTTTGTAAGTAAAGTTAATGTGTCTTATTGTAATTTGATTAAATGAGATACGGTCTAAGTAATCGAATTGTTTTATTACTTAGATAAAATTATTGTTTCCGAAACAATTGAAATTGAATGAATAATTTATTATAAATACAAGACGTTGTAATTTATAATTTGATAAACCGTTTCGGTACAAGTAATTACGAATTACTAGTCGACTTTGTATATGACATATTTTATGAGTATGTTGATTTTTAATATGTTAAAAATACATTAAAATTTCACATGTCAAGTACCATGTCACATATGTCACAATTGACAAATGACAAAATAAAATGGACTACCCATTTTATCTCAAGTGTACCGAAATATTGGAGGGATTAAGGTTTATATTGTGTTTTTATTTTTAATTGGAAACATGATGATTAAAGCTTAATGTCTAGCATTGCATGCCTAGTCTTATCTTGAGAAGAACAAGAACATGCATTGACTCTCCAATAAGACCCCTCCCACCGGTTTTCTATGTAGAGAAAAACAAAAATGGTTTCCTTTTATTTTCATTCACTATTTCATCTAACATTTTTCTAGTGTAAGAAAAAATTCTCTCTACAATATGAAACATTTTTAGAGAAAGAAAAACCTCACAAAAGCTCCTCTCTTGACCGAAATATTCAAGAGAAAATACAAATTATTTTGTATCAAATTTTAAATTAGACTTTTATTATTACTAGATCATAATAGTATTAGTTATTAAGAGGTTTCCTTGGGTATATACTTTTGGGAGAGGTTCTAATTTGAACCTTGTTCATCAATTGTTTGAAAGCTCAAGAACTAACAAGAAGGAGATCTTGTTGGTGCCCAAATGGTCGAAAATAAGATGGTGAGAAATCGATTTTTCCATCTTCCTTTTATTATGTTTGCATGCATAAGATCTTGTATTTATTTTATGACTAAATAAATCAATTCATATATGAATATGTTAATTAATGATATTAATATTTCTAACATACGGTATCATGAGCCTTAGGTTGTTTGCATGCAAATCGGTTTATAGTTTTTCCAAGTTATAAGATTAACATACAAAACTAATTAATTTGGATTTATGAAGATAAACCTAAAAATAACCTTGTATGTTAAAAGTTTCTGGTCCTAAGTGATTTTTAGGACATTTTGGTTTATTTATGGATTTTATTGTTCATTTTATAAAATATTCGCATTAAAATGTGATTTTTATGATAAAAATGTCATTTTTGGACGAAAAATAGCTAAACTTCGTATTTTTTAGTGGTTTTTGGATATGTTTTCACATATATTATCTACTGATGGCCTGTAAACTTTCATGATAAAATGAGTTGGTTTGCTCGAAATATGGATTTTTCAAGTTAAAATCATATTTAAATGGGTAAATAGGTTAATATGAGTTATATTTCCAATCTGGTCTTGGAAATTTTGTATATTGTCACATGCAATTTTATAAGATGTGTGTAAAATATTTGGCTATAATGAAGTCTTTATGCATGATTTATGAATTTTTGATGAAAAATCACATAAATAGTGACTATAATTAGTAATAATGCTAAAACATACTTCATGACTAAGGAAAAACGTCACATGTTGCATTTTATCATATATTTCAGATCTAAAAGTGAAATGTTGATGAAAAATATTTTTCCTCATATATTATGGTCATAATTGTTAAAACCGATAAACAGCAACATTGTTTTTCCCGATAAATTTTGGAAATTTTTAACCTAAGTTTTGAACATTATGAGTGTCATGGTATTTTCCCAGAATGTTCATGAGTTTAAATTTCAAATTTCAAATTTATTTGAAATTTTTATAATTTAATTTGAAGTTTATAGCATAATTTTGTATTTTAGGTCCATTTATGAACAATATTAAGAAATCAAGGTTAATTATTGTCAAAATGTTAGTGAGACTAATTTTTGAGTCCTAAGTTGGTTAGGATAATTAACTTGTACATAAATATGAATTTATGTAATTATTGTGATTTTAATAAGTTAAATCACGCAAATCCGTAAAAACCGATTAATATACGATATTGGCTCTTTAAAGGCAATTTAGCATAAAATCTAGCATGTTCATACATATTATAATGCTGCATTTTATTTATGATTGTCATATCTTAATTTTATGTAATTTTTGAATTATGTAATTTTACTTAATATGGCCTTAGTTTTAATTGATATTACCCGAAATGTATGGGAATATCGATTCGATTGTAATTATTGTGATCTCGTATCACCGTTTTGTAATTTAATAGATTTATTTTTATTTTATTACAAATGTATAATAGGAAATTATGTAATTCATTTTGTAATTTATTTATTCCGGAGTACCTTGAAGACGATGCCACTCGAGAAGGCGATCCATCAAAGAAAGTGTTGCCTTAAAGTGCGTGCCAAGACTAAAGTTCAAGGGACCAAAGGAGTTGGTTTCCAAATTTATAATAGTTTATTAGATTTACTATTTTAGGAAGGCCATACTAGGATTTTATTTTTATGCTTTGCATTTTATTTATATGTTGCATGCATCGCCATAACTAAACATGCATTTTAAATCGAGTTTATCGACTGTGTCAATTACAATTATCGTAGTTCACCGCTTTAGTTCACTTAAAACGTGATAGATAATAAATTGACATGACCTCTCTCTAAAATAAACAATTGAGACTTAACCTTACTAAAAAGTAGAAACCATGAAAACCTATTTCATGAGGGAGTGCACCCGGCTCTACCGGGGTACAAACCTTGTTACGTAGGGGAAGTGGGTGATAAATCTCTACCCACCGAATTTATAAAGATAAGGGTTGTATTCGGCTTTACCGATGTCCAAGTTGATGTAAATTTGGATCATGGACACATTTATTCGAAATTTGGGTTGAACTCAACGAAAGTATTCTCGACGGTTGCCGGATGTGTTTCGGCCTAAAGATAAATATTAATGTAATTTTATCGACCAAGAGTTCTAAAAGTAGAATCGATTAAAGAGTTAATCCACCGAGTTATATTGATGAGGGTTGTATTCGGCTTTACCGATGCCCAAGTTAATATGTATTTGGATCTTGGAATCATTTATCATAGTTGGGTAGAGGTCACTTTGTAAATGCTTTACTTGTTATTTACAGGTATTAATAAAACGATGAATGCTAAGTTTTCCACTATTCCGTTATCATATTGTTCTATTTCTTTACCACAATTCATATATGATATCATTTCGATTATAGTACAATATCTCCATTAAAACATCGTAACTCTAGACAAATATGAATTTTCTTCTAAAACCTCGTGTTATCCATTGGAAGGATCTCTTATGTAGAGTATAGATAAAAGTTATTCGTGATCAAAAGGATTTTTGATTCTTGACTAACATATCTACTTACAATGAATTGTTTATCATATGCTTTATTGAGTTAAGTACTTTGAAACGTTACATCATTTTGGTAACTAGATTTGTTTGAAATCAAAATTGACTAAAATACCGCAACCACTTCAATGAAAGTTTTAAGACTAAACAAATGAATTGAAGAGTAGTCTTCATGAAATTCAATTTTGCTTCTCTAAGCAAAGACTCATTGAAATGAGTCGGAGCATTCTCTTAAACAGTTAAGAAAAGGATAAGGTTCTAAGAAGTAAAATTAGAATGGAATTGATATAAAGTAATGTTAAAAGTAACGTTATTGAGAATAACAATACTAAATCTATCAATCCCGACCGATAAAATTTCCATTGTCTTAATTGTTGGACGCTAGAAAGGAAACTACCCCAAATATTGAAGAATCAACAAGTTAGTTGTCAGACATCTAATGGGACCTTCTTTAAATGTTTATTTGATTAACATAAATTTTGCTAGTACTACTTCGTCAATATTAGAAACCGGTGGTGGTTTTCATCATTGTATTTGATACATAGGATGATTAGAATATGACGACTAGCAACAATGATGTTGAGAGATAGAGTCATTGTGTACTCAATCTAGTTTTTGGGTTTAGAGTTGTACTTAATTGTGACTATTAAGTGCATAAACTCTAAATAAGAATATAAACTTGTTAAGATACAAAAGAGGTTTCACTTTTGTGACCCTATACACCATGATTTGATGTATGGCTAGCCCATTATCAAGGTGATTATATTCTAAACCAAACTAGAATGATATATCATGAAGATGATGCAAGACTCAAATTGGTAACCCAAGATTAAACCTTAGATTCTGGAATGATGAACGCAAAGAGTTATCGAGTACTCTTGAAACCATTAGATCTTATGGTATATGCGTGTCTTGTATTCAAAGCAAGATGTCTCGTGCTTTTGGTTGAAAAAGAGATCGAGGTTGTAAATCATTGATCCAAAATAGGTTGATCATTTTATTTTACCAACGATTTATGTTGACGCTAATGTGTTCACTTAATAAGGTAAATAGAGAAATCTTTGAAGAAGTTCAAAGAGTTCAAAGAATCACGATTTAGTCGTGATGGGATTATCAAAGTGAAGACTTTGATATAAGTGTGGACATGGGCCCACCTGCGTATGCCCAGCCGATCTGTGGACAATGGCAGCGGACTTTTTGAAAGCCACGCTTGGCGGCATAAAGGTGCTTTCGACCGGATCGTTTTAGATCGGTCGGTTTCGTCTCGGTAAGGGTCTCGAAACGATTAGAGATGTTCGGAGTCGCCACCAAGCATTTGTGGGATGCCTGGAACCCGTTCGAATTCCACTTTATACCTCGGTCAAATCGAAGCACAAAGCAGCGTTTTGACATAGGTACTAAAGATAAGGAAATCGTCCCTCTTTAGCATCCTATCTCTAGAATGACTCTCGTACACCCTGTATAAGGTCGTCCACTATCCAAAGTTTCTAATTAAGAGGTGAAGGTACATATTGGGAAGCCCTTTAATCAGACACCCAATCCCGCCCGCGTTTAGCGGCCTCTACTGATCGATCTTGGTTGGTTGAATGCAAAAGTTGATAAAACGGTTTAAATGCATGAATGCACATTTAATGTTTTAAACCTAACATGTGAGAGCTTTCTAAGTCGGTTTGATTTAATACAAGTATCAAGTATAAGATGTCGAGTTGGATTAATGATTGATTTGCATGCAAGACGGAAATTAAACATCCATTTACCGTATTAGGTTTAGGGTGCATAACATGATCCATTTGTCTTAGTAAGGCATTTGGCAAATATGGTTTGAATAGTCATCTGATCCATCCTATATCCGGGTTAACCGGAGTCGGGATCGTCCTAGACTAATGCTGGAAGGGAACAGGCCTTGTACCAGACGGCTATAAGAGGCGCGAGCCAGCCGGCGGTGTAAGGGGCCTCCCTCTGGTTTTGAAAATAAGAAAGAAAAGGCCTGCTTGAGGCGCGGGTTAGCCAACGGCTGTATGCCGTGTTCTGACTATTTAGAAAACGTTATAAAACGTGTTAAAAATGGGTATTTGAACCCGGTTTGATTTGAAAGGGTCGTTCAGACCTCATTTGTTGATTTGAAGAACTAGACTCGAATAATCATCATTGTTTGATAATATTCGGTGTCGGGTTCGGTTTTGACAAGCTTGACATGAATAGTTTTGAAAATGATTATGGACTAATTGTTTTAAGTCCATTTTGAATGTGATTAGTCGGTACTCATCATCGTACCCGGGTTAAAATACGGCATGGTATGTATAACCAAGGATGACTTTGTGTTGGTGACTAATATGTTTGTTTGGAAAATGTAAAGAAATGAAATAAAAGGTTTTAAAATACCTCTTAAATGTCATTAACCAAATATTATCACCGAAACACGGATTTAACCATCATGGTATCAAGGACCAAGGGTGAAAAATGCTTTATGGTTAAAACATGTGAAATGAAACAAAAAGGTTTCGAAAATACTTGAAATGGTAAAACCGATTACAAATATGAAAATGGATTAAGGGAAATGACGAGAACAAACACGGTTGATCTCTGGTCTGAGCACCCCATTTAGGCGCGAGCCTGTTGGCGACCTAAGGGGCTTCTGCCTCAGACCAAAAATCAGTTGTGGCTCGTTTATTCCATGTTTTGGTTCGTGTTATGCATGTTTTAGCATGTTAAAGTCATGAAACGAATAAAAACATAATAAAAGAGGATTTTTACACCCTCATACTTACATGTTTGGCTATGGCGAGTGACCGACGTAAGTGTAACAACTTGTTTGATCGGAAAAAAACTCGGTTTAAAACCGTTTTGGTAAGTAAAAGAGTGTTTTAAATGTTTAGTGATGGTGTAGTGGTCAAAGTGGTCGGACAAGTAGTTTAATGCACGATGACGGTACCAAAAAAATGTGTAAGGCTCGTGTTTACGATCGGTAGGTCGTAAACACGCGTCGGGTTGTGACTTTAGAAGTCGAGTCGAGAATTTTAAGGGAGAAAAGAGGGGGCGGACACTCGCGTAAGTCTCAAATGGGCGACATTTAAGGGGTATTTATAGGAGAATGAGTGGTTGTGTGAGTTTTGAGCGACGTGGCCACCTGGGCTGCTCAAAGAGGCGCGAGCCACGTCGCGGCACTTCGAGTTGTGTTGTCACTATCACAACAAACGCAATCATGATTTGTTCTATCCTAGGTTTTGTAGTCACATGTTTGGTACTTGACCATTCATGAATCCGGCAAAACTTAAGGTAGAAGATTTGAAATGTTTTGTTTTTGGTGGTTGACTCGGTTTGACTCGTTGTTGGAGTCGGGATTTTGAATTTTCGAGTCGGTTTTTGGCTCGGTGTCGGTTTTGACTCTAGTTAGTGTCATCGCGACCCCGTCGTCATGCATTAAACACTCCAGGTATTTTTGAAATGTTTTGAAATGTTTTGTTTTCGAAATCGTTTTAAGTTTTCCGACGTAAAGTTGTACACAAACTGTCGATCAAACGCTGCGATCCCAAAACATGTTGTAGTCCGATAATCATCGGGTGTTTGTTGGAGTCTCAACATATACTGGGTATCTACAGAGCCCCCACTTTGACTGAGGCTTGGACAGGGCGAAAGTCAAAGTAGAGTCCCCAGGTCAATCAAAGATTACAACCTGAAGACCCAAGCGACGTCGAGGCGGCTCGAAAGGATTCGGGCCAAAGACCTGCCGTCGGGAAGGGCGACGCCAAGGCGACTCGAGGGTACGAGTGCGGGACCTGTCTTCGGGAAGAGTTTAGAGTCTGTCGACTGTCCGTGCGGGTCGTTTAAAGTCCGTTAGACTACGTGCAAAGGCTCGCCAGCCATAGGAAGGAGTCATACCTGAGGCATCTTCGGATATGTCCTTGCATGGTTGCGGATAAATACTCGCCAGCTGTGGTGCGTATATGAGGAGGGCTTGCCAGCCGCGGTGCGTTGTAAGGCTCGCCAGCCGCGGTGCGTTGTAAGGCTCGCCAGCCGCGGTGCGTTGTAAGGCTCGCCAGCCGCGGTGCGTTGTAAGGCTCACCAGCCGCGGTGCGTTGTAAGGCTCGCCAGCCGCGGTAAAGAAATGTACCCAAGGCATCTTCGGGATGTGTCCTTGAAAAAGGTAAGGAAATGTACCCGAGGCATCTTCGGGATCTGTTCTTGAAAAGGTAAGGAAATGTACCCGAGGCATCTTCGGGATCTGTCCTTAAAAGGTAAGGAAATGTACCCGAGGCATCTTCGGGATGTGTCCTTGAAAGGGTAAGGAAATATACCCGAGGCATCTTCGGGATGTGTCCTTGAAAGGTTGCGGACAAAGGCTCGCCAGCCAAGGTAAAGGTCGATTAATGGACCATGGGAACAGCCGCGTCAAATGGGCTTGTTTTGGAAGTAGCGAACTCGTGATGTCGCTGGGGAAATAGTGAGTATGGATTCTCACTATCACTGCTTTGGAATGAGCGGGTTTCGCGAGGAAGCCCTTCTGCTGGCATTTGAGGGAATAGTGAATTTGGAATTTTCACCATTCGGTTTGGAATTTGTAGTGGCGGTTTTGATCGCCGTTTGTCTTAATTTTGAAAGGAAATAACAAATTTTAAATCTGCTATAGCATTTGAAGTGACGGTTTATGTGCCGCCGTTGACATTTGATGGAAATAGTGCATTTGGAATCTTCACTATTGATTGAAGTGACGGTTTATGTGCCGCCGTTGACTTTTGAAAGAAATAGTGAATTTGGAATTTTGACTATTGATTGAAGTGACGGTTTATGTGCCGCCGTTGACATTTGATGGAAATAGTGAATTTGGAATCTTCACTATTGATTGAAGTGACGGTTTATGTGCCGCCGTTGACTTTTGAAAGAAATAGTGAATTTGGAATTTTCACTATTGATTGAAGTGACGGTTTATGTGCCGCCGTTGACATTTGATGGAAATAGTGAATTTGGAATCTTCACTATTGATTGAAGTGACGGTTTATGTGCCGCCGTTGACTTTTGAAAGAAATAGTGAATTTGGAATTTTCACTATTGATTGAAGTGACGGTTTATGTGCCGCCGTTTGCTTGAAAATAGCGAGTTTTAAACTTTCACTATTTGTTTTTGTTTGTTTTCGAGGAAATGACAATATTTAATATCGTCAACGAAAATTTTGATGTCTGTCGTGGGAGATTGGGTGAAAGCCCAAATTTCGCTGAAAAAGAAAGGGGAGGCCTGGTTTATGCGCGAGCCACCTGGCGATGCAAGCCGGCTTCCCTATTTTTTGTTAAAAAGACGCGAGGTTGAGTAGCGGATGAACATTCATCCTCAACCTCGAAAATTCGCCCTAAATCGCCATTGACGGACCTTTAAGCTTGCTTTCATCCGTGCCATTGTCAACAAATGTCATCTCAAGGTAAGTATTTCCTCTTGAATCCTTTCAAATTTGTTGATTGTTAGCTAGATTGAATTAGGGCGTATTTTGCCCTAAAAATCAAATTGGGCGTTTTTGCTTGAGCCAATTTCGAGTAAAATTGATGTTTGCATCAGGTTAGAAACCTGTTTAGGAGTATAGGGGTGCTTTTAGTTTGCATTTTGGTCCCCGTTCCCGCTCCCTATGCTCGAAAACGTGATTGAGGCGAGAAACCGTCTCATTTCACAATGCCAAGTTTATTTGCTTGGGTAGTGGGTCCCACTAGGTTGCATTGTAGTTGGGAAAACCCGTGTTTGCCATTTAAGGACCTTCATTGGATGTTTGTGGGCAAAATTGGATTTTTGCCTTTTGCGACGGTCTTACGTCTGACAAAATACGCGCTTGTTTGGGCTTGAATTGAGTCAGTCTGCCTTGAAATGGACCTTATTGGTATTTTAGGTCACCTTGGAGCGCGATAAAATCACGTTTGCATTTTTGGCGGTCGTTTTTGAATTTTTGACCGGCTCGGGCTCAAATTAGCTTATGAATTGCCTTTTTGAACCGTAGAAAAATCCCCATTGTGTCGGGCATGTATTTTGGGTTCTTGGAAGACCTTGTATGGGTCTTGAAATGCCGTTTTTGTTGTTTTGACTCGTCTTTCGCTTGAAAAGAGGGGCGAGTCGTTTTGTGTTGTTTTTTGTGAATGGTTTGGGGCGGGATTGCCCCTTGTTTTTTGTATTGCAGGTTGTTGTTGTTATTTTTGGATTTATCCATTTCATGCCGTCGTTATTCCGAAATTTCAGCTGACATTTTTTGTTTGCAGGAGAGTATTCGGAGCAGGACGGGTTCATGGCTGCGACTTTCGAGGAGTTGTTCGGGTCGGCCCCGGGTAGTACTCCGGTTAGCACGCCTGCCGTGGTCGTGGAGGACGTTACTGAGGAGGAGAGACCTCTTGAGGAGACTGCTGGGGCCTCAGGGGCCGTTGGGGAGCGTACAGAGCCCGTTGTTGGAGCTGTTAGTGCTGGTAGAGCTCAGACTGGGGCTGAGGCAGGTACCTCCGGGAGGGGGGTTAGTTCGCGGGAGCGACGTCCTCGGGGGACAAGGCGGACGTTGCGGGACGTCAACAGGGTCATTGAGTTGGGCCCTGTCCACCACGTTGAGTCTCGCGGCCATAAAAGGCAGAGAGCGGAGACAGTCCAGGATGATGCTGACGTTGCGAGTTTCAGAGCCAGGAAAGTTACGGCCCCGCGGGGGTTGCTTTTATGGGCGGCGCCAGAGTGGGCCGAGGGTTTTGACGGTAGCCAGTTGTTGCTTCGAGTGGACCGACAACTTTCCTACCGTGCTCACCAGGGCATGGTGAGTCACATTACCCGGTTGAAATTTGTCATTCATTTTTGAAGTGTCGAGCCTAAACAGGCGTTCTGACGTTTGTTTGTTTTTGATTTCAGGAGATCGGCACCATGAGGACTTTCTCGGGCTTTTCTACCTGCTTGGGCCTCTACGCCGTTCTTCGAGCCGGGTCGAGAGCGTTGATAGAGAGGTCGGCGTTTGGGCCGTTGGTGGCCGCTTGGCGGGACATTCATGGGTCCTCGATTAGGTCGAACCTGTGTTTGATCCGCGCCATGTTGGACCGATACCGGGACACGACGTCGTCGTTCCACATGGAGTTTGGGGAGGTCGGTGTGACTTTAGAGGACTTTGCCATGGTGTCCGGCCTTCCCTGTGGCGAGCTGCCTGTTGAGTTTACCGCGACTCCGGAGAGAGTGTCCTCTCCTGCGGTCTCTGCTTTGATTAATACTGCTTTGCCGGAGCCTTCCGAGGTCACTCCGTACCTGATTGCGAGTTCCTACGTGAAGGACCACTACACTGAGAGGGTGGCAGGTGTTGTTCCGGCGCCGTTGCCGAGCCCGGAGGCAGAGGATGAGGCCGACGCGAGGGAGGCGCGGCTGTGGTTGTGGTACTTCTTGGCTGCCACGTACTTTGGCGACAAGGGCGAGCACTTGTCGACCAAGGTGCTTCCTCTTCTTGCCGACCTTGACGCTTTGGGTCGGTTTGACTGGGTTACGCCGGCCTTGGCGAGTTTCACCCGGTACTTGCACGCGGCGGTGCGTCCGGAGACAGTGGGAGCGGGTAGTGCTCCTGCTCTGGTTGGTCCCGGCCTCATTCTTAAGGTACGAGTTTTTTTTTGGTGGTTTTGTTTTTTATTTTGATTTTGATTTTGGCAATTTTTGAGAAAATTGGCTAATTTATGATTGCTCTGTTTGATTACAGGCTTGGTTGTATGCTTACTTCACTCCTCTGCGTCCGGGGACTACAGACGGTGTTTCCTCGGCTTACCCTGCTGTGAGGGGTTGGACGGTTGGTCGGAAGAAGTCGACTAAGTCGACTTACGAGGACTGCAGGCGTCGTGTGAACAAGCTTCGGGTTGCTGATGTGAGTTTTCTGCCTTCCCTTCTCTTTTATAGCAGTAGCTAGAGATAAGATGATTAGGTAGCTTAGGAAGCCCCCAGTTAGCTCAGTAGCTTGGTTTCGAATGCAGCTTGTTGGGCGGCCTTGGGAGCACTACACGGGTGTGTCGGCTGCCGTCACGGAGCGTTTGCGACCTCGCAGCTCCCAGCGCCTGTACTTAGAGACGGCGATTGAGCTGGTTTGGTACTTGGGCGAGCGCCTAGTTCGCCAGTGCCTTACCGAGACTTTCGTCGTGCCGGTTGACCCGCCTGGGGTGTTGTTCCAGGAGTCGACTCCTGATGAGGTTGAGGAGCACCTTCACGGTCGAGGAGGTGAGGAGCTGTTGCTGCGGGACGCCGACTACGACACCTTCCGGTTGTCGAGGCTCGCTTGGTACCCGATCGAGGTATGTGATGCGTGTCTAAAATACGATGTTTCACACTCTTTTCTACACGCATTTCAGAGCTCAAATGTGCGATATATGCCTATATTTCCCTATTTTCCTCTACTTTCGCGTTTTTGTACTTTATTGCAGAAATGTGCAGAATTCGACGGGAAATCAAGCCGAATCCGCCCCCGAGTAATCTGCATTGCGAATGACGTAAAGGAATTGCTTAAGGAACGAGCTTGGTGCGCGATCCAGGGCCCAAAAGACAAGTCCACGAGAATAAAGAAGTCAAATAGCAGCTCAAGCAGTCGATCGACTAGACCCATCAGTCGATCGACAAACTATCGGGATACAGAAGCTACTGTTGCTAAGATCCAGTCGATCGACCTCACTGCTTAGTCGATCGACCACATTGCTGCTCCAGACGGGAATTAAAAGTTTGAGAAACTTGAAGCCCGTGAAGTTTAGGTTTTGGAATAAATTGTTACGCTTATTTGCTATATAACGTAACACAAAACATCCAGTCGCAGATATCAGATTTTACCTATGTTATATTATCAGTAACTTTGAGTTTGAGTTTAGAATAATTAGGGTTCAAGGTTTGCCTCGGTTTTGAATACAATTTGTTTGGATAATTCGGCCTTGTTCTTTTCCTTCACAATTCTACACGGTATTCTACTGTTTCTATTTCAGTATTTTGCTTATAGTGTTAGAATTGCTAGATCAGTTTCCCAAAAAGCCGAACTGTTGTTTTATGTTAATTGTTTCTTCCGCCGTTTAAATCATGAATTCAATAGTTAGATTTATCATTGATGTTATTGTTTTTACCCTTGCCATGAGTAGCTAAATAGCTTGTGCTAGGATGTAGGCGATTTATGGCTAGGCGGCATTAGATTGAACACGGCTGAACCGCGTGTTGGTCGATCGATGACCATGTCGGTCGATCGGTGACCTCGTGAGGATTTCCTTCGTTTTAATTGGTTTTAATCTCGTATTTAACAAATCGAATGCATGCGACCAGTTAGATACCTATTTTGTGACCGACCCATTAGATCGAAAGATAGGGTAGGTTATTTGACCATCAATTAATCGACTAAACTCTGCTAAGATCGAAAGATAGGTATAGTTTAGACCATTAGTCACTTTTCAGGACGAAAGTTAGTATTAGTGACATTAGGGACCTATAGCGAGATCGAGAGATGCTATTTGTTAGGAGTGGACCGAGAGGACCTCTTATTTCCCGCCTTACCTGTGTTTGATTCAGACCGACTTAGTTTCTTTTGCCGCCGAAGCTATAATGACCCGACCATCCTAGTACCCTTCTTTTATCTGTTTAAATCATATCTTTAGTTTAATTTCTTTTTATCGTTATTAGTTATAGACCAATTCAAATCAATCCCCATAATAGTTACCTCAGACTGAACATTAACCAACTAAAGTTTACAAGCGCCTCCTTGCGGATCGACCACTGTTACCACTAGCCTAGGTTAGTCTTAATAGGAGATTATAAATTTTATCTTTGGTACTCACAACGACGGGTATCAAATTTTGGCGCAATTCTTGCCGGGAAAGGCAATAGTCTAATTTTAGTTGTTTTAGTTTTTAGTCTTTCTTAGTTTAAGGAACGTCCGTTCCTTAAACATTCTTATATTTTGTTGTAGTTTCCTCTTATGCGCGCAGTCTCGGGGTGGTCCATTCTTTGCCGTTTGATCCGAGAGATTGAAAGATCTTTGCACGTTAAGAGGAGATTATTTCAAGAACGACAGCTGGAAGAGCCTAGTTCTCATTCTAGCTTTTTACGAGAACGATTCGAGGGAAATCCACCATCTTCACCCGTTTCTGACTTCAGCCGAGACAGTTACTTCTCCAGAAATTTCGGTCATGGCGAGGAAGCAAGTATAGCTAGTTTTTACGAGCCGACAGTGACAATTTATACAAGGGGTTCGAGTTACACGGGAGATGCCAGGAAATTCGAACCAAAGCACGCTTACATTACCATGGTCGAGAGAAATCGGTTTGGGAGCTGCAAATGAAGTTGCAGCTAGACATATGGAGACCTTTATTGACTCTGCTGTTTGCTCCATTCCCCACTTTGGCGTGACCCAGGATCAAATCAAAGAGACCATGTTAATCTTCTCCCTTCGTGATCTTTGCAAGGAGTGGTATAGAGATCCGGACCGAGCCGCTCGGAGATCACCGATTGGAATGCATTGGCCTTGGCGTTCTACAAGAAGTACTTTTTACGCCGAGGACGATCGCCATTAGAGCTCAAATCACGGGCTTTAAACAGAGGCCAGATGAGAATTTCCACGAGGCATGGGTCCGATTCAAGAAGTTGGTGCGAACCATACCGCACCATGGGTTCGAAAAGTGGAGTTTGTGCAATCATTTCTACAATGGGTTGTACGACGATCAGAGGGCCATTTTGGATGCTGCAGCCAATGGGAGATTTGCTGAAAATTTGGGAGCAACCAAGGGGTGGAAGATCATTGACGATCTAGCTACCCACAAGGCCGAGTATGGGAATTCGAGAGGGAACCAGAGGAGAGCTGCTGAATCTTCCTCTGTTCTTTCGCACTTGAGGCTCTCACCGCGAGATTTGACAAGTATGAGCTAGGAGGAGCCTCTAAGGGTGGGATATACCAAGTCAATCTTTGTGTCGACGGTCCCTTCCTTTGTGAAAGGTGTGGAGTTGAGGGCCATGTCTCGAAGAACTGCCCTAGTCCCTTTGAATCTTGTGCTGCCTTTCAACACTATAGGCAGAACAACACCTACTACGAGCCACAGCATCCAAACTTGAGTTGGAGAAGCCAGAATGTTTTGAATCCAACTCAACCTCCGCCACAGCAGCAGCCATATGTGCCTCCGCATCAAAAGCAACAGCAATACCAAAAGCCCCCTTATGTGCCGCAGCAGCAACAAACGCAAAATTCTGAATTTTCCGAGCTGAAGAATCTGTTGCTGAAGGAGTCCCAAGCAAGAGAGGCTGGGATGAAGTTACTAGAGAGCCAAATAGCTCAGTTGGCTAGTAAAAGTAACACTCGAGCTCCCGGACACCTACCCACTCAACCCGAACAAAAGGAGACCCTACATGCCATCACCTTGAGGAGCGGGTCCACCCTTGAGGGTCCTGCCATGGTCGAGAAAGCTGTTGAGAAGAATGAGGCAGATCCGAGTCCAATCAAAGCTGTAACGAATAAATAAAAAAAACAGCCGTCTGCCAGGTATTTCAGTCGATCGACTGAAGTACCTAGTCGATCGACTGAAACACGGGTTCTGGAGCTTAGGAATCTGTGCAACCCTTGATCGATCGGCGAGGAGGGTGGTCGATCGACCAATATCACTGCTGATGTTGAAGAATTTCGTCCTTTAATGCCAACTAATCTACGAGACCACTTGTTTCGGGGTACCACGGTCCCGAAAGTTTTGGGGCGGATCCGAGTGTCTTTGATGGGTCGATCCGGCTCAAGTTCGACCCAATGACGGTTAATGGGTCTCATTTGAGACGGTCCGAGGAGGGGTCTAGCTTCAACAAAGAAAAGGTGACGGACTTCAAAAAAGTCCAAGGACGCCGCGCGCGAATTAGAGGAGAGGGCTAAGGTGCTCCTTACAGCCCCATATCCGGAGAGACTCGTGCCAACCAAGGAACAGGTATCTTTCAGTAAGTTTGAGAAAGTTATTCGTAGCTTAAATGTTCAGGTACCCTTCCTTGAGTTAGTTAACCAAGTGCCAGCGTATACTAAGTTTATGAAACAGTTGTTGTCAAAGAAAAAATCGCTTGAACATGTTCATCTTTGTTGCGTTAACTAAAGAGTCTTGCTCCTACTTGTCTCACACTGCGCCCCATAAGTTAGAAGACCCGGGCAGTTTTTCCGTCCCTTGTAGCATAGGTACCTTTTCTATCGAAAAGGCTTTATGTGATTTAGGAGCTAGCATAAGTGTCATGCCCTTGAGTCTAGCTAGGAAGCTAAAGCCCGGACCGGGTTTGCTATTCGAGATGATGAGTCAAATGGTGACCGATCTGCGGTCGAGCCCATAGGAGTCCTAGAGGACATACCCGTCCCGGATAGGGAAGTTTTTCTTCCCTGTCGACTTTGTTGTCCTTGATATGCCTGAGGATGACCATATTCCCATCATTTTGGGAAGGCCATTTTTGCACACTGCTGGTGCAGTCATCGATGTCGGTCTAGGTACCTTGACTTTCAAAGTGGGAAAACACTCTATTGTTTTTGCCCAGCCGGCTAAGAAAAAGGATCCCATGTGGCCTGTCACTTGCAACACGGTTTCTGAAAAGAAGTCGTATTTTGTGCTCGATGAATTACCTGTCTCTATTACTACTCCCGTATTAACCCCTCCCCTGCATCGGGAGCGAAAACGAGGATAAATTTGTTGTTTTAGATAATGCAGAGCTGGTTTGGGAAGGAAGAGCATTTGGATGCTCAGTGCGTGAGCGAATCGTTTCAAGCGGCGGTCTTGGATGCCTAAGTTATGGGACTGATGAGGAAGTGGAAGATGAGCCCGCCAAGGTGAGATGGTCGATTTGAGTCGCGATTCCAAGGAAATCCTTGATTGGGGAGATGACGAAGGCGATCGGTGAGTTCTCCGTCTGTCGAAGCTAAGAAGGGTGCAACTGATAAGATGAGCACCATTGAGGCTACCTCTAGTAGCCAGAAGCCGACGAAGTGGGCCATACCGTGGTCCTTCTTGATCAACTATTAAGTTGATCAAATACGTTATAAACTTCATTTTTGATTTCGTTAAGACATTTTTTTTTATTGTTTTTGTGTGCGCGAAAACTTCGCTTTTATTCTTTTTGCTTAGGTTTTTTTTTTTTTTTTTTTTTTTTTTTTTTCTGCACTTTAGACTTCTTCTGGGTTTTGCGCAATTTTGGGCGCGTATTATTGTGCTTTTGCAGGTATTTAGAGCTTATTAGCTCAAATCATTGAGCAATTACGAAGAAATAAGACACTGCAGCAGTGTTTTCAGTCGATCGACTGGAACCATTGGTCGATCGACTGAATTGCAGGTTTACAGGAGCTACTGTTCACGTCCACTTGGTCGATCGACTGACCTTAGTGGTCGATCGACCACTGCTGCTGCTACATTCGTTTACGACCTCTCCCCTGCTGTGTTTGGTCGATATGCGGACCTAAGGGAGTCTTCTACTCCACTTTATTTTCCGTCGAATTATCTATTTCTTCTATTGTCTCATTTATGCACAATTTTTACGTTTCAAAATTGCTTTCTTCGGTCTTATGAGTGGTACTTTCTGTCTTTCAGGTACTTTTTAGTAGATGCACAGCTCTTTGAAACCTCCTAGCTCACATTTGGTTTGGGGAGGTTTCCTTTGCTGCGCTTAAAGTCTTGTGAGTTCCCAAGTCTTTCCTTTATGTCTTTATGTTTTATTTTATATTCTCGCAAATTCCCGTTTTCCATTTTTCTTCATTACATGATTTTGCACAATGGGGACATTGTGCGATTTGGTTTGGGGAAGGGTTTTGCGTCGCATATCATTTGCTTGCATTCACGTTTAATTTTGTTTTGCATTGTTTTATTTTCACTTCTCTTATATATACAAAATTCCAAAAAAAAAAAAAAAAAAAAAAAAAAAAATTGAAAAATTTCATAAAAATTCAAAAAAATGCACGTTTATTTTAGCATATAGGTCGAGTCGGAACGGTAGTATTTCTATGATGATTTTGCTATTGCACCTGTTTTGCCTGAGCCTTGCTAGATTAACATGTTATTAGTAGAATCGTAAATGCATATCTACGAGTTTTCGTTAATTTACTCGCTGAATCTTGAGACTGGACTTTGAAAATTGGCAACCTACATCATATTTCTGAGTTTTAGAGCCCATAACTGGTGACATTCATGACCAGTTCATCTAGGAATGTGAGTAGTACTCCTTATGAGACATGTTTCCTTAATTTGCATGAATATGAACTTGATCTGCTTAATACCTGTATGCATTCGGTTTGTGGTTTGTTGACACATGTGGTAGAGGTCTCCTTTTCTCATTTTGCCCATAAGCTCCACACTGCCAAAAATATCCTTTTTGTCCCATTTGCTACATCCTACATATAGCCTACCTCTGTCAAGCTAGTAGTCTGGTTTCTGGGATTGTACTCGTTTTTGGTAGCCATTGCTCTTTTGAGATGAAGTTGGGAGAATGAAAAGAAGGAAAGAAAGAAAATAAAAATAAAAGAAAAATGAAAAAGATGAAAAAAATGATTCGAAAAAAAAAGAGAGTTCTGTACTGTTCAAGGCAGTCGATCGACTGCCCAATATAGTCGATCGACTGAAGTTCGAAGAGAATAAGAAAAAAAAAAAAGGTCAATTCGCATACTTTTATCCTTATCTCTTGGCGATTTTTGCTCCCATGTTTTATTCTTATTTTATGGGGAGTTAGTTGATTATTTTTACATCTGGAGATTGTGAGTTTGTGCTTGTTATAGCACCGTTTCGTTTGATATTGAGCGAGAAGTTGGATGTTGTCACTTGGTTCCGTTTTGGTACTAGCTTGATCACCTGTACCCCCACTTTACCATAAAATGTTTTGCCTCTTCTTACCCATACCTCACATATCCCATATATACCTCGGCATGTGTCATTGGTCATCTGTTTGGTTGGAATGCGTATGTACGGTCGTAGAGATCACTTTCATACTTCATTGCTGGCATGTTTTCATAGGTCGTAGTTAGGTGAGAGTCTCTACAAATTAATTCTTCCTATCCTACATATATATCACCTGTGCTCACTTGAGTGATTTGAGCGACCCGCGAGAGTCCAATTTGATAAGTCTCTATAGTCAACGGTTCAGCAATATTTTTAACGACTTTATAATTCGTTTGCATGGTTCACATTACTAATTGATTGTTGGTTATGCATTAAATTGGCTTAGGCTTTACTTGTTGCATTTCGCTCTGAGATTGAACTCGTTCCATTAGGTCATTAGATCGAGTCTAGTTCTTGCTTGGGGACAAGCAAGGTTTGGTTTGGGGAGATTTGATGCGTGTCTAAAATACGATGTTTCACACTCTTTTCTACACGCATTTCAGAGCTCAAATGTGCGATATATGCCTATATTTCCCTATTTTCCTCTACTTTCGCGTTTTTGTACTTTATTGCAGAAATGTGCAGAATTCGACGGGAAATCAAGCCGAATCCGCCCCCGAGTAATCTGCATTGCGAATGACGTAAAGGAATTGCTTAAGGAACGAGCTTGGTGCACGATCCAGGGCCCAAAAGACAAGTCCACGAGAATAAAGAAGTCAAATAGCAGCTCAAGCAGTCGATCGACTAGACCCATCAGTCGATCGACAAACTATCGGGATACAGAAGCTACTGTTGCTAAGATCCAGTCGATCGACCTCACTGCTTAGTCGATCGACCACATTGCTGCTCCAGACGGGAATTAAAAGTTTGAGAAACTTGAAGCCCGTGAAGTTTAGGTTTTGGAATAAATTGTTACGCTTATTTGCTATATAACGTAACACAAAACATCCAGTCGCAGATATCAGATTTTACCTATGTTTTATTATCAGTAACTTTGAGTTTGAGTTTAGAATAATTAGGGTTCAAGGTTTGCCTCGGTTTTGAATACAATTTGTTTGGATAATTCGGCCTTGTTCTTTTCCTTCACAATTCTACACGGTATTCAACTGTTTCTATTTCAGTATTTTGCTTATAGTGTTAGAATTGCTAGATCAGTTTCCCAAAAAGCCGAACTGTTGTTTTATGTTAATTGTTTCTTCCGCCGTTTAAATCATGAATTCAATAGTTAGATTTATCATTGATGTTATTGTTTTTACCCTTGCCATGAGTAGCTAAATAGCTTGTGCTAGGATGTAGGCGATTTATGGCTAGGCGGCATTAGATTGAACACGGCTGAACCGCGTGTTGGTCGATCGCCCGACCATGTCGGTCGATCGACTGACCTCGTGAGGATTTCCTTCGTTTTAATTGGTTTTAATCTCGTATTTAACAAATCGAATGCATGCGACCAGTTAGATACCTATTTTGTGACCGACCCATTAGATCGAAAGATAGGGTAGGTTATTTGACCATCAATTAATCGACTAAACTGTGCTAAGATCGAAAGATAGGTATAGTTTAGACCATTAGTCACTTTTCAGGACGAAAGTTAGTATTAGTGACATTAGGGACCTATAGCGAGATCGAGAGATGCTATTTGTTAGGAGTGGACCGAGAGGACCTCTTATTTCCGCCTTACGTGTTTGATTCAGACCGACTTAGTTTCTTTGCCCGAAGAAGCTATAATGACCCGACCATCCTAGTACCCTTCTTTTATCTGTTTAAATCATATCTTTAGTTTAATTTCTTTTTATCGTTATTAGTTATAGACCAATTCAAATCAATCCCCATAATAGTTACCTCAGACTGAACATTAACCAACTAAAGTTTACAACTGCCTCCTTGCGGATCGACCCTGTTACCACTAGCCTAGGTTAGTCTTAATAGGAGATTATAAATTTTATCTTTGGTACTCACAACGACGGGTATCAGTATGCTTTCTTCTTTTCTTTGTTTTTATTGGCTCCCTTGATAGGAGGGTTCGTCATTTTTGATGTGGATCCAAATGGCAGGGAGTCGACCCGCTGATGAGGACTCAGCCCCCAGCTTTCCCGACGGAGACCACTTTTCAGGGGCCGAGTGGTGAGGACCTTCAGTTGCGCTTACCGGAGCCTGCGGTGGCCGATGCTGGCATGGAGTGGAGGTTGACTGTTCTGTGGGTGAGTTCATGTCTTGAACATTTTCTCCATTTATACTTTGCCTTACATTGTTTTGAAGGACATTTTTGTTTTGTAGGTGACGACTGTAAGTCACGAACTTGTGGCGGGTGGCTAACCGGCTGGAGGGCGGCTAGTGACACGGCTACGAGTGAGGCTCGGCTTTCTCGGTACGTTTTGTGTGTTGTTTTTATATATTTGGTGTTGTATTTCACGTTTTTAGATCTTGAGGATCATTATTGTGTTTGCGAGGGCACGGCGGATCCGGGGAGCTTGCTCGGGTCCGTCTTGAGCCGGGAGGCGGCCGGTCGATGATCGAGGCCCGGGGTTGGGGATTACCCGTCGAGACCAGGAGTTGAGGCGTCACGAGGACGAGCTGCGGAGTCGAGACGCGGAGATTGCCTCTCTGAAGGCTCAGTTGGCTGCAGCGGAGGAGCTTCACGTCGAGATGGAGCGTGAGACGCTGGAGAGTTCCCCGGAGAGGGAGTCTGAGCTGGTGGTAGTGTCTGCGTTAGCGGCGACTCCTAGTGAGACCAGGACTGGTCCGACGGGAGGCGTCGAGTAGTTGTTGTAGTTTGTCCGTGTCTTGGACTCTTGTCTGCACATATTTACATTTTGCGTGAGGCGGTTTGTATATATGTGTTTTTGGATTGTGGTTTTGTTTTGTGATTTTTGACTTTTTTTTTGTGCTGTGTTTCGGAAGAGCGTTGTTGGCTGTCGACTCTCCTTTTGCTTTGCACCAGTTCCTGCATCGTTAGTGTAGAAAACAGGCAATAGATAGCATATAAACACGTAGAAGCATTTGATCGCGTAAAGCATTCGTTTGAAAAATCAAAATTAACCAAGATGACTTGAAGTTAAAATTGAAATTTTGAAAATTCCGTGGCAAAATCGCCACGTTTGGAATTCAAAAGGAATTGATTTGAAAATTTGGGCAATTAACTCGTGTCGTGAATTAAATTGCATCGAAATTTTGAAAATGACTCGAAAAATTCAAACTCATGCCGTCAGGAAAGAATTTTTAGAAAAGGATTTTTGCGAGTATATTTGGCTTTTGATGTCAAGACTCGAATTTGTGAGTGCTTGAATTTGGGAGGAAAATTGATGTCGTGTTATCAATTTTCGATTTTGATTTTTGTTTTGCAAAAAGGCGAAAAATTTTCGGGATTTCGACTGACATGGAAACGATCCGTCGCGGATCGGGGCGACTAGCCCTTCCCTCCTTAAAAAAGAAAGAAAAATCCGTACGTTTAAAGCTGCGTCATGGAAACCGTGTCGGATTTCGTAAAACGCGAAAACAAGGAAATGTGAGTGTGAAGAAACACAAAATTTCCCGGATCATCCCGAAGAGGCGCGAGGTTCCTGGCGGGAGGTTTGACGTGTCAGGAGAAAACACATGTTAAAAGAGACAAGTCAACAACGGGAATCCTGGAGAAGCCTCAAAGAGGCGCGAGCGTGTTGGCGATGGAAGCCAGCTCTCCTCTTTTTCTGAAAAATGCGCTGATCATTTTGTATAAATAGGGACGTTTGCGCTTCATTGTTTCAGCATCCGAAACACAAAAACATCTCTACAAAACCTCTTCTTCTTCCACGAAAATATTTCATGGATGCTTTCGAGAACGCCTTGCGACAATGGTGTCGGGATTTGTCGCCTCCCGAGAAGTATCAACTCGATTGCATGGGAGTTGGTCAATTGTTGGTGCTTCGTCAAGTCAAGGTGCAACCTTCGTTTCTTGAAGCATGTTCTCGGTTTTGGGATTCGAAACATCATGTTTTCGTTTTCCCGAAGGGCGAGATTTGTCCTCTCGTCGAAGAAGTTGGAGCCATTGGTGGGTGGTCGGGTTGTACTCCGGTGCTTCCTCCGACTCGATTATGCTACAAGGAGAAATTCCGTTCCATGTTGGGCTTATCAACAATCCAAGTCAACTTTCTTCTTGCTCCACATGGTGTGGATATGTTGGCTCTTATCAACATCTTCTCGAATCGGTTAGATGCTAATGTCTCGGAGGTGGCTAGGAGAAGGGCTCTTGCATTTTTCCTTGTCCATGTGTACCTTTTCGTTGATGTCTTGATGAAGGAGGGGCCGAGATGCCATGGTAGCATGACCCTTATCCATGTGATTGAGCAAATGGAGCATGGTAGAGATCCATCGTGGTTGGTGCTTGGAGAGATTATCCAAGCTTTGGACAAGGAAGGCTCTTGTGGAGAAGCTCCCTCTTTTGGATCGCCAAGGATCCTCCAAGTGTGGCTATTGGAGAGGCTAAGGTATGTAGAGCCTTCGGTTAATCCTTCTTCTTACTCCTTCCGTCACCTTTCTATGAGGAAGAAGTTGTACCCGGATAGTTTTTCTTCCACCGAGGCCTATTGGGCCGCAAGGTTGGCGGAGGAGGGTGGTCCTCATATCCGTTGGGTGATGCCTTGGTGGCACTTGAGGTCCTTCACGGGGTTGCCCGCTTCGGGTGCTAGTCCTTATTCTTTGATGGTGGTGGGTTTGATGGTTGTTTCCTTCCTTTATCCCGAAAGGCTCATGAGGCAAATGGGGCGTCAACAAAAGGTGCCCGCTCAAGATACTCTTGTCCAAGAGAATGTGTTTCGGAACTCTGAGCTTATGGAATTGTTTGAAAGGTGGTGGGCCACTCGGCCACTTTGGGAGGTGCCAAACCCCGTTGCCACGACATGGGTGACTCCCGCTTATGTCAAGTGGTCACGTGCTCCGTCCTTGGAAGAGAGATCCAAATTCCGTAAGGACGAGGTTGTCGACTTGAAGTACCGAGAGGTTGGCAAGGCAAATCGTGCCTTCTTTGAAGAGTATGCTGAGGGAGCTACTCCGGATGTGATAAGACCACCGAAGAGGAGGAACTCTGGCCCCAAGAGTATGGTAGGCCGTGCATTGGCTCGTCTTGGGTCGAACATGGGGTCTTGTGCTAGACCGGAGGTCGTCGCCGTCTTAGATCCGTTTAGGATCCGTTCCGAGGAAGAAGTCCATGCTAGGCGGGCCAACAAGAAGAACAAGGGGAAGATGTACCCCGAAGGAAAAGGCAAGGGTAGAATAGAAGAGTGAAGACCTCCATTACCAACTTTATTATTATGTTGTATTACTGTTGTGAGTTTGTATTATGTTGTACTAGCTAGTTGTTGTGTGTTTTGTGCTAGTTTTATTATGTGAGGTGTGTTAGTGGACACCTAAGCTTTGACGAGTTGTAGACTCGTCGAGCTTTATTTGTTGTTTAAACTGTAATCCCTCCTATTATTAATTAAATAAGAGGATTGCTCGTGTCGAAAGTTGTGAACGCTTGTTTCTTCCATCCATTTTGTGACGGCAATTCGATTTGAATCGTCCTAAACAATTGCACTTGGGAAAGTGGTATTTTGTGGAAAGGGAGAAAGGCTCATTTTGTATTTTGTGGGGAAAGGGAATAGTTTTCCCTCTCCTTTTTTTTTATGGGATTTTTTGTATGTGGGGATGGTTGTATCCTTCTTGTGTAAGAAAGGACTGCCTACGTATCCACCTAAAGAGGTGAAATCAAACCATGATCGTAGTTCGAAATGTTTTGTGAATTTGAATTGGGTTTTGTGGTTGTATCCCTCAAGCATAAAAGGGACTGCCTACGTATTCACCTGAAGAGGTGAAATCAAACCATGCTCGTAGTTCAGGGGTTTGGTTTTTGTAGTGCAAATGGACGTTGCCTTTGACGGATCAAAGGACATTCGAAACGGGCAAGGTGCCGCAGCTTAGACTCGATAAAACATGTAATTTCAAATCAGAACATATTGAGGAACTTGACTTGAAAAGGGGTTGAGGTTGGTGCTAGTTGTAAAACTAGGCTAGGTTGTTTGTTGATAGGGTTCAAGGGTAGTATTTCTTGAGTTGGTCTAGGTTGGTTGGGTTTGTAAAGTCCTCCCCATCTAGGTTACTCTGTCTCACTACGCCCCCCGAAAGTATTTTCTTGACCAGGTATGGCCCGGCCAAGTTGGGTTTGAATTTTCCCCTCGGATCGACGGGTAATGGTGCTCGAACTAACTTGAGGACCAAGTCGCCCTCCCGGATGTTTCGGGGTTTGACCTTCTTGTTGAATGCCCGTTGTATACGTCGTTGGTATAGCTGGACGTTGTGCAAAGCGTTGAGTCGCCGTTCGTCTAGAAGAGTGAGTTGTTCGTACCTTCGATGGGTCCATTCCGCCTCAGGGACTTGACTCTCTAGTAGGATGCGTATAGATGGGACCTCTAATTCTACCGGTTGAACCGCCTTCATACCGTATGCTAGGTAGAAGGGTGTGGCGCCTGTCGGTGTTCGAATGGAGGTTCGGTATCCCCAGAGTGCGAATGGGAGTTTGCTCGGCCAATCGCGGTAGTTGTCCTGCATTTTCTTGATGATGGTAACAAGAGTTTTGTTCGCTGCCTCCACCGCTCCGTTGGTTTGGGGACGGTAGGGGATGATCGATGTCGTTTGATCTTGTATTTGTCCAGCAAAGCTTGAGTTTCCACCCGGAAGTGAGAGCCTTGATCGCTGATGATTTCATGGGGTACCCCATATCGGTAGATGATGTTGTTTTGAATGAACTTGGCCACTTGCTTGGCGGTCAAGACTGCATATAACTGCGCTTCCACCCATTTGGTGAAGTAGTCGATGGCGACGAGGACGAAGCAATGCCCCTTGGTGCCTATCGGGTTGACTTTCCCGATGATGTCGATGCCCCAGGTTGAGAATGGCCAGGATGATGTCATGGTGTATAAAAGGGATGGTGGCATATGTTGTATGTTGGCGAAGATTTGGCAATTGTGGCAATGTTTGACGTAGTTACGCCAATCGGCTTCCATGGTTGTCCAGTAGTAACCTAGCCGCATGATTTTCCGTGTAAGCATCATTGCACTCATGTGAGGGCCACATTCTCCGTCGTGAACCTCTCCCATGACTTTCTTGGCTTTTTGGTGGTCAATGCAAAGGAGGAGAATCCCTTGGGGTGTTCTTTTGTATAATTGGTCTAGGTTTATCACGAATTGTGATGCAAGTAAACGGATGGCTCTTTGTCCTCTTTTATCAGAGTTGGGAGGGAATTCGTTTTTGGTTTTGTAATTGAGGATGGCTTGGTACCAAGGTTCATCATGGCTTTCCTCGTCGTCGATAATGGCACAAATGTGAGCTGGCTCGCTCCTTCTCTCGACACATAGGGGCATCGATGTCATGTCGTCAGGTATGTTGTGGCGCGGCAAGTTTTGCCAAGGCATCAGCAAATTGATTTTCCACTCGCGGCAAGTGGAAGTAGTCGATTTGGTCGAAGAATTCGGCCTCTTGACTGATCTTTGCTCGGTAGGGAGCTAAGCTGTCAGATCAGATTTTGCATGATCCGGATACCTGATTGATGATGAGTGAGGAATCGCCATTGACCCTCAGTCTTTTGATGCCAAGTGTGATGGTTGCTTGTAGGCTGATGAGACATGCTTCATATTCAGCAGCGTTGTTCGTGACGGCGAAGTCTAGCTTGACCGAGATCGGAACGTGTTCTCCCTCTGGTGATATTAGAAGGATTCCTACCCCGAAGCCTCTCAGATTAGATGCACCATCAAAGTATAGGTCCCATGCGTCGGAGTCGGCACAAAGGATGTCTTCGTCAGGAATGACCAAAGGTCGGTCGTTGGATCCTCGCTGACGGGATTTTCTGCTAGGAAGTCGGCGACTGCTCTTCCCTTGATAACCTTGAGAGGTACAAACTTGAGATCGAATTCAGACAGCATGAGTGTCCACCTAGACAGCCATCCGTTTAGTACGGGTTTCTCGAATATGTATTTGACTGGGTCCATCTTGGAGTAGATGTGGACCGAGTAGCTGAGCATGTAATGTCGCAGCTTGTTTGTTGACCATACTAGGGCAAGGCATGTCTTTTCCAGTTGGGTATACCTCGTCTCGTACTCAATGAACTTTTTGCTGATGTAGTAGATGGCTCGCTCCTCATTGCCAACTGTTTGTGCTAGCATTGCACCTATGGCTGTGTCAGTAACAGTCAGGTACAGGGACAGAGGAATCCCCGGTTGAGGTGGCATGAGAACAAGAGGTTTGGATAGGATTTCCTTTATCCTGTCGAATGCCTTTTGGCAGTCGTCGTCCCAATCGGTGTGATCGGAGGCGCGAAGCTTCTTGAATATCGGTTCACAAATCATAGTGAGCTTGGCGATGAACCGGTGATGTCTTGGACCGACCGAGAAATCCCCGAATCTCCTTCTCGTTCTTAGGCCGAGGCATTTGTTGAAGGGCTTTAATCTTGGTTGGATCAATCTCAATGCATCTTTTGCTGACGACATGTCCCAAGAGTTTTCCGGAGGTGACCCCGAATGCACACTTCTGAGGATTTAGTCTCATGTTATATTTCCGCAGACGAGCGAAGAATTTCCGGAGGGCATTGATGTGGCCGTCCCGTTCTTTTGATTTGACGATCATGTCATCGACATATACCTCTACCTCCTTGTGCATCATATCATGTAGGAGAGTGGTAGCGGTTCTTTGATAGGTCGCTCCGGCGTTGATGAGGCCGAAAGGCATGACCGTGTAGCAATATGTACCCCACTGTGTAGTGAACGCAGTTTTGTGCATGTCCTCCTCAGCCATTTTAATCTGGTTGTACCCGGCATGCCCGTCCATGAATGATAGGAGAGCATGTTCGGCGGTGTTGTCCACCATAATGTCAACATGCGGCAAAGGGAAGTCGTCTTTTGGACTTGCCTTGTTCAGATCCTTGAAGTCGACACAAACCCGAATTCGTCCGTCTTTCTTTGGTACCGGCACAATGTTGGCCACTCAGTCCGAGTATTCAGACACTTTGATGAACCCAGCCTTAAACTGTTTGTCCACCTCTTCTTTGATTTTTAAGGCCCACTCAGGACGCATCCGGCGTAGCTTCTGTTTCACAGGTTTAGCCACGGGTTTGATGGGTATCCGGTGCTCTGCAATTTCTCTGTCAATCTTAGGCATATCTCTGTAAGACCAGGCGAATACGTCCTTGTATTCGTGGAGGAGGTCAATGAACTGTTGTCTTTCCGAGGGGTCCAGGGTTGTCCCTATCCTATGTTCTTGAGGTGTATTGTCGGTTCCTACGTTAATAGGCTCGGTTTCCTCAATGATGAGGGTTCTGGTTTCACGTTTGTCAAGTTCTTTGGCTAAGTGAGGTGGGTAGTTACTCAAGTCAAATTCCTCATGATCATTCAGAATTGTATTGCAGTTAAAATGAGACGAGTCATATGCAAACTTAGCGTTCATTAAATTGACACGAGCGAAAAGCTCGGAAAGGATAGACATCTCGTGGTCAGTCAGAGGCGACACAACAGAGGAAGTGGCCACTGGAACAGGCTCCAGGTTGTCACCTTTCATTGGAGTGGGGGTTACCTTAGCAGACTCAGCCTCTGAATCAGCCACGACTTTGTGATAAAACAGTGGGAAGGGGACCTTGACTGGGACATCTGGGGTGTTAGGAGCTATAACAGACTCTGACTCCGACTCAGACTCAGACTCAGATCCTTCTTCACTTTCCTTCTTGAACATAGGGCCTTCTCCAGTTGTGATCTTGAGAATGCGGCCACAGCGTCTGTCCACTTGATGGTTTTCCTCCGGACCTTGGGTGGCTTTCTCGGGTTAGTATCGAAGATCAAGGCAGTTGGATCAAACTGATTGTCTTTCAGGGCGATGTTGATGATGTCCTCATAGTCGAGGCGTTTGATGTTATCTTCCCCAAAGAGTGGTGTGACAGCTTGTCCGTCGAGGCATGGTGACGGTTTGGACTCGGTTGATGCAGCTTCGATGTTGTCGGGAATAAAGTAGCAGTCCTGGAAAACTTCCACTCCCGGGTATCTAGCCTTCGCCGCAGAGTCATAGATAGGCTCCGGAAAGCCATGGTAGAGCTCGGACTCTCCCTCGGGGACAAAGTATCCGTTGAGAGTCAGGTGGTAGGGACGGAGGATGACTCCGTACTTCTTGCGTTTTCGGACTAGGAGGTTCATCTCCTGGATGTCTTTGTCAGTAGGTTTGTATCCCAGTCCAAAGGGAATGTTGGGGACCTTAGCCTGCTTTAAGGGAGGTAATGGGTCCTTTAGCGGATTGAGCGGCAAACCCGGGAAATAACCCTGACGCATCATGATACGGTTGATCGTGAGGCTGGCGAACGGGTCACATTCAGAGGTTGTAGCTCATCAGTTATGGCGTTCACGACTTGGAAACCCCACATTTCATTGTCGTCCTCCTCAATGGCTTGGGAGGCTACCCCTCTTCTCATGACTGCTTTGATTGGGGAAGCGGGGATCGTGATCGTTTTTCCGTTAAAGGGACCACGATCTTTTGGTGAAGCGTTGATGTGATTGCCTTGACGGCGTGAATCCGGGGCGTCCCGGGAGCATCTTGAAGGATGCGTCAATGCGACCACTTGGAAACTGGTTTGTCTTTCTTGGCCCGGTTGCGATGGCTAGAGTGATAAGCCTGCGACCTTACGATGAATCTTGTCGTAGCGCGTACTCCTTGATTTGTTGGGATTAAATCGATTCCTTAATACCCACTGTGGGCGATTTTGAGAGGAATGACATTCACGGCGGAACCGTCATCCACGAGGACCATTGGTATATTCTTTTGGAGGCATTGCAGTGATGTACGAGGGCGAGGTTATGGTTGGCTCGACAGGGGGATATCCTCGTCGGAGAAGACGACCGGATTGCTCGGATCGGGCGTCTCTTGTCATGTGTGCCACTATTTCTTCCGGGGAAGAGGTGGAGGGCACGGTTAATTTTCCCAAGGCTGCGCAAGGCCTGTCGATGCTCAAAAGACGTTGCGATCGGTTGCGAGATAGAGATCTCGGCTTTTGCTTTACGGAGTCATTTCGGGATTGAGTTCTC
Source organism: Silene latifolia (assembly GCF_048544455.1). Classification (NCBI taxonomy): domain Eukaryota; kingdom Viridiplantae; phylum Streptophyta; class Magnoliopsida; order Caryophyllales; family Caryophyllaceae; genus Silene; species Silene latifolia. Next base: position 213,056,493 of record NC_133537.1, on the reverse strand, counting down.
GGGAGCCTTTGGTTGAGCGTCCACCTGCGGGATGATTTGGTCATTCGTTGTTGGAACGACCGCTTGGTTTCTCGGATTACGATAGGGGACGTCCGGACCGGGTGAGATGTCCGATTTCCTTCGTCCGCTTCTCCTTTCCTGGGACGACATAAATATCCTCAACATCATCCCGCCATATGCCGTTAATTTCAGGGTCTCGAGGATACCTTGGAGGGGTATTCCTCGGTGGGTAGTTCTTGTGGGGGAATATTTTTGTGAGGGCGATTTTTGTGAGGGTAGTTATTTTGAGGGTAGTTCTCGTGAAGGTGGTTATTTTGAAGATGATTTTCGTGGGGCCTATGCCAGAACGGTCGCGGGAGCAATCCATCCTGGGGTGGGTAGTTTTGAATGCTTGGGGAATTCTCTCGCGGACGTGGTGCCGGGGGATTGAAGATGAGTCGACGGTAGGCGTCGTCGAGTCGGGTGATTCTCTCAGAAAGGCTGGCAATGGCCTCCTCAACTTGCTGAAACATAGTGAGCATAGTGGCGACCAGAATACGAACACTCCATCTGAAGGGTCCTTTTCCAGAACATTCACCTCATCGTCAATTGGTAAGATGAGATGAGAGCAGTCTAGGGTCGGCTCATCGTCAGAGATGGCGTGAATTCCCAGAGGATTCGTCTTGTTGTTTGGCTTAGTTGGTGGGGGTATAGGCAAATCTCCTTTCTCAATCATGTCCTGAATGAGGTGCTTGAGTTTGAAGCAATTTTCGGTATGATGCCCTTTCCCTCGATGATACTGGAAGTAGGCGTTGGTGTTCCAAAATCGGGATTTCTTGGCGTCGGTCGGGTCCGGGGTGGGCCCAATCAGTTGTAGCTTCCCTTGGTCCATGAGCCTTTTCAGAGCACTTCCATAAGTTGACCCTATGTTGGTGAACACTCTCTAGGGGCGTTCAATTTTCTTGGCAGATGATTCGACGAGGTTGACCTCATCAATCTTGTTTATCTGACCGTAAGGGCGAGATCCGGTTGAGGTGGATCCTTGATAACCCCTGCCTGTGGTCTTTGCTAAGACACCCTTTCGGAGGTCGTCCTCAATACGCGTCCCCAGAATCTGCAGATCTTGAAAAGTTTTGATATTTTGATACCTCAGCAGGTTGGCATAAACCGGGCGGAGGTTGTTGACAGATTTTTCCACCAGAGTTGATTCACTCGGCTTACTAACCAACTGAGTACTCACCCTCCTCCAACGGGTTATGAACTCAGTGAACCCCTCCTTGTCGTTTTGGGTTAGCACCTCGAGAGTCTGGGTGTTGGCCTGGATCTCGACATTGTCGGCATATTGTTTGGCAAACTCAACTGCGATTTCGTCCCAAGTGGTAAGGTTTTTCGGGTCCAAGGAGTAGTACCATTGGCGAGGAATTGGCTCCAAAGAGGATGGGAAAATCCTGGTGAAAAGTTCCTGTTTGACCCCCTTAATGGCCATGTAGTCTTTGAAAGCACGGATGTGGTTGAGTGGGTCCTTCACTCCCTTGAACTTAGGCACATCAGTCAGGGTGAAGTTGTCGGGTAACTCGTCCCCGACAGGTTCGAACCTTCGGTTATTTACAAGGTGGATGTTGTTACCCCGGGCTAGGAGTTGTTCTTCCAAAAGTTTCAGCCTCTTCTCAGTCTCAGTCAGAGGTGGGGTATTATGTTCCCCAACTTCCTTGTTTTCCAGGGCGTCGTCGACGGGTCTCGGACGCGATCCGGGTGACCTTAAGAGCGGTAAGTAGGTGGCTGTTGATCGATTGTGACATCTCTGTTGTTATCATTGTTGTTGTTGGACGAAGTTGAAGACGGGGCCATAGCTCTGAGGCAGAAAAACGGCTCACATTACAACTCAATCCGACACGGTTCCAAGACTGAATGAAGACAATATAGAGGACGAGACCAAGATCGACTTAACAAGACGGGGTGACCATGTGTGGTCCCTCGGTGCTGACTCGATTTATAACGTGACAGTGTTTGACCGAACCTTTGACACGAGTCCAACATGACGGCGTGACGCCATTGGACGGGTCTCGTGGTGAGATGACTCATAAGTAAAGACCCATAAGTACGTTTGCTTCGACTCGATAGACACGAGGCGGAATTGGAATGGTGGACTGAAGTTTTCGAAAATAGGAATTTTCAAAAGATTCATTTGTCGCTTTAATGGGCGGCTTCCGAAGATAGAAATCTCCGCAAGTCGATCGGTTGAAAAGGGTTGTCTTAAGTTTATTTGCAAAAGACGGTTTGAGTTTGAGTCGGCTCGGAAAACGGTGTGTTGTTTCCCAAGATGGTTTTGAAATTCAAAATTGTATGTTTTGAAAATCTAGTTTGAAATGTTTGAAGAGGTCTCGGGGACGGTGCATGGTCCTCGGGATCCCGAAAGTGTCTCGAGAAAAGGGTGTGTGCTTTTCTCGGGTTTTGAAAGAGCCATTGTTGGCGCGAAACGGGTTAAAATCCGTGTCTAGACGCGGCGATTATAACGGCGTAAAAAGGTGTTTTGAAATGGTTATACAAAACCGGGTTTGAAAATCGTCATTACGACGGCCTAGAAAGGCGGGTTGAAATGGTTATACAAAACCGAGTTTGAAAATCGTCATTACGACGGCCTAGAAAGGCGGATTGAAATGGTTATACAAAATCGAGTTTGAAAATCGTCATTACGACGGCCTAGAAAGGCGTGTTGAAATGGTTATACAAAACCGGGTTTGAAAATCGTCATTACGACGGCCTAGAAAGGCGTGTTGAAATGGTTATACAAAACCGAGTTTGAAAATCGTCATTACGACGGCCTAGAAAGGCGTGCATCGGTCGGCGAAAGACCGAGGTTTGAAATGGCCATTATAACGGCGCAAAAGGTGATTTTGAAAGTTTGCAAAATTACACGGAAGGACTTATGATCAAGTAGCACATAAGCACTCACAGTTTCATTATATTATGCATCATGCTGACACGGGTTTTGGCTTAAAAGGGTGGGTTACACACCAAGCAATCAAACCCCGATTTGCGAGAGGGATACCAATCCAAACAAAATGTGTAAGGAGGGTGCCCTAGCCTCGTGCTCGAAAGTGATGAAAGCTCTTTGACGAAACAGAAATGTGTAACGTCAATGGTATGCTTGCCTCAATCGGGATTCGAACCGCGGGGATGAGATAACTCACGCCGACGAGATGAGCCAATTGGTCGAAAAGGGTTAGGTTGTGGGCCCGGACAAGGAACCCAACTGTGACCGTAATATCAATTAATGCATTCCAACCAAGACCTCGTTCGAGTCTCACCATCTAGGGATCACAAAGACGTAAGTGTCCTAGTTTTCCCCAGCGGAGTCGCCAATCTGTGGACATGGGCCCACCTACGTATGCCCAGCCGATCTGTGGACAATGGCAGCGGTCTTTATGAAAGCCACGCTCGGCGGCGTAAAGGTGCTTTCGACCGGATCGTTTTAGATCGGTCGATTTCGTCTCGGTAAGGGTCTCGAAACGATTAGAGATGTTCGGAGTCGCCACCAAGCATTTGTGGGATGCCTGGAACCCGTTCGAATTCCACTTTATACCTCGGTCAAATCGAAGCACGAAGCAGCGTTTTGACATAGGTACTAAAGATAAGGAAATCGTCCCTCTTTAGCATTCTATCTCTAGAATGACTCTCGTACGCCCTGGATAAGGTCGTCCACTATCCAAAGTTTCTGAGTAAGAGGTGAAGGTACGTATTGGGAAGCCCTTTAATCAGACACCCAATCCCGCCCGCGTTTAGCGGCCTCTACTGATCGATCTTGGTTGGTTGAATGCAAAAGTTGATAAAACGGTTTAAATGCATGAATGCGCATCCAATGTTTTAAACCTAACATGTGAGAGCTTTCTAAGTCGGTTTGATTTAATCCATGTATCAAGTATAAGATGTCGAGTTGGATTAATGATTGATTTGCATGCAAGACGGAAATTAAACATCCATTTACCGTATTAGGTTTAGGGTGCATAACATGATCCATTTGTCTTAGTAAGGCATTTGGCAAATATGGTTTGAATAGTCATCTGATCTGTCCTATATCCGGGTTAACCGGAGTCGGGATCGTCATAGACTAATCTTTGGAAGGAACAGGCCCTGCACGGACGGCTATAAGAGGCGCGAGCCGACCCGGCGGTGTAAGGGGCCTCCCCTGGTTTTGAAAATGAGAAAAAAGGCCTGCTTGAGGCGCGGGTTAGCCAACGGCTGTATGCCGTGTTCTGACTATTTAGAAAACGTTATAAAACGTGTTAAAAATGGCTATTTGAACCCGATTTGATTTGAAAGGGCCGTTTAGACCTCATTTGTTGATTTGAAGAACTAGACTCGAATAATCATCATTGTTTGATAATATTCGGTGTCGGGTTCGGTCTTGACAAGCTTGACATGAATAGTTTTGAAAATGATTATGGACTAATTGTTTTAAGTCCATTTTGAATGTGATTTGTCGGTACTCATCATCGTACCCGAGTTAAAATCCGGCATGATATGTATAACCAAGGATGACTTTGTGTTGGTGACTAATATGTTTGTTTGGAAAATGTAAAGAAATGAAATAAAAGGCTTTAAAATACCTCTTAAATGTCATTAACCAAATATTATCACCGAAACACGAATTTAACCGTCATGGTATGAAGGACCAAGGGTGAAAAATGCTTTATGGTTAAAACATGTGAAATGAAACAAAAAGGTTTCGAAAATACTTGAAATGGTAAAACCGATTACAAATATGAAAATGGATTAAGGGAAATGACGAGAACAAACACGGTTGATCTCTGGTCTGAGCACCCCATTTAGGCGCGAGCCTGTTGGCGACCTAAGGGGCTTCTGCCTCAGACCAAAAATCAGTTTTGGCTCGTTTATTCCATGTTTTGGTTCTTGTTATGCATGTTTTAGCATGTTAAAGTCATGAAACGAATGAAAACATAATAAAAGAGGATTTTTACACCCTCATACTTACATGTTTGGCTATGGCGAGTGACCGACGTAAGTGTAACAACTTGTTTGATCGGAAAAAACTCGGTTTAAAACCGTTTTGGTAAGTAAAAGAGTGTTTTAAATGTTTAGTGATGGTGTAGTGGTCAAAGTGGTCGGACAAGTAGTTTAATGCACGATGACGGTACCAGACAATGTGTAAGGCTCGTGTTTACGATCGGTAGGTTTGTAAACACGCGTCGGGTTGTGACTTTAGAAGTCGAGTCGAGAATTTTAAGGGAGAAAAGAGGGGGGAACACTCGCGTAAGTCTCAAATGGGCGACATTTGAGGGGTATTTATAGGAGAATGAGTGGTTGTGTGAGTTTTGAGCGACGTGGCCACCTGGGCTGCTCAAAGAGGCGCGGGCCACGTCGCGGCACTTCGAGTTATGTTGTCACTATCACAACAAACGCAATCATGATTTGTTTTATCCTAGGTTTTGTAGTCACATGTTTGGTACTTGACCATTCATCAATCCGGGAAAACTTAAGGTAGAAGATTTGAAATGTTTTGTGTTTGGTGGTTGACTCGGTTTGACTCGTTGTTGGAGTCGGCATTTTGAATTTTCGAGTCGGTTTTTGGCTCGGTGTCGGTTTTGACTCTAGTTAGTGTCATCGCGACCCCGTCGTCGTGCATTAAACACTCCAGGTATTTTTGAAATGTTTTCAAAATGTTTTGTTTTCGAAATCGTTTTAAGTTTTCCGACGTAAAGTTGTACACAAACTGTCGATCAAACGCTGCGATCCCAAAACATGTTGTAGTCCGATAATCATCGGGTGTTTGTTAGAGTCTCAGCAGATACTGGATATCTACAATAAGCCAAAGAAAATATGATATAGTATCACAAATTAATCTCTCTAAACACACATCATGGGATAATGTGTGGTTGGAAAAAGAAATCAAACACTATTCGATATGTTTTGGATTTCAATCAAGTTACTTTGAGTTACTTGATCTTTTTGGGTATTTTATCATTTTGTCTAAATTATTTTTCCACTAAATCTAAAACAGATCATATGAGATATGAAATGGTAGGGTACCATGTTTGTAATTTTACACAAGAAACAAATACTCATTTTTCCTTACAATAATCACGAGTACAACAGGATTGTGGCTCGTAAAGCTGTCTTTCTAGAACACAAGTTTATTTCTAGAAGACAGAGTGGGAGAAAATTTTCAACGAGCCACAAAATATTTGTGTCAAATTTGTATGTTGCAAGAAAATATATTTTCTTGGCTACATGACGTTCTTTCTTCGAAACCTAGGAGGTTAAATTCGTCACTTGTTGAAGATGATGAATTCATGTTACTTTTAAGAAAGTAAAGAGCTTACAACTTACAAAGAAATTGTTTGATTCAAGTTACTTCTGGAAAGTAATGAATATATGACTTATATGAGAGTGGTTAAGTCACAACTCAATACAAGGCTTAGAGCCATGAAAATCCGAAATAAATTCCAAGCGAATTGTTAGATATCAAAGCTTGATTGGTGGAAAAGGGTTTTGCACTAGTTGAAATGCTTAAGTCTATTGGATCTTCTTAGGGATTGTGTTTCATTATGATGATATACATATAGCAAGTGAATCTAAAACCCACTTCTTCAATTAGAAGGAATGTATTCAATACATGTCTTGAGTTTTGTAGATTCTTGCAATCCTAAGATAATGTGAAACTTAAGAGAGGGTCTTAAGTAGGACATCAATGAGTTGGAATCAATGTTTTGATCATGTTATAAAACTTTTCTCGATAAGTCGAGAAGTTGTGTTTATACATGGAGTTTAGTGGGTACGGAAATTTTAATTTGTCTTATATGTGGATGACATATTGATCATTGGGAATGATTTGACACTTATGGAGTATTATAATACATCTTTAATATCCGGATTTATGGAGATAAATCAACATGATATTAGCATCAAAGAAGAAGTCTTGTGTTGATAAGATTCACGATTAGTTCAATCGAGTTGAACATATTTGATTGATTTCATTTGTTTCCGCTGACGGATCAATTAAATAAGTAATGATGTATAACACTTCATATGCTTTAAGTATGATGAATTGTTTCCAAATCGAATTTAAGTAATAGTTACCAACTAAACCATGAGGATTACCCTCAAGTGCTTGAAGAAGCAGTAAGGGTGTAAAGTTAAGTGTTTTGATGCAATTCACAAAATTTGTGTAAAGGCTTACACTAATGACTGTTGAGATTCTATAAGGTTTCGGACAAAAACCGTATGCAAAACACCTAAAGATGGTTAATGAACCATTATGGCTATGTTATTTAAGAAATGCATTTGTTAGAATCGTTCTAGGCAATAAAGAACAATGAGAGATACTTACAACGGAAATTGAGTACACTTGCAATCATGAGATGTGCGAGAGGGATGGGTCCCGCACACTGTGAAAACAGTAGGAGTTGTTCTGTGACTAGAGAGCTTATGTCTAGATTGGATCTAGACACGTACTCAGAAAGTTTTGTAATGCAAATGTATACATTACTAAGGAAAACGAGAATGTAGTAAGGTTGAGTAAGGTACAAGAAGTTGATAAAACCTACTAACCAAAGCCTTCTCATGGGCTTAACATGATGAGTCATGTCATATGTCATTTCAATTGCATTGAGAATAACAACTACATATAAGATGAAAATGGATTATAAAAATATGAAGTAGTAATCAGGTATTGATTATTCATATGTGATAATCACATTTGTCGTTCGAGTTTTTAAATCTAAAAACTCCTTTTATACTTTGTTACATCTAAACGGGTTGTAGAGACAATATTTAACCCCGTTAAAGTGAACCCGGATTAACATGGTATTTGCCCATAGTCACTTGTGTGAGGTGACGTCTCGAAGTGACTAGAGTGTGATGTGATTGATGGCAAGTTCAAGTGCCCTAGAGTCATGTGAGATGACTAGTCGATCACATAGGCAGACTGTTAGGAACACTTTGTCGGGCCTTATGACCGCTTATAGAGTTCTGGCAAATTTATATAGCCTGGTCCTGGCGAGAGCTACTATAGTATTCTAATGAGTCGATTCTTTTGACTAAAGACTGTTCGGCTAAGGTGGCATAGTTTCAGATTAACTTTGATTTGTGTTACTAAGACCTTCGTAAATGGGGTTAAATGGGCATATTTTGGGTTATGATGTTTGTGGCTAGTCAAAGGGAATAGTGCAATAGGAATTGTCCACCCCCTTGTCAGGGTTAAAACAATATATCAGGGCCACTCGAGGAGTAATGAACTGGAAATGCGTGGCCACGCTCGGAAGGTATCTATGGTAGATAATTTCGGTCAATCAGTTAATCTCCAAATCAAGGAAACCACTCTCGATATGATCACTTGCAAGTACGACCTGAAAGACACCTTGCATTGAGTGGGAGATAGTAATAGGACAAGAGAATTGGTGACGCACACTTGTCGAGGACAAGTGGGAGATTGTTGGAATATGTGTCCTCCGACAATAATGCGATCACAACTGTCGATCATGATGATCACATGTTTAAATCTCATTTTAAGAATACATGTGGGATGTAATATTTTACAGTCAACTGGTCCACACATATCGGTAATGATTGGCTGACTAGAGTTTGACATTACTGTCGTGTGACGGTGGTGATCAGTTGATCCCCTTAGGTCATATCTATAGGGAAATACTCTTAATTTATTATTTAATTAATCGTATGCCGATACGAGTTAATTAAATTGCTTAAAATTGACGGATAATTTTGTGAGTAAAGTTAACATGTTTTATTGTAATTTGATTAAATGAGATACGCTCTAAGTAATTGAATTGTTTTATTACTTAGATAAAATTATTGTTTACGAAACAATTGAAATTGAATGAATAATTTATTATAAATACAAGACGTTGTAATTTATAATTTGATAAACCGTTTTGGTACAAGTAATTACGAATTACTAGTCGACTTTGTATATGACATATTTTATGAGTATGTTGATTTTTAATATGTTAAAAATACATTACAATTTCACATGTCAAGTACCATGTCACATATTTCACAATTGACAAATGACAAAATAAAATGGACTACCCATTTTATCTCAAGTGTACCGAAATATTGCAGGGATTAAGGTTTATATTGTGTTTTTATTTTTAATTGGAAAGATGATGATTGAAGCCTAATGTCTAGCATTGCATGCCTAGTCTTATCTTGAGTGTAACACCCCCATTTATTCAGGAGCCTTTAGCTAGGCATCCCAAGCAAGTGAGAGCATTACCATCTCGGTTTCCCGAGGCAGTAGATAACAAAGTCCAACTCACCAAAGTAATTTAACTAAAAACTTTAATGATTACATACGTTTTACAATTTTAATCAACTAAACTTAATATAAAATAAATACAACTCGCAGCGGAAATAAATAAAGTGATATAGTTATTCTATGTGATCTAGACTTCATCTACGGTTCCAAGTTTGGCTCTCATCCCAATGCTCCCAAGTCAGCTAATCATTTGTACCTGTCAAATCTGCTCCCCATAAAACGGTTCACCGCATGTGTTCATGAATACACAGTCAACCGCGAGGTTCAGTAGGAATAAAACTAGACAACAAGAACATACAATTATCAATCCAATTCAATTCACTTTCATTGCACAACCCCCTGACAACGTGCTCCTTTCCTTTACTTAGCACAACTCCCTTAACAACGTGCTCACATTACTTTGGTACCCCTCCCTTAACAACATACCGCAAATATGTAATAGTACCCCTCATTCACAACGTATATATTACCATCACCCCAGTGTACAAACTCCCTCAACAACGTACAACTGACTGTCGCACATCTTTTCACAATAGTCACATTCCAACCAACGATAGTAATTCAAATCACCTCATCAATACTATTAATATTAGCCAACACAAATCAATATAATTCACCCTCCGAACTATTACGATATGATCAATCAATATATGCAACATAACTCTCCCTTCCAACAATTACGATAATATCAACCAACACAATTCCCATACGATCAATTCACTTTAACGTAAGTAATCCACCATACCAAACATAGATAATTAAAAGTCGAGTTGAGTAGGATTATCCCTACCTGGCAAGCAATTCCAATTAAGCAGCTCAAGCAATCCAAATAAATAAAGCAAATCCGATCCGATTATAATTCTTCACAATCGTCACCTAATCAAAATAATATAATTCAATTATTTATTTATTTATTCCTTCTAATATATTAATTAAACTAATTATTTTATTTATTTTATTTATTAAAGTTTAAGATATTGAAAACCCGATTACTAAAACCCGAGTCACCCGAATTAACTAATAAAAACCCGATTACAAACCACTCCCCAACACACTCAATACACGATTCGACATCCCTCACAAAAACCCACCATTCCCGACACCACAACCACCACAGCCACCACCCATCCTCGACACCCCTAGCCTGCAACCCCACGCATCCAACTGGCCCTTAACCACAAGCTAAACCACAACCAACAACCCACAAACCCACGCCCTATCACACGACACCAACCGCAACCCCTTCAACCCGTGTCCCAAAACAGCCCAACCCCGACAACCACACCCAACCTCACCACCTCCAGCCACCACCATTCTTAACCCTAGTCCACGACGATTCCAAAGCTACCCTCTAACCTCACTCACGGTCAGAAACGCGGCCACGATGCTCGTCTTAAAACAGTTGCGTCAAAACCCTTGTCCTCCCCTATTCTTTGCGATTTCCGGCCACCACCCGCACAAATCGCCACCTGCCACCATACCACCACCACCAAAAGGACCGACCACCTTCCCCCGTCACAACCCCTCCATATCCAGGTCAAGACGAGGTCAATTAAGGGTTCAATTACCCATTCCAATCACCCACAACCAAACCCGTATAACCTCCCTAACCAACCAACTTTAGCCGCCCTAAACACAACCCTACCACGGTCAATGACGGTCAACAATGGTCAGGTCAGAAACTTGGCAGTCCAATGTCACTATAGGTCCAATTCCCGAGTCCTATGGTGGTCTATATAAGTCATACTATCGATCTAAAGATGCTTGCATGAAAAGAATATAAAACGATTTAAGATGGATAATTACCTCGAGTTGATTAATTGATTTATGTTAATTCCTTCCTCTTCCGTCTCCTAAAGCTCCTTCTTTTAATTTGTGAATTATTTCTTAGATTTAAGGTGGTATTTATAGTGTAAGATTTAGAGAATACGAGGCCAATTAGGAAACCATGTAACTTACCTTATTCTAATTAGTATAGGAATTACTATTCTTATTCTTATTCTTATTATTATTATTATTATTATTATTATTATTATTATTATTATTATTATTATTATTATTATTATTATTGTTATTATTATTATTATTATTATTATTATTATTATTATTATTATTATTATTATTATTATTATTATTATTATTATTATTATTATTATTATTATTATTATTATTATTATTATTATTATTATTATTATTATTATTATTATTATTATTATTATTATTATTACTATTATTATTATTATTACTATTATTATTATTATTATTATTATTATTATTATTATTATTATTATTATTATTATTATTATTATTATTATTATTATTATTATTATTATTATTATTATTATTACATATATTACTATTACCATAAGTAGGATTACCTTATTTTATCTTTACTAATTTATTATCGCCTTAACTTATTATTAGTATCAATATAATTATTATCATTATATATTTATTATTTCCATATTATATTATAAATTCCCGATATAAATCCCGATCACACTCCTACTCTATTTATTAAATTTTGGTCCACTACTTAATGGCACGTGGTCCAATACTCGATTACTAGCTAAGCCCAATTCCCGACTTGCTTTACTTAATTTATTATTCAACCAACGTTTTATTTGTAATTATTATTAGAAATGCTTTTAACTAATTATTAAATTACGTAAATTATTAATAACAAAATACGGGGTATTACATTGAGAAGAACAAGACCATGCATTGGCTCTCCAATAAAACCCCTCCCACCGGTTTTCTATGTAGAGAAAAACAAAAATGGTTTCCTCTAATTTTCATTCACTACTTCATCTAACATTTTTATAATGTAAGAAAAAATTCTCTCTACAATATGAAACATTTTTAGAGAAAGAAAAACCTCACAAAAGCTCCTCTCTGGACTGAAATATACAAGAGAAAATACAAATTATTTTGTATCCAATTTTAAGTTAGATTTTTATTATTACTAGATCATAATAGTATTAGTTATTAAGAGGTTTCCTTGGGTATATACTTTCGGGAGAGGTTCTAATTTGAACCTTGGTCATCCATTGTTGGAAAGCTCAAGAATTAACAAGAAGGAGAGCTTGTTAGTGCCCAAATGGCCGAAAATAAGATGGTGAGAAATCGATTTTTCCATCTTCCTTTTATTATGTTTGCATGCATAAGATCTTGTATTTATTTTATGACTAAATAAATCAATTCATATATGAATATGTAAATTAATGAGATTAATATTTCTAACATACGCCACATCCGAGACATGAGGATATTGAAGACCGCATGGTATGATCTTTCCAATCTCCTTTTTTCCTCTTTATGTTAATGACTATGTGGCTTTATTTTGATTGATGCGGTATAAACAATGTGAATTTAGGATTGCATTTAGATTATTTGGCATACTAGTTGGTAGAAGCATATGCATTAGGATGTATATATGTTAGTTGCATCATGGCATATAGTTGCATGTTAAGAAAAATTTTGTGAAAGCATCTAGTTGGGAAGCTTGACAAGTGTATATAAGGCCCTTGTAGATACTTTTTCTTCTTAAGACTTTGCTTGTTAGAATGCTTATAAAACACCCTAGGATGTGTCATACTAGTATCCTTTGACCCATGGATTAATGCCTAGTCAAGAGTACCTTGTGGTGTGATAACTCCTTGGCTACCGTTTATTCCAAGGTTACCCTTGAAACCATGCAACCATCATTCATCCATGTTCTACCATACATTTTGTCATCAAAGGGAATGGGCACAAAATTTGTTCAAATTTGAGAAATGAAATGAAAAGTCAAAAAGTTTGCAATTGCATCAAAAAGAAAATAGGAGTAACAAAAATAGACTCCTAATACTTCAAATATAAGGCACCCTCGTTAGTAATTGGGGTCACTTTGAAAATGTTCAAAAGAAAATGCAAAAGTTGAAAGTTGTCAAGTATTGAAATGCCAAACATCAAAAGAAATGGCAAAAAGAAAGTGTTCTCAAATGTTATACGCCACAAGAAATTGGGGGGAAAACAACAACAAGGTAAACTCCCACATGAAACTCAAATTCAAATGATCCCTTTATCCATCGAATCCACTTTTGTGCATGGTAGAGAGGGGACGACCCTTCTTCTTGTCTAGGCAAGAAGGGGAATTCTGCGATCCTCCAGTGTTTCTAACACCATAGGGAGTCTATTCTTGACAAAAGCATTTAACGATTGAGGACAAAGGTACCCTAGCTTGACACAACTTGGAGGTGATTTATTGGTATTGTAACACCCCCATACTCCAAGTGCATTACCAGGACCACTCAGGTATGAAGACATTACCATCTCGGTTACCCGAGGCAATGATAATCAAACAACAATGACGAAACAACGTTTATTATAAATATTTTAACGAATAGTTACAATCCATGAAACCAACTAAAAGTGCAATACATTATTCTCAAACGATGTCTAACTGAAATGTAAATAAACTAAGGCTACAGCGGAAGACTCCTATCATCATGTCGTGGCATCCCAGCTATCCCAGTACTCATCTCAATACCTTTCAATATCCGCTCACCATCCCGAATGGATCACCGCAGGTTTACAAAACAACACCGGGGTCAGTACTAATCACACAATCAATATAGATAACAATAATAAGATAAACAGACAGCTGAACTCTCACACACACACACACACACACACCACCAACTCCCATCATCTCAACACTGACTGTCCACTGGACCAGCCCTGCAAGTGGGGGACCGCAGCCGTTCCCACCTAAGCCCCGCTCATCATACCGAGCGATAACCCTGTCCCATTAATGTGCACATCCCCTTCCGTGGCGGGTTCCACGAAGGGCGAAACTAGGGCGTGAAGTCACTCCCGCAAGTGACCCCACTCAGCCGAGAACGCATCTCGAGAACCATCAACAGCAATCACAACCACAAACACAGTACAATCATTATATCAAACAACCAAATACAGCACATCACCAATATCCCATTGTGCGACTAATACTGAGTAGGAAATCCTACCTGGAAAGCACAACAAGCAGACGGTATCTACAGCTGTATCAAAACGCCTCTTCTACGAATCCTCCTCCTAACACATAACACATAGAGACTACACATCACATACTACACACAAAACCCCCAATCCCTAAATTACGGTTTAACCAATCTTAACAAAACATTATAAAAATTATATTAAAAGCTTACCCTTGACGCAAGGAACTCAACGACACGAATAACGACAAGAACTGACCGTCTGAACTCCGGGAATTGCTAAGAATGCGATTAGGAAGATGAATCTGCTTTCTCTCTTAAACAGGGTTTTAGGTTTTGTAAAAGTGATTTAAAACAATGACGATTATGTTTAAATACCTTAATCGCATAATTAACAAAACCCGAGAAAACTCCCCATAAAACCGGACACTCGATCGAGTACCCAAGGTACTCGATCGAGTACCCCGTTACTCGATCGAGTACCCCAGCTACTCGACCGAGTACCTAACAGGTCATAAACTATTTTATTTCGCAACTTACCCTTACTCGACAGAGTAAGGGCTACTCGATAGAGTACCCCAAGACTTATAAATACGGAGTATTACAGTCTTCCGTCCTTAAAAGGAACTTCGTCCCCGAAGTTCAAACCACTACTAAACAAAGGTACTCCCATAAGCTTCCCGACTCGAAAGTCAAACAAAATTCAACGTAAAACATGATACTAACCCAACTCATCCCGACAAACATACCGACACAACATATAAAAGGGGTATAAAACTCGTAAAAACTGCTCGCGATCATCTCCTACCCCCCTAAAATAAACAAGGTTACGTCCTCGTAACCATACATACCTGATCAAAGAGGAAAGGGTAACGCTCTTTCATAACTTCCTCTGGCTCCCATGTAGCTTCCTCGGTCTCGTGGTTAGACCAAAGGATCTTAAGCAAAACTGTCTCACCACTCCTGGTCTTTCTAACCTTTCGGTCTAGGATCTGCTTAGGCACCTCAAGATATGATAAGGACTCATCTAGCTCTAAGCTCTCTGCCTCCAACACATGTGACAGGTCACTCACATACTTCCGCAGCTGCGATACATGAAACACATTATACACTCTCTCCAACGCAGCTGGTAAAGCCAGACGATAAGCAACTTCCCCAACTCGCTCTAAGATCTCATAAGGCCCTATAAACTTCTGACTTAGCTTGCCTTTCTTCCCGAATCTCATAACTCCACGCATCGGAGACACTTTCAGAAGAACCTTGTCCCCAACTTGAAACTCTATGTCCCGACGATGTAGATCCGCATAACTCTTTTGTCGATCCTGGGCCGCTCTCATCCGTTTCCCGATCATCTTAATCATTCCACCATCTCATCACCATCTCTGGTCCTAAAACCATTTGCCTCAAAGACTATCGTCCCAACAGATTGGACTCCTACACCTCCTTCCATACAAAGCCTCAAACGGTGCCATACCTATCTTTGGTGTGATAACGTTATTGTAAGAAAATTCTATCAAGTCCAACCTCGCTCCCGCCTACCACCAAAATCCATCACACAAGCTCGCAACATATCCTCAAGAGTCTTGATTGTTCTCTCTGCCCGCCCGTCTGTCGCAGGATGAAATGATGTACTCATCTTCAAAGTTGTTCCCAACGATTCCTGCAACTCCTTCCAAAACCTCGATATAAACCTCGCATCTCTGTCAGACACTATGTCCTTAGGGACTCCATGTAACTTAAGCACGTTCTTTCGATAGGCCATAGCCAATTGTGCCTTAGTCCATGTATCTTTCATTGGAACAAAGTGAGCTGACTTGGTCAGACGATCCACTATCACCCAAATCATGTTGTTACCTTGTTGACTCTTAGGCAAACCCACAATGAAATCCATGGAAATGGATTCCCACTTCCACTCAGGCACCTCCAAAGACTGAATCTTACCTTGTGGTCTTCTCTGTTCCCCTTTAACTCTCTGGCATGTCAAACAACGGGACACAAACTCAGCTGTCTCTTTCTTCATCCCAGGCCACCAAAACGTTTTCTTCAAATCCTTGTATAGCTTGTCTCCTCCTGGATGAACTGAATATGGTGTGCAATGCGCCTCTGTCATGATCGTCTTTTTCAACTCCTCATCATTAGGAACACACCACCTACCATCAAACCTCAAACTACCATCTCGTATGAATAGAAATCAGGGACCTTTGTCCCTTTCTCTACTCGACTCTCCACTCAACTATCTTAGGATCCAAAGCCTGCTTATTCCGAATATCATCATAAAACTCCAGATGTACTGTCATATCACCCATGGCATCTCCTTTCTGCATCATATGTATCCCAAAGCTCGCTACCTCATCCCTCAGCCTCATCAAAGATAGAGCTGTACACAAGGAATATACACTCTTCCTACTCAAAGCATCAGCAACAACATTGGCCTTCCCTTCATGGTAGATAATCTCCATGTCGTAATCACCAATCAGCTCCATCCACCTCCTCTGTCTCATGTTCAACTCCTTCTGCGTGAAGATGTACTTAAGACTCTTGTGATCAGAAAATACCTTAAAGACTGCTCCATCAAGGTAATGTCTCCAAATCTTGAGAGCAAACACAACTGCACCCAACTCCAGATCATGAGTAGGGTAGTTCTCCTCATAAGGCTTCAACTGCCTAGAAGCATAGGCAATCACTTTACCATTCTGCATCAACACACATCCCACCCATTCTTCGAGGCATCCAGTATAAACCTCGAAATTCTCGCTCCCTTCAGCAATGCGAGGACGGGAGCGTGGTCAAACGCTCCTTTAATGTTTGGAACGCCGTCTCACAACTCTCATCCCAACGAAACCTGTTCTCCTTCCTCATCAACGCTGTCATCGGTCTATCTATCTTGGAGAAATCTTTCACGAACCGTCTGTAGTATCCAGCTAAACCCAAGAAACTTCTAACCTCAGCAACATTCTTCGGTGCTTCCCACTTTGTCACTACTTCAATCTTCGCCGGATCCACAGCTACCCCATCTTTAGAGATTACATGCCCCAGAAAAGCAACTTTCTCTAACTCACACTTGGACAGCTTAGCATACAACTCATGATCCCTCAAAGTCTGCAACACGATCCTCAGATGCTCCTCATGCTCCTCCTTAATCTTAGAGTAGACTAAGATGTCATCGATAAACACCACTACAAAC
Source organism: Silene latifolia (assembly GCF_048544455.1). Lineage (NCBI taxonomy): Eukaryota > Viridiplantae > Streptophyta > Magnoliopsida > Caryophyllales > Caryophyllaceae > Silene > Silene latifolia. Next base: position 213,039,056 of record NC_133537.1, on the reverse strand, counting down.
TGGTCCAAGAACTGTTTGAAGATTGTATTCATCAAATCCATAAACATTGCCGGCGCATTAGACAACCCAAACGGCATCACCACATACTCATAATGGCCATACCTTGACGTGAAAGCTGTCTTTGGTATGTCCACCTCTCTAATCTTCACCTGATGGTACCCCGACCTCAAATCAATCTTAGAAAAGACTGTTGCACCGCTCAACTGATCAAACAGGTCATCTAGCCTTGGCATAGGATACTTGTTCTTTATCGTCACACTGCAGTTCACTCCTGTAATCTATGCACGACCTCAAGCTCCCATCTTTCTTCTTCACGAAAAGAATCTGGTGCTCCCAAGGCGATACACTTGGTCTAATGTATCCCTTCTCTATCAAATCATCCAATTGCTTCCTAAGTTCCTCCATCTCCTTAGGACCCATACGGTACGGTGCCTTAGAGATTGGCCCCGTCCCGGGCTTCAACTCTACGGTGAAATCTATCTCCCTCTTCGGTGGCAACCCGGAATTTCTCTCGGAAAAACATCTCGCAAACTCTCCCACCACTAGTATCTCATCAACTGTCGGAATCTCTATCCGGTCATCTCTCGCATGGCACAGGATCAAAGGACATCCCTTCCTCAGATAAGACTTCAATGTGACAGCTGCAATCAACTTAACTTTGGGTTTTACTAGAAACCCACGATAAGACACACTAACACCCTTTGGACCTCTTAAGGACACTTTCTTTTGATGACAGTCTATCTTAGCTTTATACTTTCCTAACCAATCCATCCCAACTATCATCTCAAAACCGTTAAAGGAAACTCTAGCAAGTCTACAGGTAAATCAACTTGCCCAACTATCAAAGATACATCTCTAAACAACCTCCCACACGATACGGACACACCGAAGGTATGAAAACTTGCTCACTAACATGGACTCATATACTCTCAAACCCAACTCGTTTTTTACATGACTCAAGACACAAACGATCGAGAAGCCCCCGAATCAAACAAAACAAACGTAGGAATACCATTAACAAGGAATGTACCGGTGATAACGTGCGCATCTTCCTCAGCTGCCTTCTTCTCCATCATGAATAACTTGCCACTGGTCTTCTGTCCACCTCCCTGGACAGTACTGGCTGATGCGGTCGGCTTAGCACCCGACCCCTTGATTGTTGTTGTTGTTCGTCGGTGTCTTCTGATAAGAATTACCGCCTTGCGGTTGCCTCCACTGGTAACTCGACTTCCCGGTTTGGCCATGATCCGGCCGGTGCATTTACTCGTGAAGCTCTGTGTGGGTCTCGAAAGATCCCGGTGCACTCGTGCACTCATGTCTCTTGTGGCCTACACCACCACAACCAAAGCAGTCACTCCCGACTATTGCTCACACTCCCACGGCCACGCCCAAAGGAAGCCCCCAAGATCGAACCCCGACCGTAAGAAAACCCCTTAGGCGATTGTGGTTGCCTTTCTTGTAATTAGATTGGCCACCACCCTCGCTCTCAGACTTCCTCTTCTCACCACCAGACCTCTCCTGAGCCATCTCCACCAGCCTCTCCGCTCTCCCAGCCCTCTCGTAGGCTTCCTTAACATCAGTAAGGATCCCCACGGGTAACTTATCCATAATCGTGGTAGTCAACCCTCTCTCAAACCTCAATGCCAGGTTCTCCTCGCTCAAACCCATATCCTCAGCATACCTGGACTTCTCATTGAATTTTTGTAGTACTTGCCACCGACATCTCGGTCGGTCATCTTAAACTTATCAAACTCTTCCCTCAACTTACTCCTCACATGCTCCGATACGAACTCCTTCCTCACGACCCCTACGAAACTCCTCCCAAGGTATAGCGGGTAAGCCTTGGTTGGTGTATATCTCCTTAGCACTCACCTTCACTGAATCCCACCACTTGCTTTGCCTCCCTCGGATAGAACGCGACTGTTCCAATCTCATCTCATCAGGACAATGAACCAAGTCTAAGATGTTCTCCATCTCTCTCAGCCAACTATCAAGCAGATTAGGCTCCCCAACCCCTTTGTATTCCTTCGGGTTAAACCTCGCAATGTAGAGGCTGATTTTAGAATGATCAACCTCCTTCTCCTTACTCTTATCCTTGTCCTCATTCACTCTCTTGGGGTCTCGGTAAGAGCATCCTGGTGCTCTAACATATTAACGATGTCATCCACGGTCATAAGCTCAGCTCTCGCGTACAAAGCGATTCTCTGGGCGGCATCTTGAAACTATATAAGAAAGGGGTAAACATAAACACACGTACTAAACCTCAAAACACAAAAACACGGTGCCCAGAACCCACTCGATCGAGTTCCCAAACACACTCGATCGAGTAACGGGCTACTCGATCGAGTGCCCCACGTACTCGATCGAGTACCCAAACTCCAGAACCAAACAGACCTTCTGATCTCTTTCCTACTCGATCGAGTATCTAGGCTACTCGATCGAGTGACCCCCTACTCGATCGAGTACCCCTAGTTACTCGATCGAGTGCCCCAAAACTCGATTCTGGACTCAAAATCGCCAAAAACCCACCCGATCGAGTCAGCCCCACTCGATCGAGTAACCCTAATTCGTAAGAGCTACCCGCATATTACGTCATATGCTAACATGCTAACTTTATAAATCACATATTATATCATAACAATCATGCTATTAATTGCCACGTTGTAAAACATTCAACATGTTATCATTTCATCAACAGTTTCTATATATATCATCACTTTTCTTTCACCTCCTCAACTTCCAATTCGAACATCCAACAATCAACACATTCCATCACATTTGTAAACAAGTTAACCAAACACACATACGACTCGACAAACACTTCCCCCATGTGACCGGTTCAAAGTTGTAGGGCGACCCCCGCGACTTTAGGACGTCTCCCAAGCCTTTACACTAGCTCCTACAACTTTTACCCCGGGTTCATTTTAATTGACTCCCTATGTTCATTAAGTTCATTGGTTACAGGTTTCAGGATCGTCGCTCTGATACCATTTGTAACACCCCCATACTCCAAGTGCCTTACCAGGACCACTCAGGTATGAAGACATTACCATATCGGTTACCCGAGGCAATGATAATCAAACAACAATGACGAAACAACGTTTATTATAAATAGTTTAACGAATAGTTACAATCCCTGAAACCAACTAAAAGTGCAATACATTATTCTCAAACGATGTCTAACTGAAATGTAAATAAACTAAGGCTACAGCGGAAGACTCCTATCATCATGTCGTGGCATCCCGGCCTATCCCAAGTACTCATCTCAATACCGCTCAATATCTTGCTCACCATCCCGAATGGATCACCGCAGTTTACAAAACAACACCGGGGTCAGTACTAATCACACAATCAATATAGATAACAATAATAAGATAAACAGACAGCTGAACTCTCACACACACACACACACACACACCACCAACTCCCATCATCTCAACACCGACCGTCCCTTTGGACTGACCACCGCAAGTGGGGGACCGCAGCCGTTCCCACCTAAGCCCCGCTCATCATACCGAGCGATAACCCTGTCCCATTAATGTGCACATCCCCTTCCGTGGCGGGTTCCACGAAGGGCGAAACTAGGGCGTGAAGTCACTCCCGCAAGTGACCCCACTCAGCCGAGAACGCATCTCGAGAACCATCAACAAAGCAATCACAACCACAAACACAAGACAATCATTATATCAAACAACCAAATACAAAGACATCACCAATATCCCATTGTGCGACTAATGCGAGTAGGAAATCCTACCCGGAAAGCACAACAAGCAGACGGTATCTACAATGTATCAAAACGCCTCTTCTACGAATCCTCCTCCTAACACATAACACATAGAGACTACACATCACATACTACACCCAAAACCCCCAATCCCTAAATTAGGGTTTAACCAATCTTAACAAAACATTATAAAAATTATATTAAAAGCTTACCCTTGACGCAAGGAACTCAACGACACGAATAACGACAAGAATCGACCGTCCTCGAACTCCGGAATTGCTAAGAATGCGATTAGGAAGATGAATCGCCGCTTTCTCTCTTAAACAGGGTTTTAGGTTTTGTAAAAGTGATTTAAAACAATGACGATTATGTTTAAATACCTTAATCGCATAATTAACAAAACCCGAGAAAACTCCCCATAAAACCGGACACTCGATCGAGTACCCAAGGTACTCGATCGAGTACCCCAGCTACTCGATCGAGTACCCCTGACTACTCGATCGAGTACCCAACAGGTCACAAACTATTTTATTTCGCAACTTACCCTTACTCGACAGAGTAAGGGCTACTCGATAGAGTACCCCAAGACTTATAAATACGGAGTATTACAGGTATCCTTCTAGGCTTAGTAGTTTGAAGAGACCATATCTATGAAGAAATGTGTACCCTTGAATTACTTCCCCTTTAGATAATTTCCGCCACTTAGATGAGAAAAGTGGCTATTCTTTTGTAGATGCATCCATTACTTGATCTTGTGTGCTTTAATGCTTGGATGTATCGTCATTTTGGCAAAACCCACCTTGCCTTGAAAGAAGGCATCCTACCTCATGGTTGTCTTGTTGTGAGTTGAAGGGGCGGAGTGAGACCCGCTAATTGTCTCACATCGGTTATATTAGTAGGATAGTTTAAATAAAGGTCTAGTTTTTGTCACCTCTTTACTCGGGACGAGTAAAGGTTCGGTTTGGGGATATTTGATGTGACTCATAATTGCGCACATTTAGTCCCCTAATTGAGCCCATTTTGCATACTAATATAACATTCCATGACCATTTTATCCGTCAAATGCTTTCTATTTTGCTTTCCTAGTGCATTTCGTATGTTTTGAAGGAAAGAAGACAATTAGGCGGAAATTTCCGTCTCCCATGCATATTTAGAAGCTTTTTGATGATATTGGATGGAATAGTATGACGAGAAGGCATGAATTATGACCAATGATGTAGGAATAAAGAGTATATAGAAAGATCATAGGCATAAAAGCAAGGATGACGAGAAGGAAGACATTGTAAGAAGAAATTGCTCGAAACCCAAACCAAGAGTTGCTCCTTTGGCTCTGAAAGTATGCTAGATGATATTGCGTCGAAAAATAAAGTGATCTAGGCTGTTGAGTCACTCCAATAGGAGTCCGGATGAGAAAATGACGTCCGTTTTACAATCCGAGCTCAAACAAAGAAGTTGTCCGCCAATCCGCTCGTCCCGAGACCCAATCCGCTCGTCTGCTACAGGACGCTCGTCTCCCCCTCCAGGACACTCATCTTGAAGCCTTTTGATCCGAGCGTCCCGTGCTTGATCCGCTCGTCTCCCCCTGCTACAGGACGAGCGTCCCGACCCCTTGGCCCTCGGATTCCTTTCTAGTGCAACCGGCATCTTCTTTCTCCATTCAAGATGCGCATATTTTTGAAAGACTAGCTAAAAGGAGACCCGCATATTTTATTTAGAGGAGCGATTCCTCAAGGATTTAATCGCCATTTAAGCCCTTAGTAACCCTAATTTGTGCACCTAATCCCCACTATAAATACCCCATTTGTAATAATCAAAGACCAAGCTCTCTTAACCAAGTTCCCATATTAGAAATTCCTCTTAGATTAGATTAGGAGTATATTAGAATAGATTACTCTTTAATCTTTCCACAAATTACACATTAATCTTTCCTTAATTATTGTTCAAGTTTCTTATTCAAGTTTATTATTGGGTAATTGAAGATTATTGGGTTATTATTGGAGAATTGACAACTCTTCATCAATCAATCAAGTTTCTTCTATTATTCTTTGCTTTATTATTTGGATCATCTTAAGTTGGTATAATTCTTTTACCCTTAATTCTTTATTGTTTATTTCCTCATTCTCTTATCATGTTTACAATTGTTGTGATGATTGACACCCTTAATGACATGTTTACCATGATAATAAGCGAGTAGTCTCTTAACTAGGATTAGTGGGTAATTAGGGGAAACCAACATGGGATTAATCAATGCTTAATCTGATATGTTTTCATAATTAAATTTCTTGCTTGTTGTGATGTCAACCTATGCACATGTTATGTTTGATGAAATGCTAAGCCTATGAATCCCTGCATTTTTACCCATCTCTTATCTACATAACAAGACTTGTAACATATAAACCAACTCGAGTCTTGTTAGACCATGCATAGAAGTAGAATAGGAGGAAATTAAGTCGATTTGTAGGTGTTGTACAATCTAATCGATTCGGCTCCGGGACCCAACTCTTCCTATGAACCATAAGACATAAACCAAACCGGTTCCTTTACAACATTAATTGCTTGCAACTTTGTAAACACGTTTGTATGATCAACACCATGAATCCCCTATTACCCCCATGACATCCTAGTACTTTTAGTCATTTGTTTACATTTCTTAGTTCATTGTATGCTTTACTTTATTGCTTGCATTAGTCTAGGACACAACTACAAACCCAAAAAAATTGTGACACTAGCATAAATTGAGATAGATAGACTTAGAACCCAAAGCACACCGTCCCATGGATCGACCTCGACTTACCACTAACTAGTTGTTTGTTGAGTATTATAAATGTGTTTTGATTGGGTGTACAACGACACGCTCACGTCAATTTCACCCAAGACTAGACCTTATCATTACTAAATAATATGTGCTAGATATTTGTTTTGTAGTATACCTTAAAATTGATCACTAATACTCATATATTACACTAATAATATTAGTAATCTAAAAATGAACAATTTATGAAGATTCTAAGACATTTTAGAGAGTTGTAGAGATTTTGCATGCATGAGATGTATGAATGAATGAACAAGTAAAGATGAGAACAAAATGTTCTCTTACGGAGAGCATGCAACCGGTGGGAAGAGGCCAAAATGGTATCTTTTTCTTTTGCCTTTTGTCTTCACAATGCAATAGGTAAGAAGGCTAGTATGTAGGGTATGATTACATACTATTTTATCACATAAAATAATTAACCACACACACCACCATGTCTCCCTTCATTTCGGTCCATGTACCATAAAATGGACTACCATTTTATTTTGTCAGTTTGTCATTTGTCACACAATATGTCACATGTAGTATGTTATATGTTATTAGTTAATTTAATGCATATTTATCACATAAATATCATTTTACAAATTAATTAAATTACATATGACAAATTGACTAGTGATACTTGATCACGTAAAAAAAATGGGTCATATAATTATAATTCACAGCATCTTGTAATTATTATTAACCATTCATCCTTATCTCTATCGTTTCTCAAACAATAAGCAATTTTAGTAATAAAGTATTTTTATTACTAAAATAAATTTTATTTAATCCCATTACAATAAGATATCAATTTTCTCTCTCACAAATGAATTGTTCAATTTTAAGGAATTGATCAACTTGTATCGTCATACAATTAATCAACTTTACTGATTAGGGCATCATCCTTTAGGTGTGACCTTAAGGGATCAACTGACCACCACCGTTCCACGACAGTAACGTCAAACTCTAGCAAGCCAATCGTTACCGATTAATGTTGATCAGTTAACTATATAATGAATCATCCCTTATGTATTCTTAATATGAGATTTAATTATGATATTAAATGATGTGAACGCACTATTGTTGAGGACACATTTTCCAACATTCACCACCACGATCGGATCGTAGGGTCTTAATCTTTTTATCCAATTTGTTCTCTACTTCATTTTGAAACTCCTTGAACTCGTCAAAAGCTTCACTCTTGTTCTTCATCAAGTAGACATACCCATATCTACTCAAGTCATCAGTAAAAGTAATGAAGTACTGAAAACCTCCTCTAGCGGTGATGGTTAATGGTCCACATAATCCGTATGTATGAGAGCCAAAACCTCACTAGCTGGTGTCCCTTTTCCCGCAAAAGGCGCACGAGTCATCTTGCCTAAAATGCAAGACTCGAATATACCATAAGATTTGAAATCAAATGGTTTGAGCACTTTTGGTGAAGCAAGTCTCTTAATGTGTCTTTCTTTTATGTGACCTAAACAACAATGCCAAAGGTAGGATTCATTTGGATCACCCCTTTTCAGCTTTTTAGTTTTCACATGATAAACATTATTAATATCATTTAAAACATAAATGCCTCCAATTGAAATGGCCTTGCCATAAACCAAATCATTCAATGAAAAAGTACAACAATTGTCCTTAATCATAAAACAAAAGCCTTCCGCGTGTAACGCAGAAATGGAGATGATTTTCTTGGTTAAAGTTGGTACAAAATAACACTTATTTAAATACAACTCTAGACCACTAGCTAAAGTGAGCACATAGGTCCCCACGGAAACAGCCGCTACTCTAGCTCCATTGCCCATGCGGAGATCGACATCACCTATTGCTAGTGCTCGCACGTCCCTTAAACCCTGCAAATGACTACAAAGGTGAGAGCCACATCCGGTATCTAGTACCCAAGTTGAAGTGCAAGCATAATTAACGTTTATCACATAGAGAGAGGAAATCATACCAATAGGTGTCACACGCCCTTCTTTGAAGTCCTCCAAGTATTTGGGACAACGCCTCCTATAATGCCTCTTCCCATTACAATGGAAACATTCGGCCTCGGAGAGTTTGACATTCTTTGCCTTGGGTTTGCCATTCTCAACGGCTTTCCTCTTTCCCTTGTCTTGTTTCTTTGACAATTTCTTAAATTGGGACTTTTCCTTCCCCTTTCCCTTCTTAACTCCAAGGGACATGTTCTTTAACTTCATGGTTAGAACATCCCCCTTTTCACTCCCACTAGCTTCCATATCCCTCTCCGCTTGGGTGAGGAGTGCATGAATTTTATGATAACTCTTATCCATGCCATTCATGTTATAGTTTACCCTAAAATGGGCAAACTTGGAAGGAAGTGAGTGGAGGATGCGATCCACCACAAGAGTCTTAGGAATCTTACCTCCTAGACGCTCTAGGATGTCGACATATTCGACCATTTTTAGCACATGGGAACCAATTTTTGGCCCCTCTCAAGTTTTGCATTAAAGAAACGTGCCACCGCTTTGTATTGGCAGACTTTTGGTGTTTATGAAAACATAGTATTTATACGAGTGAATATCTCGTACGCATTCAAAGAAATGCATGAAAGCTTGAGATTTGGGGACATAGACCATATCAACACATTTTTTATATCATTCGACATCCTCACATGGTCATCATAGGCGGTCCGCACCGCCGATGAGGCCCTTGGACCAGGCTCGATGGGAGGGGCATCAGTCAAGTAAGTGAGCACGTTGTCAGACAACGCGACACTTTTGATGTTGTATTCCCGTTCAAGAAAGTTACTAGTTACTACCGTCATCTTTTAAGATGCATTTGTCCATTACGGACCTTAGCCATGAATATTTGTCTAGTTTAGTAGTCGATGGAGTTGATGAAGTTGCCATTGCGAATTAAAATACTACTACAAAATAAGGAAATATTAACATTCATTGTTTTAATTTTACTTGTGAAACATCTTTAACAAGTTTTAACATTTATATAATGATCTCCCACTAAATTATATAAATGATTCCAAGACCCAAATTTTAAACAAAAATGAGCATCGCTTGGGCGAAATATCCCATAATCGTGTAAATTCGGTAAGTCAACGGTTGACTAATTCTACCTCTAGAACTCTTGGTTGACGAATTTCCTTAAATCCATCTACTAGCCCCGGAATACAAGACCCTCTTATACCCCGTTGAGTCCAACCAACTTTGGCGCGTGATAACTGTTTAGTGTTTACCACCCTACTTACCCGAGGTAAAAAGAGAACACCCCGCTTGGGCGAGCGTGGCTCTAATGAACAAGGGAGTCATAGGTGTTACTAATTGGTAAGGCTAATCTCAATTTTAGTTATGTGAGAGATCGTGTCAATTTAGTCATAAATTCCCTATAAGTGAACTAAGTCGCGGAATGTAAATGACGTGAATTGACAACCGCGAAAATAAAATGCATGTGAATGACGATTTTGGCATGCGCGGAAAAATAAAAGCAAGCAAGCATATGAATAATCCTAGTATGGCCTCCTAGTTAATAAAAACTAGACTATTACATATCGGAAACCAACTCCTTGGTCCCTTGCCTCTTCATTCCAAAAGTAGACTCCGTCTTGATGTAAATCCGTCTTTTGGAAACGCCGGTAAAAATAACTATTACAATTAAATTACATAGCTATTCGTATTATACATTAATTAATAAAATAAATAAAACTATTAGTTAATTACAAACAGACGATACGAGATGATATTTAAATTATAAACAAATCGTTGTTCCCATTCATTTCGGGTAATAACGATTAAAATAAACTAGGCCATACTAGGTACAACAAAATAAATACTTTAAATAAATGACAATCATTCATTCAATATAAATAAATATGCTTAAAATTCTGTAAAATGATGCCAAAATCGCCTTATCTTACAATCGTTGGTATCTTGTTCGGTTTTGTGGTTTTAATCGATTTTTAACTTGTAAAAATCAATAATCAACTCCTTAATCTCATTTAAGTAAAAAATAATTGTCAAAACTGTTTTCGACCTCAAAATTAGTCCTCACTAATTTGATGATGAATAATTAGTTTGATTTGGTGATATTTGCTAATTTAATCGGTAAAATCATAACTTTTAAGTAACAAATCCAAAATAATTGAAAAATTACCAAACATTGAAACTAAAAATTTTGAGTATTTTGGAACCCTCCCAATAACACCAAAATGTCATAAAAATTACCCAAAAAGTTCGGATAAATTTTATGAAGAAAAAGATCGATATTTATCGGTTTTTAACCATAAAAACCAATAAACATCAAAATAAGGTGAAATCACATTTTAAATTTCACTTTTGACTTTTCAATCAAATTTTTTAATGTACATAAATTTATCAAGCGGAGGAACAAATGTTTCAAATATATGATTAATTTAATTCACTTTTATCGACTTTTATCTCATAAAATCAGTAAACATGCAAAACTTCAAACCAACCTTCGAAATTTTACATACAATCTGTAGAAAATATGCATGAACCAATATAAAAATTTCATGACCCGAATCAACTTTTAATTATTTTTAGTTAACTCTTAACCAAAATACGGCATTTTTGACTCGGTTTTCTACCAAAAATCATTAAAAATAGCAAAATAACTTCACAAGTCATCAAATTTTACCACAAACCTTTTGGGATCAGTAGGTATGCATGCCCAAAAATTTCGTGCAAAAACCTCTTCTAACATAATTTTTGAGTTTTTCGAATCATCTCATAATTTGTTTAATATGCTTAAAATCAACATGCAAATTACAAGCCTAGCTCTGATACCACTTAAAAGATCATAGATCCATATTAGACTTTTCTAACTAAAAATCAAATTATCTCATAATTCATTTTTTTGTGATGTATGTAACATGCATGCAAATATAAAAGCATAATAAATAAAGATTAAGGAAATACATTTTCCTTAAATTGATTTTGATGGTAAAATGGGCACAATCTAGATCACCTATCTAGATTGTTCTTGTGCTAATAAAAGATGGATGATCCTCCTAGAACAAATCTTCAAATTAGAAGATCTCGTTCAGTATGCACCCAAGAACAAAACCCAATAATTTAACAAATACTAACTAGATATTTGTTAAATCTACCCTTGATAATATGTAAATAATACTAATATACTTATTATTTATTTTTGATTACTAACAATCTTAGTAAGTGATGTATATTTTAACCAAGTGGTGTTAGTCCAGTGGAAGCCGAGTTAAACCTTGAAGCTTGCAGAAATGCAGGAGTTGAGAGGTTCCGGGTTCGACTACCAGCTGGGGCGGTAATCACTTGGCCACTGCAGCTCCCGAAAGGGGTGGCTTACATGGTCCATGTGGTGGTGCGAGAATGCATGGGCCCGGGGGGGACTTACTCCCTCCTCATAAAAAAAAAGTGATGTATATTTATTTTTAGAGAGATAAACAATTTTCCATTCACATGCAAAATGCATAAGTGAGCAAGTATGTAAAAATGAACAAATTTTGGTCTAAAAGGAGGGAGTGGCCGGGTGAGAGAAGGTAGAGTGAGGGAGTGGATTTTCTCTTTTTTATGTCCAACAGATTTGTACATAAAATAGAGCAAAAGCTAATTTAGGGAAGAGTATAAAGCAAAGTTAAATGATTATGTTTATAATCATCCACTACACTCCATTTTACATGGTCCAATGCCCATTTATAGGTCCATTTTGGTTCTTATATTTGTCGCACAAATACGTGTAAATTTTATTTAAACATCGTTTTATGTTTAAAAGCTTCCCGATTAATTTTGTCCAAAACACTCCGTAAATATACGTGTACCGCTACACATATTACTTACGTACTAATATTAATCACATTAAGCAATTAGTATAATTTTAGTGAATTAACAATTAATTAACTAAAACCCGTCTCATAAAATATATTTTTTATTATCGCATAATTAAATAATAACTGCCGCGCCTCGAGTTCGTAACTCGAAATCTCTCTAAAAAGGATCGTCTAACCTTTTAGTCTATAAATCAAGGGACTAAATAAATTGTATCTCATACAATTAATTAGTTGTCAATTGGGATCCGTTCCTTTAGGTGTGACCGAAAGGGGTCAGTTGATCACCGCCGTCTCACGACAATAACGTCAAACCTAGTCAGCCAACCGTTATCGATTTACGTTAATCAACTGACGAGGATTAAATAATAAATATCCTGATGATATTCCTTTAATGAGATTTATTATGTAAACGCACAATTGTGGAGGACACTAACTCCAACACAAACAAGAAATGGTAAGGGAAAAGACTCTAATTCGGTGCGCAATGTGGAAGTGAAGAGTATGCTTGATGAGCTCACTAAACAAGTAGCATTACTAAATTCTAACAAGCCTTCTAACTCTAACATAAGGCAAGTGTTGTCTTATGAACTTTGTGGTGAACAAGGGCATATCCCAATTGATTGTCCCTTGATGGCACCAATTGAAGATGGATGTTATGCGGAGCAAGTGAATGGTGTTTGGGAATCGACAAATGTAAGGCAAGCCATTCATCTACAACCAATTCAATGGAAAGAGAGTTCACCCTCTCTTGTCATGTGCCTCACAAAAAGTTCAAAATCCAACCTTTTCATCCATACCTCAACCACAAAGATTCAACCAAAACCAACAATTCCAAGGGTTTAACCAAAACTTTCAAAATCAACAAATACCAACCGGATTTCAAGGGTAACATTTCGTCACCCAAAACCAACCACCATTTGGGGGATTCAAAAGGAAAAACCCAAACCAAGCTCAAAACCAAGGCTTTAACCAAAACTTCCAAAATTTAATTTCGAAGTCCAACCAAACTAAAAACCATCTTGGGAGCGAGCTTTCATGTTTCCTAAATTTCACAATAATTGAATCAAATAGCTCACAATTCGGGCAAGTTTCCAAGTGACACGGTGAATCGAAGAGAGATGAATGCGGTATTATTGAGGAGTGGGAGACAATTGGAAGAGGTTGAGAAAACTCCGAAATAGAAGTGGAAGCGGGTCTCAAAAATGAAGGAGAAACCGGTTGAAGTTGAAGTGGAAAAATCAAAAGAAGTTGAGTTGGTTGACCCTTTTAAAGAGATTGAGCCCACCCCTACAAAATTGAAAGAAGCAACTCCACCACCCAAAGAGTATGTTCCACCAATTCCTTTTCCACAAAAGCCTGCCAAGCTTCGACTTGAGAAGAAATATGAAACGTTCATTGAGATCTTGAAGTGTATGAATGTTACAATCCCTTTTCTTGACATGATAACCTAAATCCCTAACTATGGAAAGTTCCTTAAGGAACTTGTCTCGTTAACCTATCTAGGATATTATGCAATCCTCACTCACAAACATCCTTGTAAACTTGAAGACCCGGGAAACTTTTCTATTTCTTGTTCTATCCAAGGGGTGAATATAAAGAGAGCTTTCTGTAACTTGGGAGCTAGTGTTAGCTTAATGCATCTTTCCATGTTTAAGAAGCTACACTTGGAAGATTTCAAACCGACAAGGATCTCCTTACGACTAGCCGATCGTTTGGTTAAGTATCCCTTGGGTATGATTAAAGATCTTCCTTTGATAGTTGGAAAACTTGTGATCCCGTGATAATTCTTTGTCATGGACATGCCCGAAGATAGCCACGTGCCAATCATTTTGGGTAGGCCTTTCTTGGCCACGTGAGATGCTATGATAGATGTCAAGAGTGGAAAACTCACACTCCAAGTAGGTAATGAGAAGATTGAGTTTGAACTCAACAATTCCATGAAGTCTCCTCCTATGGGTAACTCTTGTTGTAGGTTGGATTTGGTGGAAGATAACTTGGATGAAACTAATATAGAGCCTTCATATTCGGACCCATTGGAAGATTGCACAACAAATGAGGAGGGAAATGGAGGTGATCTTGTGTTGAGAGTTGATGTGAAAGGAGATTTTGGTAAAGATGACTCAAGAGAAGATGAATTTGAAGACCAAATTAATGATGAGATTGAATTGTTTTTGAGCTCTCCGAAATAATTAGAGCTGGGCTCTTTTTAAGGTACACCATGGTTGGATAACTCTTTAAGTGATTGGGAAGCTCAAATTGATGCCTTAGAGGCGGCACTCAATGGAAATGGTTCGGTTCAAAAGGATGGTCAAGGAAATTGGGATATGAACGATAGCATTATGAGTCTCAATGTTGAGAAGTTGATCCCTCCATCTACTATTCCCTATCTCGATTTCTTTGCCTTGATGACCATGAAGAGATTTGCCCAATAAGTGAAGCCTATGAGACCCCGTTCCTTCTATCACCTAGCTACCATTCCAAGATGAAGGGTTTTAGACATCAATAGGACTCAACAAAGGGGGCCAAGGAGGGTAAGAGGAACCATGACAAGAAGTGTTGGAAAAGAAGTTGGGTGTGCCTTGTTAGGAAGTGGTGTTATTTGTGCTTGTTTGAGGCTTTTTCTAAAGCCTTTGACCGGTTACTACGTGTCTTGTGTGACATGGATCACATCACCAAAGGAGTCAAGAGACAAAATTTTGAATGAGAGGTTTGGTGGAGTCCCTCAAGAACTACGAATTTGTATATATCCTTTTCGCTTGCTTTACTTATACGTTACTTGCATTTTAGTTCTCTCCTTACATTTGTTCCATTGAGGACAATGTCACGTTTTAAGTGTGGGGAGGGGATTCATTATATAAAAACCATAAAAATTTGAAAAATTTGAAAAATATGTTATTTATTTTATTGCACCTTTCTTTCAAAAAAATCAAAAAATTCTCAACAAAAAATTGAATATTTCAAAAAGACAAAAACATGTGAACTACCTTATTAGTGTAGAATTGTATATACGTGTGCTTTTGTTTTCTTCTCGCATAGGTAGATCACTTCAATTGAAACATCGCAAAGAAATGTGAAGACGCCGCGGTATGATCGTTCTAAGCCCTCTTTCCCTTCTATCTCTTTTCATTTGTTACATTTGAGGAGGATGGACTTGTATGTTGAGGATATGAAGTGTATTTTGGAGACTATGGCGATTGTGTGCCTATGTGTTCTTAGGAGCTTGCATAAGTTTATATGGCATGTAGATGGTAGAGCATATGCATTAGGATGTTCATATATAGTTTGAATCATGGCATATAGTTTCATTTGGATAAAATGTTTTTAAAAATTGTCTAATCGGGAACTATGACAAGGGTAAATAGGGCATTATAGATAGTTTTTCTATTTAAGACTTTGTTTGCTTAGTCAAGGGTTCCCTATGATGTGATAATTCCTTGGCTACCATTAATTCCAAGGTGACCTTTAAGACCATGTAAATATCTATCCTCTATACCATATATATCATTTTACCAAAGGGAATAGGCAAAAACAAATGTCAAATTGAGTTTAAATACTAAATGAAAGTAAAAAAGTTTGCAATTTTTTCAAGTTATCTTAGTCCTAAGCTTAGGAGTGCAAATGGGGCTTCTATGCTTTTCTAGAGTACCCTTACTACATATGGGGTCGCTCTTAATGTCACTTCGGTGAGGATTTGCATATTGTTGGTCATCGTCGCATTCCTTTGACAAAGACAAACTACTAAAGGTGCAAATCAAATATCAAAAAATGGGCAAGAAATGTGCTTCATGTCAAATGCTACAAAAAAGGGGAGGGGGGGGGGGGAATAATAACCCAAGCAAACTACCTATGTGAAACTCAAATATCTATTTCCCTATTCTATTGATGGACCTTTCCTTTGTTGCATGGTTTTGAAGGGACGGCCCTTCCTCTTGTCTAAGTAAGAGGGGGAATTTTCGCGATCCTCCAGTATCTTCTAAGGTCATAGGGATTCCGCCATTGACAAGGCATTTAGTAATTGAAGATGAAAGTAGTCTAGTTTGACACCATTTAGAGCTGATTTGTTTCTATCCTCTTAAACTTTAGTTTTTTAGAACTAGTACCTATAATGGAGTACATGCCCTTAGGATTGGTTCTCTTTTAGTTGGTTCTGCCACTTAAATGAGGAAAGTGGCTATTCTTTGTAGATACATCCTACTTGTTTTTTTGTGCTTAATAGATGGATGTATCGAAGTTTTGTGCAAGACCTTTGATGAGTCATAATTATATACATATTTATGCCTCCTCTTAGTTACTTTTGATACGGTTTCGTGCCAGATTATATCATTTACATGCCTTTTATGGTAGAATGTCAATACTTCCGCTATTTAATATTTAATGCAGGAATGATGCATTTGAGAAGCGAAGGAATAAAATGGACATTGCGGAGTAGGCATGGAGGAATACACGGAGCATGGCACGGGAATCCATAAGAATGAAGGAAGATAAGTTAAGAAGAAAACACGAAGAAAAGAGCAGAAACAAGTGATGCCTCCAACTGGAGCTGGGCTCGATCGAGGAAGTAGGTGACTCGATCGAGTAAGACAAGGCTCGATCGAGGAACCACTTGATTCCATATTTTCCGCAATTTTCCTTAAGTCGGTTATGTTTTATTATAAATACCTAAATCATACCCTAAGATTATTTACGCCTTATTTACGCTTTATTCTACCTAGGTTCGTATAGCTACTCTAAAAACTCTCTTAGAATACTTTTAGTTTAGTTTATTTATTATTCGTATCGGATCTATTGTTCTTCATTACGGTATTGTTATAATCTTTCCTTAATCATTAATTCAATTGCTTGTTCATCTTTTATGCTTTTAATAATGTTGTTCATTAATCTTATTGTTGTTATTCCCTTTATCATGAGTAGCTAAATTTATTATCTAGGGTGAAAGGGGATCTATGTTGTTAGAAAAGGGTTAACTTATAAATTGATTGTTAAATTGCTTTTGATTGTTGCTCAATTATTGTCTTTCTTCTAATTAGTTAATTACTGATCATAATTGATTAATTAGTCTTGCATAAACTAGGATTTTCACCGACCGGGTTATGACTATTATAGGCCACGATAATTGAATTAGACCAACTGAATGATAGCGATTGCATGTTAAGTTTAGATCTAAAAAGACATATTAGAATCGAACGATCATATGACTTTCAACAATATAACTTGCTCAATCAATGAATTAAACCTTACCCTTGGATGACTACTTAGTGAACCCGATCACTAGATTCTTTTAATATATTTGAATTCATCTTTTATCTACATTGCTATTAGTTGTTAGAAATCAAACCAAACAAAACCCCCATAAAATTGGTTACTTTAAGACGATCTAAATATAAACAAACTAGATTAATTACCTCGCCTCCCTGTGGATACGATACCTTACTTACCACTAGATATTTGTTAGTAGTAATATAGGATATATTTTAATTAAGGCAAACGACTGAAAATAGCCTTATCAAATTTGGTGCCGTTGCCGGGGAGGCAACAATTTTTCTGTTTGTTTTTGTTTATTTTTGTCTTTTGTCTCAGGGAGCATCAGTTCCTTGAGACAGTTTTATTTTTTCTTGTTGTTTTCGTGTATGCCCAGGTATAACACGTTAGAGATTGTACCTTTTTATCCCGAGCCAGAAAAGACTTTTTGCTATAGACGAAAATTTCAAAGAGAAGTAAGTCAGGTGGAAGACTTGACTACACTTGACAACGAGCGGTGTACTTTCACAGTAGATTCGTCCTTTGAAGAGGACACTCTTATTTCTGCACCAGTTACTCCTACAACATCAAAGATGTCTACCTTGGCAAGTCACTCCGAACCCATGGTTAATTCTATTCGTAAAGGCTTTAAGCTCCCTAACACTGATAAAGGGACCTTTGAGATCAAGCCTCCCTTTATAAGCCTAGTTGAGAGAAATTTGTTTGGAGGAAAAGCTGGAGAGGACCCCGCAAAGCATATGGAGAAGTTTGTCATATATTGTTGTTCTTTTCCTTTGACAGCTAGGGAGACTCAAGATCAAGTGAAACAGACTTTATTTCCATTCTCTTTGAGAGATGATGCAGCTGAGTGGTTACGTGACTTGGATATGGAGACCGATGCAATCACTAATTGGACCTCACTAGCTTTTACATTCTACAAGAAGTATTTTCCACCGCAGAAGACTAATGCTCTTAGAAGTCAGATTACAATTTTTAAGCAAGGTCCCACCGAAGACTTTAATGAAGCTTGGGTACGCTTCAAACGGCTCGTTCGATCCGTCCCCCACCATGGCTTCGAGTTTTGGTTCCTTTGCAACCGGTTTTACAACGGGTTGTATGACGATCACAGGGCTTTGCTTGATTCAGCTGCTAATGGGAGATTCCAAGATAATATTAATGACGGTAATGCTTGAAAGTTGATTGATCAGATAGCTACTTACACAGCTGAGTATGGTAACCCCACAGGAAGTAAGAGAGAAAATGGTTCAGACAATGTCATTGCAGCACAGTTAGAGTCCTTAACGGCTCAAATAGCCGAGTTGAAGACTACCCAATCTTTGGGTAATACACATGAAACGGTTCACGTGATTCAACATGAAGTGTCCTGCGAGAGATGTGGGATAGATGGCCACACTGTGACCAAGTGTATGAGTACTATTGAGCAAGTTCATGACTTCTGATACCGTCGTCAGGTACCAAAAATAAATACCTAGATACAACTAACAGAAGCTAGTAGCAAGTAGGGTCGGTCTCCACAGGGAGATGAGAAAATGTCAGCCTTAATTAAATCCGTCTAAGTAACCAATTCTGGGGGTTTGAAAGGGTTGTTCTAACCTAATGACATCAAGAAAGAGAAAAGACAAAGGAGTAAGGATTAAGCAAACAGAGAGAAAACAGCTAAGACAGTCGGTTCACCATGATTCTTCAGTCATGCAATCTAGGTCTCAGGTCAATGCAAGTATGGTCTACGTACGGGGCAGTGAATATCTCCTTCCGGTCTCAATTCGCCCTAAAGCACAGATAGCTTAGCTTCCGCCCTCACTACGTGCCCTAATGTTCGCTACAAGTCTCACCCATTCCAATCTTCCGATCTAGGTCAGGGTTTACTGCGGTTTAATGACTAACTGCGTCGACTCAATTAGGCATAAACAATTAAATGTAGCGATTAACAACATAAACTAACCTAGCATTAAACCTAATAATTCAAATTACAAATCCCTTAAAATCATGGCTCCCATATGTCCTAGCGAAGGATTTAGCTATGCATTATTATTGGAATAGCAACAATCATACATAAGCAAGAAGGATTAAACATGGTAGCGAGCAACAAAAGATTGATGATAACAAATGTAAATAAAGATAGAAAGAATTAAAGAGAAGCAAAAGATAAAGATTAAGATTAAAGAAAGAGATACCGATTACAAGTTTTTCGATCCAAGCAATAGTTTTCCAGTAAGAGTATGAGAGAGTAGGGGGGGGGGAATGTCGAGGTCTAACTAATTAAGAAGAAATAAGGCAAAAACACGTATATAATGATAAAACCTATCGATCGAGTGAAATCAAACCGTTCGATCGAGATCAAATCCAGCAATTCCTCTCGATCGAATAGAAAACTATTCGATCGAGTACTTCTCGTTTCAGCCCTATCGATCGAGTATCAAAACAACTCGATCGAGTGAATCTTCAATAGATAAAGCATTCGATCGACTAATAAGAGGTCGATCGAGCTATATTAGCACGTAAGACTTCTTGACACCTTCCGAGGTCAGCCAAGGTTCTTTCAAGTGATAGATTCCAGACTCCGATTCCTTATTCTCCACAAATGCATGCAAATGAGACAAATTTAGGCTCGGTTTATCTTCTTTCTGGTCCGTACCTGCAATTTACATAAGACAAACCAAAGTAGACTATTCGGGAGTATTTGCAGCTAGATGCTACATAAATAGTACAAAAATACGTGTAAAAATGAGGTAAAAACCTTATATAAAATACATGCATGAAATCTCCCCAAACCAAACCTTTGCTTGTCCCAATCAAACTATGAATGCAGCTAAGAACAGATAGTGGGACGGAACCAACTCATCAGCTACAAATCATCCACCCAAACCAGTTTCATGCAACAACTAACAAAGTGGCAATTGATAAGTGCAAACGAATTAAATCTATGTCTCAAACTTACTGAACCGTCGACCTTGCAGGACTCATAGGTATCGGACTCTCACGGGTCGCTCATCACTCAAATTAGGCACATGGTGAGTATATAAGTGAAAGATAGAAAGAATTAAAGACACCCACCTAACTCGACATATAAGGACATTGTAACACCCCCATTTATTTAGGAGCCTTTAGCTAGACATTCCCAAATTATTATGACTGTTACCATCCCGGTTTCCCGAGGTAGTAGTTAAGAAAGTCCAACTCACCAAAGTACTTTAAATAAAACTTTAATGATTACATATGTTTTACAATTTTAATCAACTTAAACTTAATATAAAAATAAATACAACTCGCAGCGGAATATAAATAGGTGATATAACTATATATGTGATCTAGACTTCATCTACGGTTCCAAGTTTGGCTCTCATCCCAATGCTCCCAAGTCAGCTAATCTTTGGTACCTGTTAAATCTGCTCCCCATAAAACGGTACACCGCAGGTGTTCACGAATACACAGTCAACCGAGAGGTTGAGTAGGAATAAAACTAAACAACAAGAACATACAATTATCAATCCAATTCAATTCACTTTCATTGCACAACCCCCTAACAACGTGCTCCTTTCCTTTACTTAGCACAACTCCCTTAACAACGTGCTCACATTACTTTGGTACCCCTCCCTTAACAACGTACCGTAATATGTAATAGTACCCCTCCCTCACAACGTACATATTACCATCTCCCAGTGTACAAACTCCCTCAACAACGTACACTAATTGTCGCACAGCTTTACACATTAGTCACCGTCACAACCAACATAAATCATCCCGTCAACATTATCAATATAAACAATTCCAATTCCATCCACCTTGTCAATATTATTAAATACAACCAACACAAAACAATATAGTTCCCCGATTCAACATATGAAAAATTCCACTTTAACGTAAGTACTTCACCATACTAAACATAGATAATTAAAAGTCGAGTTGAGTAGGATTATCCCTACCTGGTAAGCAAGTACTCCAATTATGCAGTCCAATAATTAAAGCGAACAAATCCGATTATAAACTCTTCGCAATTTCCGTCACCTATATAATAATAACAATTACAACAATTATAATTACTAACATTATTTATTTATTCTTTTTATTCAAACCGACAAATTTATTTAATTATTACGATATTAAAGACTCGTTTATAAACTAACCCGAGTCACCCGACAAAATATTTAATTAAAACCCGCTTACAAACCCCAACTACACACATAAAACTTGTCACAAACATCCCTCCTAAACCCCTCCTTCCACGCCACCACATGCCATCACTCACACCATCCAAGACCGACACCAGCAGCCTACAGTACCCCGACTCCCGACAACCACCAACCCCCACCACCACCACCACCACCAGCAACCCAAAACACGCACGCCCAAATCCCCACGACACCAACAACACTCACCTGATACCCCCATAAAACCCACCCATAACCACCACCTAACACCACCTTCACTGCCACCCACAACCACTACTCAACTCCCCTATCCGCCCTCAACAAGAACCACCCAAAAACCCCCTAACCCAGACCACCAACAACCACCAAAATCCCACCGAAAACCGCCTGCCCAGAACACGACCCCCTCCCCTGTTTCTGTCACCACCGCACAACCACCATCCCTGACCACCCCAACACCACCACTACAACCAGCCCCTATCGACAATACCAACCACCCAAACCCCATGCCAGCCCGTGTCCAATTAGTGGGTTAAATAACCACACCAAACCCACGACACCAACCCGAAATCCCCTCTGACCAGCCGTCTTTCAACCGCCCAAAAAGCCACCCTAACAAGGTCAACGGCGGTCAACAATGGTCAGGTCAGAAACTTTGCAGTCCAAGGTTGTTATAGGTCCAATTCTCGAGTCCTATGGTGGTCTATAGAAGTCATATTATCGATCTAAAGATGCTTGCATGAAAAGAATATAAACCGATTTAAGATGAATAATTTTCTCGAGTTGATTAATTGATTTATGTTAATTCCTTCTTCTTCCGTCTCCTAAAGCTTCTTCTTTTAATTTGTGATTTATTTCTCAGATTTAAGGTGGTATTTATAGTGTAAGATTTAGAGAATATGAGGCCAATTAAGAAACTATGTAACTTACCTTATTCTAATTAGTATAGGAATTGTCATTACAATTATATTATTATTATTATTATTATTATTATTATTATTATTATTATTATTATTATTATTATTATTATTATTATTATTATTATTATTATTATTATTATTATTATTATTATTATTATTATTATTATTATTATTATTATTATTATTATTATTATTATTATTATTATCATAAACTATTAATCTTACCATAACTAGGATTTCCTCATATAATACTTACTAATTTATTATTGCCATAACTTTATTATTATTATAATTATAATTACCCTTATATATTATTATTTCCTTATTATATTATTATTTCCTTATTATATTATTATTAATTTCCCGATATAAATCCCAATTATACTCATACTAGATGAATCATAAATTCGGCCCAACTAACAATGGCACATGGCCCAATGCTAAATATTAGCTAAACCCAATTTCCGACTTGAATTATTATTAACGTCTTACTTGTATTCATTATTAGAAATGTCATTTAATCAATTATTAAATTACATAAACTATTCTTATAAATTATTATTAAAATACGGAGTATTACAGTCTTCCCCACTTAAAATGAACTTCGTCCCGAAATTCTCCCACAACTACTACCACAACACACACAGACATTCTCATAACTAAGCACCATCCAACATAATTATGCATTTTACGATTATCAACCATGCCAATCTTATAACAAGGTATCACAAAATAACTTAAAACACTCGTAGTATCACATTTTCTTCCCCCTAAAAATAAACTTCGTCCTCGAAGTTCGGAATATCCAAAAACTAGAAACAACAATTCATTGTTGTAACGCCACAAAATATTAAACACCCATTGTAATATAAAACAAGTATTACTTCCAACATGAATTAATGGTTAACTGAATACAAAATATTCGATTTACTTCCAAGTAGCAAAACCACAACTTAAACTAACTTTATTTAAACTATTGGCGAATACATTGCAAAAATCAGTAATAATCTATAACAAAATACACATAATTGTTTAGTTAATCTATTCTTAATAATGATATCTAACTTAAACATGGATGCAATATAGGCTTAGGGAAACACGTTCCGCATATCACTAGACATGTCATTCTACTTCACATAATTGACAACATCAAAATATCAATGTGCAAAAGATAAGAAACAAAACTTATACTTTTCAAGGCAAAGAAAACATGTTAAAACTTCTAAAAATCATAAATAAATAATAAGTTAAGTACACTTTGAGAACTTATACTTTTTAGAAAATACAGAGAGTTAGTAAACTATGAGAAAAAGAATCAAGCCAAAAATTCAAAGGGTCAATTTATAATGCATCTTACAATCTACTTGGTCGAAACAGAAATTTTACAGCAACTTGTCAGAAACTTAGGTCAACTTGTAAAAATCACCATAAATTGTCAATATATTTCCTTATAACGTGGCTTACCAATTTAGAGACGTACATGAGTCTATTAAACAGTGGAGTTGGAATTATAACAAATAATTACGTAGTTTTTAAATGATAAGTTTTACAAAAACATGGCGCGAAAACATTACTGTACAGGAATATTTCGACTACTGTCCACTAAAATATTTTTTCCTCCTAAACCGTATATTATTTGAACATGAGACCAGTGGTAAATGAAAGCTTACTCATAATAGTATCACACATAAAAATCTCATATAAGAATTTAAAACAGACAGTAAATGGCAGCCAAAACAATCAAGGGTAAAATCTTGTGAAATCAACCAAAATCGCATTCTTCACAATTCCACACAACAATTAATACTTCACATGTTTAATCATATTAACCCATTCGACATACATGCCAACATACTTTCCCCATATCATCATGCTTATAACAATGCTTTAAAATAAATCATGTTATATCCCTCCTCCGCAAGGAAAAAGTTATGCCCCCGTAACCGCAATCATCAATGACAACAATGTGCAACCAAGACAAACAAAATTCCTAAGAGAAATATACTATATTAATTTTAAATTACCCCACACTCTCAAGTATTCTCTCAAGGTTACCGGTTCAAAACTGAAAGGACCAGAAGTTTGGTGTGAGGGGGCCCCTAACTCATCCCAAGCCTAAGGGGGCACCTAACAGTTTCTACCCGGGTTCATTTTATTAGACACATCCTATATTTATTATTAGGTTTATTGGTTAGGCTTGAGGATCGTTTTGCTCTGATACCACTTTGTAACACACCGAGTTATTTAGGAGCCTTTAGCTAGACATTTCCAAATAAATAGGACTGTTACCATCTCGGTTTCCCGAGGTAGTAGTTAACAAAGTCCAACTCACCAAAGTACTTTAAATAAAACTTTAGTGATTACATATGTTTTACAATTTTAATCAACTAAAACTAAATATAAAAATAAATACAACTCGCAGCGGAAAATAAATAGGTGATATAACTATATATGTGATCTAGACTTCATCTAAGGTTCCAAGTTTGGCTCTCATCCCAATGCTCCCAAGTCAGCTAATCTTTGGTACCTGTTAAATCTGCTCCCCATAAAACGGTTCACCGCAGGTGTTCATGAATACACAGTCAACCGAGAGGTTGAGAAGGAATAAAACTAAACAACAAGAACATACAATTATCAGTCCAATTCAATTCACTTTCATTGCACAACCCCCTGACAACGTGCTCCTTTCCTTTACTTAGCACAACTCCCTTAACAACGTGCTCAATTACTTTGGTACCCCTCCCTTAACAACGTACCGTAATATGTAATAGTACCCCTCCCTCACAACGTACATATTACCATCTCCCAGTGTACAAACTCCCTCAACAACGTACACTGTCTGTCGCACAGCTTTACACATTAGTCACCGTCACAACCAACATAATTCATCCCGTCAACATTATCAATATAAACAATTTCAATTCCATCCACCTTGCCAATATTATTAAATACAACCAACACAAAACAATATAGTCCTCCCGATTCAACATATGAACAATTCCACTTTAACGTAAGTAATTCACCATACCAAACATAGATAATTAAAAGTCGAGTTAAGTAGGATTATCCCTACTTGGCAAGCAAAAACTCCAATTACGCAGTCCAATAATTAAAGCGAACAAATCTGATTTTAAACTCTTCAGAATTTCCGTCACCTATATAATAATAACAATTATAATTACTAACTTTATTTATTTATTTATTTATTCTTTTTATTCAAACCAACTAATTTATTTAATTATTACGATATTAAAGACCCGTTTATAAACTAACCCGAGTCACCCGATAAATTAGTTAATTAAAACCCGCTTACAAACCCCAACTACACCCATAAAACCCGTCACAAACATCCTTCCTAAACCCCTCCTTCCACGCCACCACAGGCCACCACTCACACCACCCAAGACCGACACCAGCAGCCTGCAGTACCCCAACTCCCGACAACCACCAACCTCCAGCTCCACCACCACCAGCAACCCAAAACACGCACGCCCAAATCCCCACGACACCAACAACACTCACCTAACACCCCCATAAAACTCGCCCGTAACCACCACCTAACACCACCTTCACTGCCACCCACAACCACTACTCAACTCCCCTTTCCGCCCTCGACAAGAACCACCCAAAAACCCCCTAACCCAGACAACCAACAACCATCAAAATCCCCCCGAAAACCGCCTGCCCAGAACACGACCTCCTCCCCTGTTTTCCGTCACAACCGCACAAACCACCATCCCTCACCACCCCAACACCACCACTACAATCGCCCCTGTCGACAATACCAACCATCGAAACCCCAGGTCAGGCCGTGTCCAACTAGTGGGTTAAATAACCACCCCAAACTCACGACACCAACCCGAAATCCCCTCTGACCAGCCGTCTTTCAACCGCCCAAAAAGCCACCCTAACAAGGTCAACGACGGTAAACAATGGTCAGGTCAGAAACTTTGCAGTCTAAGGTTGCTATTGGTCCAATTCTCGAGTCCTATGGTGGTCTATAGAAGTCATACTATTGATCTAAAGATGCTTGCATGAAAAGAATATAAACCGATTTAAGATGAATAATTACCACGAGTTGATTAATTGATTTATGTTAATTCCTTCTTCTTCCATCTCCTAAAGCTTCTTCTTTTAATTTGTGATTTATTTCTCAGATTTAAGGTGGTATTTATAGTGTAAGATTTAGAGAATACAAGGCCAATTAGGAAACTATGTACCTTACCTTATTCTAATTAGTATAGGAATTGTCATTACAATTTCATTATTATTATTATTATTATTATTATTATTATTATTATTATTATTATTATTATTATTATTATTATTATTATTATTATTATTATTATTATTATTATTATTATTATTATTATTATTATTATTATTATTATTATTATCATATACTATTAATCTTACCATAACTAAGATTTCCTCATATAATACTTACTAATTTATTATTGCCATAACTTTATTATTATTATAATTATAATTACCCTTATATATTATTATTTCCTTATTATATTATTATAAATTTCTCGATATAAATCCCGATCATACTCATACTAGATGAATCATAAATTCGACCCAACTAACAATGGCACATGACCCAATGCTAAATATTAGCTAAACCCAATTCCCGACTTGATTTATTATTAACGTCTTACTTGTATTCATTATTAGAAATGTCATTTAATCAATTATTAAATTACATAAATTATTCTTATAAATTATTATTAAAATACGGAGTATTACAGTCTTCCCCCCTTAAAATGAACTTCGTCCCGAAGTTCTCCCACAACTACTACCACAACACACATAGACATTCTCATAACTAAGCACCATCCAACACAATTATGAATTTTACGATTATCAACCATGCCAATCTTATAACAAGGTATCACAAAATAACTTAAAACACTCGTAGTATCACAGACATGCATGCAGTTTAACATGAACAAAATCTCTACAACCGTACATATGCATTCCCACAAACTGATGACCAAGACACATGTCGAGGACTTACATTTGGGTAAGTGAGGTACTGGATAAGAAGAGGCTAAGATGAATTTGGATATGTGGAGTTAGCAGCAAACCTAGCAATAACGGGTCCAAACTAGAGATATATCCCAACTTCAAACTCAATAAATCAATACAAACCAGTGCAAAATGGATGGACTCAACTCACAAAACACCATAAACTTGTTGACTCCCCATAAGATACAAATAGAACATGGGAGGAAAATCACTACAAATTAAACTTCAGCTCATGATTTTTCATAATTTTTTCTTTTTTTTTTCTTTTTCAATTCTTTTTCCACAATTTTTCTTTACGTGTTTTTCTTCTTTCCATTCCCTTCAACATTTCCACAAACTTCTTCAAATCGGATATATGACCAAACCACAATGAAACATTCCCATTATCTACTGATTACTAGCTCGGCTAGGGTAGGCATAATTATAGATTGTAGCTAAACAGGACAAAGAAGGCAAATTGGCTATGTGAGGCTCATGGGTAGAATGAAATAAAGGGAACTGCCTCTCGTAACATGTGTCACCATCCACATACCGAATGCATACATGTATTAAGAAGACTAGATTCATGCTTATGCAAATTGATGTTACATGCCTTATAGAGAGTACTAATCACATCCTACATGAAACCGGTCATGAATGTCATCAGTTTATAAAGCTCTAACCTCAGAATGTAATGTAGCTTGCCAATACGTGAGTCAAGTCTATCCGTTCAGATAAGGGAGAAATAAAAACTCGTAGATTATGCACATTACCATGCCAACAAAATGTTAAGAATATGCAGGGCAAGGGTAAAGACTCAAAGTAGGGTCAAAGTTCAAACGTTCCGACTCGAAATAAACATGAATTTTTTTGAATTTTATGTGATTTTTCGACTTAAAAACAACGATGCATACGAAAATGAATAAACGTGCAAACGGAAATGCAAGAAAACATGCAGACACAGATATGGATGCATACCTCCCCAAACCAAACTGTAAAATGCCCTCATTATACCAAAAATAGGGAAAGAAATGCAAACTAAGGAGAAAAGGATAGCGGGAGTCCAAAAACTTATAAGACGGAAGAAGAAGGGACCTCCCCGAGCCGACCATGAACATGGGAGGTCATGGGTAGCCACGAAGCAGCTCAGTGGACGAAAAATAGAAGCTAGACCACATAACTGCTCGATCGAACAGGGTAAAGAGGTTAGATCGAGTGGAATAGGTGTCAAAATTGCTCGATCGAGAAGATGGTATACTCGATCAAGAGAAGTGGATTTGCAGCATTTCGATCGAGAACAGCAGACGCTCGATCGAGTAATATTCTAGCCAAAAAGGTTCGATCGAGTAGAAAAACCGCTCGATCGACCTAAATCACCTGCAAAACGCATAAAAGAAGTACATGAAAGACGAGAAACGCATAGTTCAGTGTTCAAAGTTCCAACACACAACAAAAAGAAGGAAAATAAGTTTAAACTAAAGTACAACAAAATAGTCCGGGTTGCCTCCCGGAAAGCGCTGGTTTAAGAGGTCCCACACGACCTTTCTGGCTTCAACTAGCTGGCTCATCAAGCTCGTCGAAGTACAAGACTTCAATACGGTCGTCTACATCGTTTGCTTCGTGGTAATGCTTCACATATTGCCCATTCACCTTGAACCTATTTCCCTCGGAACCTTCTAGCTCAACAGACCTAAATTTAGTTACAGTTGTCACTGTATAAAGGTTACTCCACCCGGACTTCAGCTTGCCAGGAAATAATCGCAGTCGGGCATTAAATAGCAACACTTTCTGCCCGACATGAAATTCTCGAGGTAGGATCCTTTTGTCATGCCATCTCTTCGTCTTCTCCTTGTAGATGCGTGAACAATCAAAGGCGTTGAGCCTAAACTCCTCCAGTTCATCTAGCTTCAATAGACGGTTCTGACCATACAACTTAAGATCAAAGTTAAGTTCACGAATTGCACACCAAGCTTTACATTCTAACTCAACAGGTAAATGACATGACTTCCCATAAACTAACCGATAAGGTGATGCACCAATCGGCGTCTTAAAGGCAGTCCTATAAGCCCATAATGTGTCCTCTAGTTTAAGACTCCAGTCTTTCCCTGATTTAGAAACTACTTTAGCTAAGATCTCATTAATCTCGCGATTAGAAACCTCAACTTGACCACTAGTTTGGCGATAATACCCCAAACCAAGCCGGTGTTGAACAGCAACCTTAGACAGAATGGAAGTTAGTTTCTTTTCCTTAAAGTGCATTGCCCCATCACTAATGACGACCCTAGGGACACCAAATCGGGGAAATATAATTTTTTTAAACATCTTAATCACGGTCTTAGCATCACAATGGGCTGAAGCAATTGCCTCCACCCAGTTACACACAAAGTCAGCAACTACTATGATATACCTATTACCTTTACTTGACGGGAAGGGTCCTTGGAAATCAATGCCCTAGACATCAAAAACCGCAACCTCTAAAATACCATTCTGCGGCATATCATGTCTCATTGATATGTTCCCAGAGCGTTGGCAGGCATCATAAGCTGAAACAAAATCTTTAGCATCAGCAAACAAAGTGGGCCAGTAGAAACCAGACTGCAGTACCTTAGCCACGGTACGCGATGGACCGTGGTGACCACCATAAGAGGATGAGTGACGGCCTTCGAAGATCACTTTGGTCTCCCACCGCGGAATACACCGTCTGTAGTGGCCGTCTGCACATTCCTTAAACAAATAAGGATCATCCCAGAAGTATTGCTTAGCGTTATACAGAAAACGCTTCCTCTGCTGATTAGAAAGGTCAGGCGGCAGCGTGCCACTGACAACGTAAATAGTTAAATCTGTATACCAAGGTAAAGAATCTTCTCCCCCTTACTGTGACAGTCTTGATAGATGATCAACTACAACGTTCTCAACACCTTTCTTATCTTTTATCTACAAATCAAACTCCTGAAGAAGGACTATCCATCTCAGTAGCCGTGGTTTAGCTTCCTTCTTAACAAGAACGTGTCTCAGCGCTGCATGGTCAGTAAAAACAGTAACTTCTGACCCTATCAAATAAGAACGAAATTTTTCTAAAGCATAAACCACAGCTAGCAGCTCTTTCTCAGTAGTGGTGTACTTCACTTGAGCCTCATCCAGAGTTCAGCTCACATAGTAAATTGCATTCAAAGCTTTGTCTTTCCTTTGGCCTAGCACCGCTCCTAGTGCATAGTCACTAGCGTCACACATGATCTCAAACGGCAAATCCCAGTCGGGAGGCTGTATAATCGTCGCCGAAATCAAGGCCTGCTTTAACCTGTTAAAAGCAGAAAAACACTCATCAGTAAATACAAAAGGGGCGTCCTTAAGCAGCAGCTGTGTAAGTGGTTTAGTAATTTTTGAAAAGTCCTTGTTGAACAAGCGATAAAAGCCAGCATGACCAAGGAAACTCCTCACTCCTTTAACATTAACAGGAGGAGGTAATTGCTGAATCACTTCCACTTTTGTTTTGTCAACTTCTATGCCCCTGTCAGAAACTAAGTGCCCTAAGACAACTCCCTCGTTGACCATGAAATGACACTTCTCCTAGTTAAGCACAAGATTAACCTCAATGCAGCGCTGTAACACTTTATCATGGTTAGATAAACAGTTAGAAAACTCACTTCCATAGACACTGAAATCGTCCATAAAGACTTCCATAATAGACTCAATGTACTCAGATAATATCCCCATCATGCACCTTTGAAAGGTAGCAAGGGCATTACACAAACCAAAAGGCATCCTGCGATAAGCAAAAACGCCCTGAGAACAAGTAAAAGTAGTCTTAGCCTGATCATCGGGATGAATAGGTATCTGAAAGAACCCTGAGTACCCATCTAGATAACAGAAAAACTTACGGGAAGCTAACCTTTCTACCATCTGATCAATGAAAGGAAGGGGAAAGTGATCTTTCTTTGTGGCGGCGTTCAGCTGTCTGTAGTTGATACACATCCGCCAGCCAGTTACTACTCTAGTAGGTATTAACTCGTTTTTGTCATTCGTGACCACAGTAGTCCCTCCTTTCTTCGGAACTACCTGAACTAGACTCACCCACTTAGAATGACCAACAGAGTAAATAATACCTGCGTCAAGCAGCTTCATTACCTCAGCCATCACAACGTCTTGCATCTTTTGGTTCAGCCGGCGCTGACCCTGTCTGCAAAGCTTGCGATCCTCCTCCAGCTCGATCCTGTGCATACAAATATCGGGAATGATCCCCTTGATATCATCCAAAGAATAACCCATAGCTTTCCTGTTTTTCTTAAGCACAGCTAACAAAGCAGTCAGCTGATCATCATCAAGTTTAGCACTAACAATGACTAGATATTGCTCTGTATCATCTAAGAAAGCATATTTAAGATGAGAAGGGAGAGGCTTACGCTCAGTTACCTTTACCTCTATGGCGCCGAGAGTAGTAATCATTTGTTCCACTCTCCCTCCTTCAGCGTCGGTGAGTTCACGCTCATCTAAAGCAGCTTCAAGAAATTCCAATACAGCGTCATTGTTATCTGTGTTTTTTGCACACTCATCCAAAAGTATTAGGGCATCTAGTGGGTCCTTTTTAAAACAACCCGACCAAAAGTCATAGACAGACTCGTCAACAATATCAACAGACTAACATTTATCTTCTATCATTGGTCGAGCCAAAGTACTAGGCAGACTGAAAGTAATCATGTCGTCCCCTACTGCAAGAGTCAAACGCCCTTGTTTGACATCAATAATAGCCCCAGTTGTACATAAGAATGGTCTTCCTAGTATAATTGGGGTCCGGGTATCATCAGTTATGTCTAAAACGATAAAGTCTACTAGTATAAAGAACTTGCCCACTTTCACAGACACGTCCTCTAAGATACTCAAGGGTCGTCTTATAGATCTATCAGCCATCTGTAATGTAATGTTTGTCATTTTAAGGTGACCCATTTTCAATTTATTGTAGACAGACAGAGGCATGACACTGACACTGGATCCTAAATCCCAAAGAGCCTTATCTATTACTTCATTGCCTATAATACAGGTAATAGAGAAACTACCCGGGTCTTTCATTTTAGGCAGAGCTTTGTTTAAAAGTAAATTATTAGACTCTTCCATAAAAGCAACAGTCTCAAATTCACTTAGCTCTCTCTTACGCGTCACAATATCTTTCAAAAATTTAGCGTAAGTAGGTACCTGGTTAATAAGTTCGGTAAAAGGGACAGTGACCTGGAGGTTCTTGACCACGTCCACAAACTTACCGTACTGTCGCTCAACCTTGGTGTCCTTCAGACGTCCTGGATAAGGTATTCTAATAGCAATGAGTGGACCCGCGACTTTCTCTTTACCTTTATCACCACGTGATGCCTTCACAGCAGGGGAAGATGACATGGTAGCGGAATTAGATATTAAATTTGAAGCTCAGCTGGTTCTGGCATTCGATCGAGCAGTTTCTTCACTCGATCGAATGGTTTTGTCCTGAGAATCACTCAATCGAGACATTTGAACCTCTTGATCGAGTCCTTGGATTTCTGGTTCTGTCGATCGAGTCCCAAGACCACTCGATCGAGTAACATTTTCTGCCAAAGTGTTCGATCAAGAGGAATATTCTCCTCGATCGAGATCCATTAATTGGGCACCTCTCGATCGAGTTGGAATTATACTCGATCGAGTAATGGGAGGGGCTAATTCCCTCGATCGAACAGGAATTTCATTCGATCGAGTAGCAGGACGGTATTCAGCAGGGATATCGTCAATTAGCTCTTCCAACTCGTCATCCGGGGTATCATCAGCTGTCACGACCCCGTCTTCCTGCATTTTCGGTCCATCATAAGTGAGACCGCTTCGGCGATTAATGGCATTTATTGGGTCGCATGAGGGTGGTTGATTCGCTTGGTTTTGCGCGAGTGTTAATTGCACAACTTGCTCTCTTAGCTCCACAATAGCGGTATTATCTTTGTTGCATTGCTCTCCAAGCTGTTGCATTAAGTTCAATACCAAGGATTTCAATTCGGCTAACTCCCCATTGACAGAGGGGGAATTCGGTTGCGGCGTTGGTGTAGAAGGAGTAGAAGCACTCGTTGAGATCAAGTCTTCATATAATTTGGAAAAAGGAACTCCTTGCTCGAATTTTTGATAAGCAAGGACACGCTCTACATTTGCCATACAACCAATATGGTCATGCCCCTCCATACCGCTTCTACCACATATTATCTCATGCTCAGTAATAGCACAAACTTGTGCATGTTCACTCGTAGTCTGTATAATCTCCGGACTACCTAGACTTCCGCTAGAACTCTCCACCTCAGCTACTACCAATTCGTTCACATGCCTACCTCCTCGGGGATTTCCATACTCGGCAACATGGATGGCCATCTCTACAATAAGATGCCACCCTTTATCATCCTCTACGTTCTTCTGAAATCTTCCTTTGGCCGCATTATCAAGAACAACCCTCTTGTCCAGATACAAACCATTGTAGAATTGGGTACATAAGAACCAGCGCTTGCAACCATGATGAGGCACATAACGGACAAGCTTCTTGAACCTAGTCCGAGCCCCGTTCAAGTCTTCAGTAGGTAGTTGCTCAAATGTCGTAATTTAAGCTCTCAACGCATTAGTGGACTGTGGTGGGAAATATCGCCTGTAAAAGGCCAAGGCAAGGGAATTCCAGTCGGTTACACCGGCAGCTTCCCTGTCTAAATCTCTCAACCATTCCCGGGCATCATCAGTCAAAGAGAAGGGGAAAAGGACTCCCTTCACTCTGTCTTGTGTCACCCCAAGAGCAAGAGGAATAGTGTAACAGTATTCTTTAAATAATTCTATATGCTTGCACGAATCTTCTCCAGGTACCCCCCGGAAGAGATTTATCTCAACCAGTTGTATGTAAGAGGGGTGGATTCCAAAGGTCCCTGAATCAGCAGTGGGTAATAGGAAACCTTTTGGAAGGGAATCCACTGTAGGCTCTGAATGACTGGCTATATTCGGCATCCTAACAGATAGAATTTACAGTGAAGTAGGTACGACAATGTTCTCTTCTAGAACGGATAGCCTGCAAAACTTATCAAGAATAACAAAAAATATGAGATCAATCTCAAGGAATAAAT
This sequence comes from Silene latifolia, assembly GCF_048544455.1. Taxonomy (NCBI): domain Eukaryota; kingdom Viridiplantae; phylum Streptophyta; class Magnoliopsida; order Caryophyllales; family Caryophyllaceae; genus Silene; species Silene latifolia. Next base: position 213,004,295 of record NC_133537.1, on the reverse strand, counting down.
TCCTCGAGATGAGAGACAAACTTATTACAAGCAAGAAAATTACGCCACCTCCCCGGCAACGGCGCCAAAATTTGATACCGTCGTCAGGTACAAAAAAGAAATACCTAGATATAACTAACAGAAGCTAGCAGCAAGCAGGGTCGATCTCCATAGGGAGATGGGAAAATGTCAGCCTTAATTTAGTCCGTCTAGGTAACCAATTCTGGGGTTTGAAAGGGTTCTTCAAACCTAATGAAATTAGGAAAGAGAGAAAAGACAAAGGAATAAGGATTAAGCAAACAGAGAGAAAACAGCTAAAACAGTCGGTTAACCATGATTCTTCAGTCATGCAATCTAGGTCTCAAGTCAATGCAAGTATGGTCTATGGGGCAGTGAATATCTCCTTCCGGTCTCAATTCGCCCTAAAGCACAGATAGCTTAGCTTCCGCCCTCACTACGTGCCCTAATGTTCGCTACAAGTCTCACCCTTTCCAATCTTCCGATCTAGGTCAGGGTTTACTGCGGTTTAATGACTAACTGCGTCGACTCAATTAGACAGAAACAATTAAATGTAGCGATTAACAACATAAACTAAACAAGCATTAAACCTAATAATTCAAATTACAAATCCCTTAAAATCGTGGCTCCCCTATCTCCTAGCGAAGGATTTAGCTATGCATTATTATTGAAATAGCAACAATCATACGTAAACAAGAAGGATTAAACATAGTAGCGAGAAACAAAAGATTGATGATAACAAATATAAATAAAGAGAGAAAGAATTAAAGAGAAGCAAAAGATAAAGATTAAGATTAAAGAAAGAGATACCGATTACATGTTTTTCGATCCAAGCAATAGTTTTCCAGTAAGAGTATGAGAGAGTAGAGGGGGGGGGGGTAGAGAATGTCGAGGTCTAGCTAATTAAAAATAAGTACTATCACGTACTCCTTAACCTAATTAAATCCTAATTACAAAGCCCACTCGAAATAAGGCAAAAACACGTATACAATGATAAAACCTCTCGATCGAGTGAAATCAAACCATTCGATCAAGATCAAATCCAGCAATTCCTCTCAATCGAACAGAAAAACCATTCGATCGAGTACTTCTCGTTTCAGCCCTATCGATCGAGTATCAAAACAACTCGATCGAGTGAATCTTCAATAGATAAAGCATTCGATCGACTAATAAGAGGTCCATCGAGCTATATTAGCACGTAGGACTCCTTAACACCTTCCGAGGTCAGTTCACGGGTCTTTCAAATGATAGATTCCAGGCTCCGATTCCTTTTTCTCCACAAATGCATGCCAATGAGATAAATTTAGGCTCGGTTTATCTTCTTTCTTGTCCGTACCTGCAATTTACACAAGATAAACCAAATTAGACTATTCGGGTGTATTTGCAGCTAGATGCTACATAAATAGTACAGAAATGAGTGTAAAAATGAGGTAAAAACCTTATATAAAATACACGCATCACCTTCCACTCTTTCAAGCAAGTTACTCTATATTCCAGCTTCTTCCCTGACAGGAGTCAGAATGCTTATGCTCAAGCTCCACAACAAAGTGCTTATATTATTCCTCCAAATCGTGGTAACCAACCACAAGTAAATTTTGTTCTGCCAAATCAAGGAGGTTTTCAACAAATTCAACTTCCTCCTCAAGCTCCAAGTAATGATATGTCGGAGTTGAAAGCTCTATTGCAACAAACTTTGATGATTCAATAAAGGCAAACGGTTCATATTTCCGAACTAATGGATCATATCAAGATGTTGGATACTCAAGTTGCTCAAATGGCGGCTCAAAATCCTTCAAAACAGTCCGGCCTTCCTCCTTAAGGTAAACAAGCACACGAGCAAGTTAATGTTATTTCTCTGAGGAGTGGTACTACCTATCAAGGTCCGGACACGCCCATTAATGATGATGAAGTTCCCTATATGCATCCTAAGGGATTGGACAATCTCGAGTTAAGTGAAGACGAGAAAGAAATTTGCAAAGATCAAACACCGGAAAAGACGAAAAGCGAGAAAACGATGCAGAGTATGGTTCCTCGATCGAGTAAACACGAGCTCGATCGGGGATCACCCGTACTCGATCGAGTTCACCCCGGGCTTGATCGAGGCACCCCCCCCCCCCCCGACAGTGATTTTTCGCGTGTTTCAGCTACGGCATTAGACAAAAATAGGTTCCTCGATCGACTGACTACTGGACTCGATTGAGTCACCTCTAGAACTGACGATGACGCTTCTAAGCGTACTTCTACAGCTAAAGAAGCCGAGCCGATAAAAATTCAACTACCTTTTCCTCAAAGATTGCAGAAATATAAACTTGAACAACAGTTTGGAAGATTTATGGAGGTAGTAAAGAATCTTCAAGTGACAGTGCCAATTACAGAATTGGTAACTCAAGTGCCTGCTTATGCTAAGTTTTTGAGAGAAATTTTGTCAAAGAAGCGGTCTTTTGATGAAGTGAAGACTGTCGCGTTCACTCATGAATGCTACGCCACATTATAAGCCAATTCTCCACCTAAGCTTTAGGATCCAAGGAGTTTCTCTATTCCTTGTAACGTAGACCCTTAACTATTGACAATGTTTTATGTGATTTAGGAGCGAGCGTCAGTGTCATGCCGTATAAAATTTGCAATCAATTGAACATGACTAAGCTTAAATGTACTAACATGACTATTTAATTGGCTGGCAGGTCTATTAAGCACCCTATGTGTATCTTAGAAGATGTGCCAGTTAGAATAGGGAAATTTTTCATTCCAGTCGACTTTGTAGTGATAGATATAGTTGAGGATTCTCTTGTTCCTATTAATCTAGGATGACCATTCTTGCATACAGCGGGGGTGGTTATAGATGTTAGGCATGGGAGTCTTACGTTCAATATTGGAGATGATACTATCACTTTTGGTCTTGACTAAGCATCACGTCCTCTTGATTTAAAAGCTTCTTGTCATATGATTAATGCTCTTGATCCTACTTTTGATGACTCCCTTGCTTTATGTTTTGACAGGAATCCATTTAATGCCCCTGCTGATGCGTCATATCCATAGAGTAAGGAGGTGGATGAGATAGAGAGGTTGATTTATGGAGATGAGCCTCCTCCTGAGATGGCTTACAGTTGTGATGAAAGTGCTGACATAGAAGCCGAGTTGGATGCTTTGGAAGCTGAGGTTTTCAGAGAGGAGCCAGTCAAAGTTTTTGATGAAGCTCCTATGATGGATGAAGTGCCCTATCTCCTACCAAGTGATGATGACTTAAAAACCAATGATCATAATTGCTCATATTTTACAATAGACTTTGAGTTTGATGAAGAAGAACTTTTTTTGTCATTTATTCTCTCTTGGACTATTTATTGGTGCTACTTATGCTTGTGTGTAGCACATGCGCTACTTTTTGATTTACTATTACGCACTTTAAGTTGTATTGATCGTGGTTTGTGTGCGCATTTGTTTTGAATGCAGCATGTGCTCGCAAGATGGTGACTCGATCGAGTGCTGGCAGGCTCGATCGATTAACCTTGCTCGTTTGGTTTGATTCATAGCAAGACGATGATGGGAATTGCGTGGTTGATCTTTCTCCCCTATTTTTGCAGCTGGTTTGGGCGAATTCATTTCTTACCAGGGATTCTCTTCCCTTGTACCTTCTTTTATTGTATTATCTTTAGTTATTTCCCATTCCCTTTTGTTAGTTATGTCCTTTAGGTTGTTGGAAAATTTGTGTGATTGCTATGCTGTAGGCGTCACAATGAGGACACTGTGACATTTAGGTTTGGGGGAGGATTTTAACTATGTTGTGTGATTTACTTATTGTTGTGTGCTTTTATATCAAAAAATCCATAAAAATCTAAAAAATTCAAAATACAAAAACATGTTTCTTCCTTTGTTTTTGAGTCGAGTCTTGGTGAATTTAATAACAATGATGTTAAATTGCATTGTTTTCGCATTTGAAGCCCATAAAGTTGTCCATGTACATTGTTTTGACCCGTTTTCCATGAAAACAAATCTCACAATTGAAGTCTTAACCGTATTGACATGCCTTTTGCTAATTAGATTTAACACAATTATGTTGGCAAACTACTTAAATTCTGAGGTCTATAGAGCTTCCTAGGCCAGGAACATGAATAAAATGGTCTCATTGTTATTTAGGCTTGAGTGTGGTTTCTCCTTGTGGAATATGTAATATCAAACTGCATAAGTGTGACATTGATTTCTTGATACTTTTATTGCTTTCATTTGACTAAGTACATGTGGATAGGCGGTTCTTACCGTTGAAATAAGCCATACAATTATCCTTTTTGTTAGCCCGTTTGAACCCTTGTGCCATTTCATATCTTAATTTCATAGCTACAATCCTAGAATTTGCGTACCTTATCGGGACAGTCGCGGTTGCTTGTTTATCATGTGTATTTTACTACTATGGTTGGGATTGGGTTGATTATTGTCAATTGTGGTGTAGTAGAATTATTTACCAATTGTGTTGTATCCGTGTGTTTGAAAAAGAAAAAAATTAAGTAAAAGAAAAAGAAAGAACAGAAAGAAAAATCGAGAAAAAAGAAGAGCATTGAAGAGGAAGAGGAAAGAAATTGATTGCTTCATTTGGTTTTGTCAAGGATCGAAAGGATGGTCGTTAGAGTGTAATGCACTTTTGGAGAGTACTTTATTCGCTCTCATGTGTTGTAAAGTTGAGATTATTTCTCTAAGTTGGGTTCATTTGTATTCAAAGATTTAGTTTTGGTTTAGCGCTGCGACTACCGTCTTAGCTCCACATATCCATAACGTGCTTTGGGACAAACCATTTCTATCCCATTAACCCATTTGCCACCCTTATTGTCCCTGATACATGTACTTTGTCTACATTGTGATTGCATATTAGTTGGGGAAATCTTTATCACATTAGATTGCATGCATGTTTCATAAGTTGAGTGAGTGTTTCTACTTCTTTCTATCTTCACATAGAACTCACCCTTACATACTTATGAGTGCATGAGTAAATCCGCGAGAATTCGACTAATTTGTCTTGCAAGATCGAAAGGTATTAGGCATTTGTCTATAGTATGGTGGCCTGAGACTTGAGTTGCGTTTTCTATTACCCGTACCTTTGAATTTGTTTTATTGGTACAATTTCGTCATTGCTTTGTTATAGATATGGATAGCCAGGGATTTGTATGTGCATCAACATTAGCTCTGAGTAATTTATTCGCCATTTGTATGATTGCCTTTTGTAATGTATGATGCTTTGCTTGAGAACCAGAAAAGAGATGGTGAGGGGGAGTTTGATGAGTCATAATTATATACATATTTATGCCTCCCCTTAGTTGCTTTTGATACGGTTTTCATGCTAGATTATATTATTTACATGCCTTTTATGTTAGAATGTCGATACTTCCGCTATTTGATGTTTAATACAGGAATGATGCATTTGAGGAGCAAAGAAATGAAATGGGCATCGCGGACTAGGCATGGAGGAATACACGAAGCATGTCACAGGAATCCATAAGAATGAAGGAAGAGAAGTTAAGAAGAAAACACGAAGAAAAGAGCAGAAACAAGTGATGCCTCGATCAACTGGAGCTGGGCTCGATCGAGGATGTAGGTGACTCGATCGAGTACGACAAGGCTCGATCGAGGAACCACTTGATTCCAGATTTTCCGCAATTTCCCTTAAGTCGGTTATGTTTTATTATAAATACCTAAATCTTAACCTACGATTATTTACGCCTTATTTACGCTTTATTCTACCTAGTTTCGTATAGCTACTCTAAAAACTCTCTTAGAATACTTTTAGTTTAGTTTGTCGCATCGGATCTATTGTTCTTCATTACGGTATTGTTCTAATCTTTCCTCAATTATTAATTCAATTGCTTGTTCATCTTTTATGCTTTTAATTATGTTGTTCATTCATCTTATTGTTGTTATTCCCTTTATCATGAGTAGCTAAATTTATTATCTAGGGTGAAAGGGGATCTATAGGTTGTTAGAAAATGGTTAACTTATGAATTGATTGTTAAAGTGCTTTTGATTGTTGTTCAATTATTGTCTTTCTTCTAATTAGTTAATTACTGATCAGAATTGTTTAATTAGTCTTGCATAAACTAGGATTTTAACCGACCGGGTTAAGACTAGTATAGGCCATGATAATTGAATTAGACCGACTTAATGATAGCGATTACATGTTAAGTTTAGATCTAAAAAGACATATTAGAATCGACCGATCATATGACTTTCAAAAATATAAATTGCTCAATCAATGAAATTAAACCTTACCCTTGGATGACTACTAGTGAACCCGATCCCTAGACTCTTTTAATATATTTGAATTCATCTTTTATCTACATTGCTATTAGTTATTAGAAATCAAACCAAACAAAACCCCCATAAAATTGGTTATTTTAAGACGATCTAAATATAAGTAAACTAGATTAATTATCTTGCCTCCCTGTGGATACGATATCTTACTTACCACTAGCTACTTGTTAGTAGTATTATAGGATTTATTTTAATTAAGGCAAACGACTGAAAATAGCCTTATCAACCTTACTTGCCTTTCGAGTTTTGCTTTTCCCTCATAAGCAAAGCTACATTAGTTGAAAGGGCGCTGAGTGCGCTAATAGTCAATTCGGATATTAGTAGTTAAAATAAGTCAAGTGGTTCTTATAATGTGCATTCACTTTGATAGACTTAGCTTACTCGGGGATGAGTAAGGGTTTGGTTTGGGATGTTTGATGTATGCATAATTCATGCTATTTTGAATCCCGTTCCTGGCCATTTTAATCGTCCATTTGGGCATTATTACTAACATTTCCTTTAATTTTCCATTTGTGTCTCTTATTAGTAACTTACAACATTGTCACGGGTTTCGGTGCGATTCCCACATCTTTTCGAAGGTTCGAGCTGACACCGTAGGGCCCAGGAGCATCAAATGGATCAAAGTTAGGCCAAAGGAAGCAAAAGAATAGCCCAAGGAACGATCCCCTTTGAAGGAGATGAGCTAAGGCCTCATTTGAAGAAAAACCCTGCCGAGAAGCAAAAAAACCCGCCCAGGTTTTCTCTTATTTCGTAAGGGTTTCTAGTAGTCTAATAGGGCTTTTACAAAAACCGCCCGGTTCGCCCCTAAAACCGGCTGGGTTTTTGCTATTCTGCTCGGTTTTTGCACTGACCTGCCCGGGTTGGTTTTGTCCGAGAAAGAGAAGCTCAAGTGGTTTTTGTCCATGCCACACAGTGAATGAACACTCTTCCTACTCAATAAAAGTTACAAAAACCTCTATTAAACTTATTTAATAGATTTTATAAATTACTCATTAATTTATCTCTTGGCTCTAGTTGCATGCAAGATGACTTCATACAAAATAAGAAGTTTAAGAAGAAAAACAATTCTCCTTACATTGTTGTATGGTTCGAAATAGAGCACCACAAGAGACTCCTTCTCTTGTAGATCTTGAGCTATTAGTAAAAGGATGATCCTCCAAAATCTTCAAGTATTCATTGTGGAATACATCCTCTTAGTTGCACCAAGACTATCCCTCAATACTACAAATATTATTAACTAGATAATAAGAGTAGTGAACCTTAAATTTTTGATCTAATGAAATTACTACACACTTAGTAATATATTTGTGATATTAGATCTAAGAACAAATTATATTACATAAACTAATTTATGTATTTTAGAGAGAATATGGAGAAAAGAAGAGAGATAAGCATAATAATAATCTCTACAAAAATGAGAACACTCCAACTCATCCTTATGGGGTGCACGGTTTTCCTCCTCACTTTAGAGGCATGCATTGCTTTTTCTCTTATCAATATAATAGCTAGTGAATAGGTATGTAAGATGGTCATCATGGTGTCTATTTTTACCATTTAAAAAACAAAACCATCAAAGTCCATTCACCACCCATAAAACGGTTTTGATGGGATAAAATGGACATCCATTTTACAAAATATCTTTTGTCATTTGTAATGTGTGACATGTGACACATAACATGTCACAAGTAATCTTAATGCATATTTAACAAATTAAATATCATTATTCATTAAATAAATTATACATGACAATTTACATTGTAATTCAAAATTACATGTATGTAATATGGGTCATCTTTAACCAAGTTAATATAATCTATAACATTTTGCAATTATAACTAACTAATAATTCTTTTCTCAAATGTTTCATAAACAATAATAAATTTGAGTAATATAACATTTTAATTACTAAGTTGAATCTCATTTAATCATATTACAATAAGATATAATATTCTCTCTTATATATATATATATATATATATATATATATATATATATATATATATATATATATATATGAATTTGTTCAATTTAAGGATTTAATCAATCTGTATCGTCGTACAATCGATTAACTTTACAATTGAGGGAATCATCCATTAGGTGTGACCTTAAGGGATCAACTGACCACCACCGTCAAACGATAGTAATGTCAAACTCTAGTTAGCCAATCATTAGCGATTAATGTTGATCAGTTGACTTTATATATTGAATCATCCCTTACGTATTCTTAACATGAGTTTCAATAATGTGATCGCGCCATTGTTGAGGACACATACTCCAACAATCTCCCACTTGTCCGAGACAAGTGTGCGTCACAAATTCTCTTGTCCTATTACATCATCTCCCACTCAATGCAAGGTGTCTTGCAGGTCGTACTTGCATTTGATCATATCTAGAAAGGTTTCCTCGATCTAGAGAGTAACTGTTTCACCGAAATTATATACCGTAGATACTTTCCGAGCGTGGCCACGCATTTCCAATTCACTACTCCTCGACCGGCCTTGAGATTTCAAATACCCCTGACAAGGGGTGGACAATTCCTATCGCACTATTCCCTTCGTACACCCACAGTTCATCATGATCCAAAAGATGCACATTCACCCCTTTTGACAGAATGGCTTGGGGCAAAAATCAAAGTCAATCAGATACTGTGCCGACTTGGGCGAACAGTCTCTAGTCAAAGAATTGACTCAAAAGAATACTATAGTAGCTCTCGCCACGACCAGGCTATATAAAATTGCCAGAACTCTATAAGCGGTCACTGCCCGACAGAGTGTCTCATAGAGTCTGCCTATGTGCTCGACTAGTCATTTCTTATGACTCTATGGCATTTGAACTTGCCATCAATCGACTCACACCCTTGTCACTAGGAGACGTCATCTCATATAAGTGACTAGGGGCGAATAATATGTTAATCCAGTTCACATTAATAGGGTTCAACATTGTCTCGACAACCTATTTGGAAAAACAAAGCATTAAAGAAATGAGTTTTGAATAAAACTCAAACGATGAATGCATTATCACATAGGTAAAATTGATACAATATCAATTACTACATAATCTATAATGCCTTTTAATTTTAATCTTGTATATAGTGGATCATCTCAATTCAATTGAAATGGCATGACTTATCATGCTAAGCCTATGAGAAGGCTTTGGTTAGTAAGTCTTAGCAAGACTTTTCACTTTCCTAGCCTTACTATAAACTATTTCGCATTCTTGTGCATAATCTTGTATTATAAGAACTTATTTGAGTACGTTTCTAGATCCAATCTGGACATAGGCTCTCTTACCTTTGAATAACTCCCGATGTCCTCACAGTAAGTAGGGATAGGGCCTTCGGTTATTGGAACGAACTACCATAGTTCTTCCAATTCACAAAACCAAATCCAATATCATCCCTTCCTTCTTGCATATCTCATTATTGCAAGTGTACTCAATTTTCGTTGTCTATATCTCATTGTTCAACTGCCTAGGACATTTCTAGCAGATATCCTCTTTAAATATTATAGCCAAGATGGTTCTCTAACCATCCTAATGAGTTTAGAATATGGTTTTCGTGTAACTCCTTGCACATAAATCCATCTCATTTCTAAATGCATAGCTTCATATCTTTAGTACTTCCTGAGTACTAACTAATGAACTATGTGGCTATATAGAGACTTCTCTCAAAGATTCGATTTGTAACTTCTTGTCATACTCCAAGTATACGAAGCTTAAGAATGGTGATACATCTTAGCGTAATGAAGTAATCCCGCAGCAGAAGCATGTGGATTCAATTTCTTCATGTTCAATACTTTTGAACTTGTCAAGATTCTTATTAACATAAGAATATTAACCTTATGCTAATATCCATCGAACTGGATATCTTAGAGATAATACCACCCTACTCCCACTAAACTTCATGTATAAACAAAACTACTCGACAATTCGAGAAAAGTTTATCACATGATCAAAACATACAATTCAACTCCTTAACTTCTATTTAACACTTCTTCTTAAGTTCGTATCCTACCTTAAGATAGTTGCGATTTACAAGACTCATGCAAGATGATTTTAAAATCCAACAGTTAAATAATATTATGAAATCCGAATTTAACGAAGCGTTGCAATTCGTGTAAACCTTTTTCCACCAAGGCACATAAACATCTTAATGTTTATGCTCAATTCAGACTTATGCGGAGTTGAAACTAGATAAAGCATCTTAATAACTTACAGGTTTGTTACTTTCAAAAATAACATGACTCATGTCCACTTTAGGTTTCGAAGAAATAATTACTGATTTTGACCAAGAAGGAACATATTCCTACGTCTTATTCTCAGTTTGTGGCTCTTGAACATTTTCTCCCACTTTGTCCTTCAGAAATAATTATCATTTTAATAGACAGCATCATGAGCCACAAACCCTTTGTTCTCGTGATCATATATGAAGAGAGAGCACATGTTTACTATCGAAACAAGCTACAATTTAGGTACCATGCCTAATCATATCTCATATGAAAAGTGGATGATTGCTTTAATTGTGTTTTGATTTAGTGGAAATTTAAATGCGAGCAAAATTTTTATAACAGAAACTACCTCCAACTACATTGTAAAGATTCATTCATATCGTAATGAAAGTGAATTTGTGATACCATATCACCCTCCTTTTGGTGCAGATAAAAGTCATCACTTTATCGTTCCCCATTTTGACAAAGTACTATTACTTTGGTTTTATAATCTCTAGGTTTTGATACTTTTAAAAATTAATTGAACTTATTCAAAGAATTTCTCTTCTTCCCTTATTAAGTGGATACCTAGTATCTACCTAGTTCGTTGGTAAAAGAGATGAAGAAGTAATAACCTTTTCTGATTGAAATTATATTCGACCATGCACTTCAAAGTGTAAATAGGGCGAATATCTTGCTCTATTCATAATCCGTGTCAAGAAAAGGTCATGAATTATCTTGCTTTGAATACAAGATTCACACATTTCATGAGATTCACAATCAAATGGTGTGGGATACTAGTCAAAACTAGTTTAAATATGAATTTCAAACTAGAAATGAGAAAGAATTTGGGATCACCAATTCGAGTCTTGTATATATATGACATTTTATTTCTAGTTTGAATATAATTACCTTGATTTGTATGGTCTCGCCATAAACTTAATAGTGGTGTGTTAGGGCACAACGCTTGTTTTAATTGCATAATTGAGAAACCCTTTGCGTTTTATAAAAAAACTTGAATTATATTCTTATTTAGAGTTGTTGTACATCATAACAATTAGTGAGGTACATTTCTAAATACAAAACTAAAATGAGTACGTTACAACATTCATATGTTCATGGATGAAATGGCAACTACCCTAGTTCCATTCATGTGACTGAAATATCATAGATCCATATTTAGACTCTCTAATAAAAATTAAATTATCTCATAAATTGTCATGTAGGTGATCTATGTAACATGCATGCTAATATGAAAGCATAAAAATGAAAGTATAAGGAAAAACAATTTCTTTACATTGATTTTGTGGTAAAAAGGGCACAAACTAGTTCACCTTACTAGCTTGTTCTTGAGCTTATACCAAATGGATGATCCTCCCTACAAATCTTCAAAGAGAAGATCTCCTTCTTGTTGCACCCAAGAATTTACCCAAAAATAATAATAAGTATTTAACTAGAACTTATTATTATTATTATACCCTTGATATTATTTGTAATATTACTAACAAGTCTTAGTAATAAAATTTATTTACTAACAAACTTAGTAAAGAAGAATAATTATTTTAGAGAGATAAATCAACTATTTTTCTTCACATGCAAAAGTGGTTCAAGTGAGCAAGTAAGAAAAATAAACAATTGATGAGGTAGTAACGGAGGAAGTTGGACGGGTGGTAGGAGGTGGAGTGAGGGAGTGTCTTTCCTCTATTTTATGTCCAATTGAGTTGAGCATAAAATAGAGCAAAAGTAGAATAGGGAAGTGTAAAAACAAAAGTGCAATCATGATGTTTCATGCATAATTACACTACCATTTACACGGTCCAAATGACCCATTTACGGGTCCATTTTAGTTCTTATATTTGTCGCACAAATACGTGTAATTTTATTTTAAACATCGTTTCATGTTTAAATACTTCCATAATTAATTCGTCCAATTCACTCCGTAAATATACGTGTACCACTACACATATTATTTACGTACTAATATTAATCACATTAATCAATTAGTACAATTTTAGTAAATTAACAGTTAATTAACTAAAACCCGTCTCCCAAAATTTATTATTCAATTATCACATAATTAAATAATAACTGTCGTTCCTCGAGTTCGCAACTCGAATTCTCTCTTAAAATAATTGACTAACCTTTTAGTCTACAAATCAAGGGACTAAATAAATTATATCTCATACAACTAATTAGTTGTCTATTGGGGTTCGTTCCTATAGGTGTGACCGAAAGGGGTCAGTTGATCACCGATGTCTCACGACAATAACGTCAAACTCGAGTCAGCCAACCGTTATCGATTTACGTTAATCAACTGACGAGGATCAAATAATTAAATATCTGACGATATTCCATTAATGAGATTTATTATGTTAACGCACTATTGTGGAGGACACTAACTCCAACAATCTCCCACTTGTCCGACACAAGGTGTGCGCTACCAATTCTCTTGTCCGTTTTAATCTCCCACTCAATGCAAGGTGTCTTTCAGGTCGCACTTGCACACGAACATATCACGAGTGGTGTTCTCGATCGGGAGTGTGACTACCTGACCGGAAAAATCACTCACATATTACTTTCGAGCGTGGCCACGCATTTGTAGTCATTAACTCCTCGAGTGGCCTTAAGATATAATTACCCAACGTGGGTGGACAATTCCTGTATGCCCTATTTATCCTATTGCACAATACAGCTCACCATGACCTAGTAAATGCCCTTTTGGCCTCCTTTCACGGCACGACCTAGGACAAAAACCAAAGTCACTCGGAAACTGCACTTGCTCAGATTATAGTCTCCACTCAAAAGAATCGACTCATTAGAACATCTTAGAGATCCCCGCCACGACCAGGCGTCTATAATAGAACTTAGGGACTCTGTAAATGGTCACTGTCCGGCAAAGTGTCACACACTCTGCCTATGTAATCGACTAGTCATCACGTATGACCTTATGGTGTTGAACAACCATCAATCGACTTACAATCTAGTCACTCTGAGACGTCACCTCATTAATTGACTAGGGACAAAATACAATGTTCATCTTATTCACTTGAATAGTGTTTAACATTGTCTCCACAACTTATTCAGATAAACCAGGTATTTAAAATTTAGTCACACTAAATAATAGATTCATAAAAGAATGAATGCGAAAACAATGAATGTGATTATCATATATATAATAAAAGATACACTATCAAATTATTACATATCCATAATCTAAAGAAAATATGGTACTCGTCTCAATCCCATTGCGACGACATGACCATCATGCCTAGCCTTTGATAAAGGTTTCGTTAAAGGATCAGCAATATTATAATCTGTCCCAACCTTACAAATGTCAATTTCCTTCCTTTCCACATAATCTCTAATTACATGGTATTTCCTTTCAATGTGTCTAGATTTATTACTAGACTTAGGCTCTTTGGCTTGAAATATATCTCCACTGTTATCACAATATAGAGTGATAAGATCTTTGGCGGAATGGACTACTCATAGTCCCTCCATGAATTGCCTAATCCAAACAGCTTCCTTCGCACCCTCAGATGCTGCAAGGTACTCAGCCTCTGTTCTAGAATCCACAGTAACGCTTTGCTTGAAGCTCTTCCAGCAAATAACTCCTCCATTTAGCATAAACACATAGCCGGATTGGGATTTCATGTCATCCCGATCGGTTTGGAAACTTGCGTCCGTGTAACGTCTTACACGCAACTCAGTTTCTACTCCAAACACTAAGAACGAATCATTAGTCCTTCTCAAGTACTTAAGGATGTTCTTTACGGCTATCCAGTGACTCTCACCGGGCTTAGCTTGATAACGACTTGTCATGCTAAAGACATATGCAACATCGGGACGAGTGCAAATCATAGCATACATGATAGACCCAACAACGGAAGCATAAGGGACGGTCTTCATATGTTCAATTTCCTTAGGGGTGGAGGGAGACTGTGACTTGCTCAAAGTAATCCCTTAGCCCATAGGTAGAAATCCTCTCTTGGAGTCTTTCATATTGAACCGGTCAAAAACTTTGTCAATATAAGCTTCTTGACTCAATGCTAGTATCCTCTTGGACCTATCCCTATAGATCTGGATACCCAAGATTCGTTGTGCCTCTCCCAAGTCCTTCATCTGGAAGTGTTTCCTTAGCCACTCCTTAACGGAAGTGAGCGATGGAACATAATTCCCGATGAGCAATATGTCATCCACATATAGGACAAGGAATGCAACCTTACTCCCACTAAACTTCATGTATAAACACAGTTCTTCCACACTTCTAGTGAAACCGTATTGTTTAATAACATGATCAAAGCGATGATTCCAACTGCTAGATGCTTGCTTAAGACCATAAATGGACTTCTTGAGCTTACACACCTTCTTAGGGTTAGATGTATCCACAAAACCTTCAGGTTGTATCATGTACACCTCTTCTTCTAAAATCCCATTCAAGAAGGCGGTTTTGACATCCATTTGCCAAATCTCATAATCATGAAATGCGGCAACCGCTAAGATTATCCTAATGGACCTAAGCATAGCGACTGGAGCGAAGGTTTCGTCATAGTGTAAACCATGAACTTGGGTGAAACCTTTTGCCACCAATCTAGCTTTGTAAACATCCACATGTTTATCCACGCCAAGCTTAATTTTATATATCCATTTACACTGAAGAGGTCGCACTCCCTCAGGTAAATCCACCAAGTCCCATACTTGGTTCCCTTACATGGAATCCATTTCGGACCACATGGCTTCTAGCCAAAGCGAGGAGTCGGGACTAGACATGACCGATTTGTAGGTAGTGGGTTCATCACTTTCAAAAAGTAACAAAACACCATCCTCTTCGATGTTACCAAGGTAGCGATCAGGTGGATTAGAAATCCTACTTGACTTTCTAGGAACAATTACCGTTTCAACTGAAGAGGGAATGCTATCCTCCATGTTCTCCTCTACCTCATTCTCGGTTTGTGGCTCTCGAACTTCTTCAAGTTCAAATTTTCTCCCACTCTGTCTCCTAAAAATAAACTCCTTTTCTAGGAAGACAGCATCACGAGCCACAAACACTTTGTTCTCGTGTTTATTGTAGAAGTAATAGCCACGTGTTTCCCTTGGATATCCTACAAAAAGACATTTATCAGACCTGGGTTCAAGCTTATTGTCATACTTGATCTTGACGTACGCTTCACAACCCCAAATACGCATGAATGAAAAATATGGTACTTTCCCTGTCCATATCTCATATGGAGTCTTATCGGCTGCTTTAGTCGGGCTTCGATTTAGTGAAAATACTGCAGACAAGAGGGCAAAACCCCAAAATGAACTAGGAAGCTCAATTAGACTCATCATAGACCGAACCATATCAAGTAAAGTTCGGTTTCTCCTTTCGGCCACACCATTTAATTGCGGTGTGCCAGGAGGAGTCCATTGTGATACAATACCACAATCTTTTAGATGTGAATCAAATTCAATATTTAGATACTCACCACCACGGTCGGACCGTAGGGTCTTAATCTTTTTATCTAATTGGTTCTCTCCAATTGGTTAATCATACCAATAGGCATCACACGCCCTTCCTTGAGATCCTCCAAGTATTTGGGACAACTCCTCCTATAATGCCTCTTCCCATTACAATAGAAACATTCGGCCTCGGAGAGCTTGACACTTTTTGCCTTGGGATTGCCATTCTCAACGGCTTTCCCCTTTCCCTTGTCATTTTTCTTTGACGATTTATTGAATTGGGACTTTTCCTTCCCTTTTCCTTTCTTGACTCCAAGGGACATGTTCTTTAACTTCATGGTTAAAACATCTCCTTTTTCACTCACACTAGCTTCCATATCCCTCTCCGCTTGGGTGAGGAGTGCATGAATTTCATGATAACTCTTATCCATGTCATTCATGTTGTAGTTTACCCTAAAGTGGGCAAACTTGGTGGGGAGTGAGTGGAGGATACGATCCACCACAAGAGTCTTAGGAATCTTACACCCTAGACGCTCTAGGATGTCAACATATTCGACCATTTTGAGTACATGGGGACCAACCTTTTGGCCCCTCTCATGCTTAGCTTCAAAGAAGCGTGCCGCCGCATCATATTGACGGACTTTTGGTGTTTGTGAAAACATAGTGATCATACGAGTGACAATCTCGTACGCATTTAAAGAAATGCATGATAGCTTGAGTTTTGGGGATATTGACCATATCAACACATTCTTGATATCATTCAACATCCTCACATAGTCATCATAGGCGGTCTGCACTGCCAATGAAGCTCTTGCACCGGGCTCGATAGGAGGAGCATCGGTCAAGTAAGTGAGCACATTGTCGGACAACGCGGCACTTTTGATGTTGGATTCACATTCAAGAAAGTTACTACCGTCATCTTTTAAGATACATTTGTCCATTACGGAACTTAGCCATGAATCTTTGCCTAGTGAAGTAGTCAATGGAGTTGATGAAGTTGCCATTGCGAATTAAAATGCTACAACAAAAAGGAAAAATTAACATTCATTGTTTTAAAAATTACTTGTAAAAACATGTTTAGCAAGTTTTAGCATTTATATAATGACCTCCCACTAAATTATATAAATGATTCCAAGACTCAAATATTAAACAAAAATGAGCATCGCTTGGGCGAAACATCCCATAATTGCGTAAATTCGGTAAGTCTCGTTGACTAATTCTACCTCTAGAACTCTTGGTCGACGAATTTCCTCAAATTCATCTACTAGCCCCGGAACACAAGACCTTCTTATATCCCGTTGAGTCCAACCAATTTTAGCGTGTGATAACCGTTTACCACCCTACTTACCCAAGGTAAAAAGAGAACACCCCGCTTGGGCGAGCGTGGCTCTAATGAACAAGAGATTCATAGGTGTTTCTAATTGGTAAGGCTAATCTCAATTTTAGTTATGTGAGAGATCTTGTCAATTTAGTCATAAATTCCTTATAAGTGAATTAATTCGGTAAATGTAAATGACGTGAATTGACAATCACGAAAATAAAATGCATGTGAATGGCGATTTTGGCATGCGCGAAAATAAAACAAGCAAACATGTAAGCATATGAATAAATCCTTGTATGGCCACCTAGTTAATAAAAACTAGTCTATTACATTTCGGAAACCAACTCCTTGGTCCCTTGCCTCTTCATTCCATAAGTGGCTCTTCCTTGTGGGATTTGGAACACCTTCCAAAAATAGACTAAAATCTCGTTGTAATCCGTCTTTTGAAACGCCAAGATAAAAATAACTATTACAATTAAATTACATAGCTATTCCTATTATACATTAATTAATAAAATAAATAAAACTATTAATTAATTACAAACCGACGATACGAGATCGTATTTAATTACAAACAAATCGATATTCCCATTCATTTCGGGTAATAACGAATAAAATTAACTAGGCCATACTAGGTACAACAAGATAAATACTTTAAATAAATGACAATAATTCATTAAAATTAAATAAATATGCTTAAAATGCTGTAAAAATGATGCCAAAATCGCCGTATCTATCATTCGTTGGTATCCATCTCGGTTTTTCTGGATTTAATCGATTTTTAACATGTAAAAATCAATAATCAACTCTTAAATCTCATGTAAGTCTAAACTAATTGTCCAAACTATTTTGAACCTCAAAATTAGTCCTCACTAATTTTATGATAAATAATTAGTTTGATTTGGAGATATTTTACTAATTTAATCGATAAAATCATAATATTTAAGTAAAAATCCAAAATAATTGAACAATTACTCAAAAAACTGAAACAAAAACTTTTAGAATTCTGGAACACTCCCAAGAACACCAAAATGTCAGAAAAATTTGCCCAAAAAATACTGATAAATTTTATAAAGAAAAAGATCGATATTTATCGGTTTTTAACCACTAAAACCAATAAACATCAAAACAAAGTGAAAACACACATGCAAAATCACTTTTAAGATTTAAATAATATTTTTAAATGTACATAAATTTATCATGGGCAGAATCAAATGTTTCGAAATTATGATTAATTAATTTCACTTTTATCGACTTTTATCTCATAAAATCAATAAACATGCAAAAAATTCGAACCAACCTTCAACTTTTTGCATACAATCAGTAGAAAATATGCATGACATACCATAAAAACTCCATGCACCGAATCAACTTTAACTATTTTTAGTCAATTTGTAACTAAAATACGGCATTTTGACTCGGTTTTCTACCAAAAATCATTAAAAATAGCAAAATAACTTCAAAAATCACCAAACAAATACCACAAACCTTTTGAGATCAGTAGGTATGGATGTCCCAAAAATTTCGTGCTAAAACCTCTTCTAACACAATTTTAGAGTTTTTATAAATTATCTCATAATTCATTAAAATGCTTAAAATCAACATGCAAATTACAAGCCTAAGCTCTGATACCACTTGAAATATCATAGATCTATATTTAGACTCTCTAATAAAAATTAAATCATCTCATAATTTGTCATTTAGGTGATGTATGTAACATGCATGCTAATATGAAAGCATAAAAATGAAAGTATAAGGAAAAACAATTTCTTTACATTGATTTTGTGGTAAAAAGGGCACAAACTAGTTCACCTTACTAGCTTGTTCTTGAGCTTATACCAAATGGATGATCCTCCCTAGAAATCTTCAAAGAGAAGATCTCCTTCTTGTTGTACCCAAGAATTTACCCAAAAATAATAACAAGTATTTAACTAGAACTTATTATTATTATACCCTTGATATTATTTGTAATATTACTAACAAGTCTTAGTAATAAAATTTATTTACTAACAAACTTAGTAAAGAAGAATAATTATTTTAGAGAGATGAATCAACTATTTTTCTTCACATGCAAAAGTGGTTCAAGTGAGCAAGTAAGAAAAATAAACAATTGATGGGGTAGTAAAGGAGGGAGTTGGACGGCTGGCAGGAGGTGGAGTGAGGGAGTGTCTTTCCTCTATTTTATGTCCAATTGAGTTGAGCATAAAATAGAGCAAAAGTAGAATAGGGAAGTTTGTAATTATGGAGTTTCTTCAAGACGGTGCAATTCCGGAAAGGTGGAGTGAGGGAGTGTCTTTCCTCCTTGATATTATTTGTAATAGGAATAGCTTTGTATTTTTATTATTATTTGTAATTATGGAGTTTCTTCAAGACGGTGCCATTCGAAAAGGTGTTCCGACGAAGACGGTGTTCTTGGAAGGCGTGCCACTTGAAGATTCAAGGGACCAAAGGAGTTGGTTTCCGAATATGTAATAGATTATTTGATTTTCTATTTTTAGGAAGGCCATACTAGGAATTTATTATTATTGCTTTGCATTTCTTTTAATATGTTACATGCATTGCCAAATCGCCATAAAAAACAACATGTATTTCATATCGAGTCATCGTCCGTGTCAATTACAATTATCGTAGTTCACCGCTTTAGTTCACTTAAAACGAGATAGATAATAAATTGACAAGACCTCTCACTTTTAATAATTGAGAATTAGCCTTACCAAATAGTAGAAACCATGAATCCCAATTTCATAAGGAAGTAGACTCGGCTCACCGGGGTGCTAAACTTGTTACGTTAGGCAAGTGGGTAATAAAATGTAATTACATCCAAATTTGGATTGAGCTCAACGGAAGTATTCGTGACCGTAGTCGCATGTGTTCCGGGCTAAAGATAAATATCAAAGTAATTTTTATCGACCGAGAGTTCTAAAAGTAGAATCGATTAAGAGGTTAATCCACCAAGTTATATTAATAAGGGATGACTCGGCTCACCGTACCCGAGTTAATATGAATTTGGATCTCAGAATCATTTATGATAGTTGGATAGGGGTCACTATATAAATGCTTATAACTTGTTTAAAATGTTTACAAGTATTATCAAAACGATAGATGTTCATTAATTCCTTCACTTCCTATTTCGTAGTCAAAATCGTTTTATCAATTGCAATGGCAACTCCAATCACATCCGCAACCACTAGTTCCAACACGCTTACCAATGTGTCATGGCTCCGATCCTTCATGGATCGTTGAAAGTTAGAAAAGAATGTGTCCAATTTCGCCGATTGGGACGCGCAACTTCGCTTGGCGGCGGAGGGTGACGATAAGCTTCGTTACCTTACCTAGGCATCTCCCGCCGAACCTAATGCTATGTCTACCACCGCCGCTAGGAAAGCCTATGAGGTTTACCAAAAGAAGTCAGCCGCGATCAAAAATGTGTTGATCTTTGCAATGGAGGCCGAACTCTAAAGAAGTGCTATAAAGATTAGCACCGCTCATGAGATCTACATGAAACTTGTGAACATGTTTTCCCGAGCTCCATGGATCATACAATATGAGGCGGCTTCCGCATTCTTTGATCTCAACATTAAGGAGGGCCAAAAGGTTAGCCCTCATGTGCTCATGTTGATGGAGCATGTTGAGACCTTAAAAATGCATAAGGTGAAGATTACCGAGGAACTCGTAATTGATCGAATTCTTCATTCCCTTAACAAAATCAAGGTTTATGTTCAATTCCGAGTGAATTTTAATATGCAAGATAAGAAGGTTTCCCTTGATGAGTTGCACAAAATGCTTGTGCAAACCGAAAGGGATATGGGGCTAAGTGTTAGCTCCATCAAAGATGTGCTCAATGTCAATAATAAGAGTAAGGGAACTTTCAAGAAAAGTAGGAAAAAGGGAAAGAGTAAGGGAACTCCCACAAGAACAAAGCAAAAGCTTGTGAAGCTAGTTCCTCCAAGCCCAAGTACAGTGACCCCTCCGGGGACAAGTGCCACTATTGTAGAGGTGTTGGGCATTGGAAAAGAAATTGTTCAAAATATCTTGGCGATATCAAAGTTGGAAGGGTTATTCCAGTAGGTATATGACTACCCCTATGTTTTATGTTTCGATCTCAACTTTGGTATGATGATACAAGTTGTGATGATTACCCTTTTTATTATAAATAAGGCATCCAAGCAAGGACAAAGGCAAGGAAAAGCAAGCTTAGATCATGGGGAAGCTAGAGGTAGTCGACCGTGGGGATGGATCTATGGATGCTTGGCTTTAATTTTCTTTGTCTTTGATTTTATGATGTATTTGAGATTTTTAGAACTATTTTGATTTCCTTGTGTGACTTGGAAATTTGTCTGTATCCTTTAAACACATGTTGTATTTTGGATATTAGTGACTTGGTTTGCAACCCAAGTCACTTGTTTAATCATATCATTTGTTCTAAGATCATCATCATATATTACTTGCATAGTGAAACATTAGATTATCAACTTAAATTGATCAAATAGACAAGATATAGTGATTAGATCATTATATGTCCATAAGTTATGAATTTGATTCTCCTTATGTCATTGTTACTAAAAGTAACAACTTACTTATGTAAGATTAATTATAAAGTTGTGATGAGCTATTGAACTCAAAAAATAGGGACTTGCATATTACATGAATCAAACTGCCATGATAGGAATGGCCTTTTGAAAGCTAATGCATAGTCTAGATAAACTCCTAATACTATGCATGTCTTATAGTGTTACTTTGTGAAAGTAATGGAACTATAGAGTAGGAGTATAGTTGAACTATAATCTATAAAGATAGATTGGGAACATAGTTCAGTGGGAGTTTATCGCACATGTCTTATTGGTTAAAATATTGTTTGTGAAAGTGATAGTATTATGACCTTGTTACATACGAGCCATAACATTACAATCCGAAAATTGTTACTCAAGAGTAGATTTACTTTAAAGCGAGGGTCTCTTTAAAAGTAAGTAGAGATTTAGAGTACTCAAATGAATAAGATTGACATAAAGATGTTGATCAAGATAAATTATGTTAGGAATCGCCACATTTTATTTTGATGAAGGTTGGCAAATGATATTAAAAAATTCACTTTTCTAAAATGGGAATTTAGAGAGGGATGTGTTTGGAACACAAAACCGAGATAAATATCTAAGAATCCTAACATATTATGCGGAGCTTTCTTAAGTGATCCTAGAATGGTCTTAAGCAAGTATTAAAGGATTATACTTTTCGTTCATGTGATAATAGTGAATGGTTTCATTCACATGATTGAAGAATCATGATTATACATGAAGTTAAGTGGGAGATAGAATTGTTTTTCCATGTCTTATATGTTTATGACATATTACTTATAAAGAATAATGCACGAATTCTCTCTTCTGTGAAAGAGTGATTGAAGACTTGGAAAAGGATGCAAAGTATTCTAGATTTTGAATCTATGTGAGAGAATATTGGCATAGAGTTGAGAGTCTTATGAGGATAAGATCTTTTGTATCTGTTTAAACATCAACAAGGTTGAATAGGTAATTCATGTTGATGGAAGTGGAATTACTATGATGGAGTCATAAACGCTCCCTGAACCTATTAAGTTGTTGATTACATGAAATCGATTTCTAATGTTTCCGCCATTAGAATGATCATGTATGCCAACGGACACACATGCCATGATGTGATAGATGCCTAGGGCAAGATAAGTCAAAAATAAGATAATTTCCGTGATATGGCTTGTGAATGCCTTAAAGAACATCCTGGAGATTTTTTAGAAGAATTAAGGATTCGTTCATATGTTTGGATGATAAACTAAGTTAGGTGTTGAAGGGTTGCACAAAATTTAGTTTCCAAACCGAAAAGGATTTGTTGAAATCCTAGGATATCTTATTGACTCAGGAGGAAGAGAGTAGAAAAGTGTTTTAAGTTTCGCGCATTGTAAATTCTACAAAAGGAATCTAAGTAAATTGTGATAAAATGGTCAACGTAGGGAATAAGAGTGAATCATCTACCAAGGACCTTATCACAAGTTATGTGATAACAGTGGGAGCATCTTTCAAGTTAAAGAGCCCAAGTCTAGTAAGAAGACTAGACATAAACTTAGATAAATTGATGTCATTAGAGATGACATTGAATAGAAGGAAATAGCAATTGACAAAGTTAGAATACATGGATATAGGGTATATCCACTTACCAAGCTTTTATTGCATCTCGACTAGTGTAAAAAGTACATTAAAGATTATAAGATATGAAGCAGTAATAGTGTATTGACTATTCATATGTGATAATCACATTTATCGTTTGAGTTTTATTAAACTCATCCATTACTTTGTTAAATCCAAATGGGTGGTAGAGACAAATTGAACCCCATTAAAGTGAACTGGATTGACATGGTATTCGCCCCTAGTTACTTATATGAGGTGACGCCTCGAAGTGACTAGAGTGTGATGCGATTGATTGCAAGTTCAAGTGCCATAGAGTCATACGAGATGACTAGTCCATCACATAGGCAGACTGTATGGGACACTCTGTCGGGCAGTGACTGCTTATAGAGTTCTGGTAATTCATAAAGCCTGGTCGTGGGAAGATCTGCTATAGTATTCTTGTGAGTCAATTCTTTTGACTAGAGACTATTCACCCAAGTTGGCACAAATTTCTGTTTAGCTTTGATTTATACTCTACGACTTTCGTAAATGAGGTCAAATGGGTATATTTTGAGTTATGATGACTGTGGCTGAACAAAGGGAATAGTGCGATAGGAATTGTCCACCCCTTGTCAGGGTTGTTTGAAATCTCAAGGCCACTCGAGGAGTAGTTAACTGGAAATGCGTGGCCACACTCGGAAGGTATCTGTGGTGGATAATTCCGGTCAATCAGTTATTCTCCAGATCGAGGAAACCACTCTCGATATGATCACTTGCAAGTACGACCTGCGAGACACCTTGCATTGAGTGGGAGATTGTAATAGGAGAAGAGAATTGGTGACGCACACTTGTCTCGGACAAGTGGGAGATTGTTGGAAAATGTGTCCTCAACAATAGTGCGATCACATGTTTAAATCTCATATTAAGAATACGTAAGGAATGATTCATTACATAGTCAATTGATCGTCATTAATCGGTTATGATTCGCTAACTAGAGTTTGACATTATTGTCGTATGACGGTGGTGATAAGTTGATCCCTTAAGGTCACACCTAAAGGACAATTCCATTAATAGATAAATTGATTAATTGTATGACGATACAAGGTGATCAATTCCTTAAAATTGAACAATTCATTTGTGAGAGAGGATATTGATATCTTATTGTAATGGGATTAAATAAGATTTATTTTAGTAATTGAAATACTTTATTACTAAAATTGCTTATTGTTTGAGAAACAATAAAGATAAGAATGAATGATTAATTATAATTACAAGATGTTGTGAGTTATAATTATATGACCCATTTTATTTATATGATCAAGTATCACTAGTCAATTTGTTGTATATAATTTAATTAATTTATGAAATGATATTTATGTGATAAATATGCATTAAATTAATTAATAACATGTAACATACTACATGTGACATATTGTGTGACAATTGACAAAATAAAATGGTAGTCCATTTTATGATAAATGGACCGAAATATTGGGTAGTATAGGGTGTTAGGATGATGTTATTTTATTAGTAGAAATAGACATCATCACGGCTATTAAAGACTAGCTTACACACCTATTGTATTGTGAAGAGTAAAAGTGAAAAGCAAGATGCCAATTTTGGCCCCTTCCTCTTACCTCCACCGGTTCCTCTACACTCTTTTAAGAGTGTTTTGTTCTCTTATAACACAACACACTACCATCATTTCATTCATGCATGCAAAAATCTTTACTACTCTCACAACTCTCTAAAAGGTCTTAGAATCCTCATAAATTGTTCATCATCATTCTAAATACAATATAGGATTACTAGTGTAGTAATAAATATATTATTAGAATTAATTTTAAGGATACTAGTGTATTAATCTAGTTAATTAGTATACTAGTTTAGGGATAAGTCTCGGGTGCAATCAAAGGAGAGTCTCTACTTTGGGATTTTGTAGGATCATTCAACACATTAAGCTCAAGAACAAGTGTAGGAAAGTGACCTTACTTGTGCCCTATATATCGAACCATCTTACAATGTAAGGAACATTGTTTTTCCTCATAAATCTTTTATTTTGTTATGCATGCACTAGATCTAAAGAACAAATAATAAAGAAGTTAATTAGTTCATTATTAGAGGAGTCTAATAAAAGGTAAATAAACCTAACAGTTCTTTGAGGTAAACATCCTCATCGTCATCCGCCTATATTCCAATGACGATACGGAGCTCTCTCAAGCTTATGATTTCAGCTTCTAGGCTGATTATTTGCTCGACTAGATTATCGGTTACTGCGATCACTTCTTGCATTGTGGATCCTTGATATAAGATTGGAACCACTGGCATGTCTCCCTTAGGTGTAGTTCTTGGATTGCGTAGGGATGGCACTATAGCTTCTAGCTCTGAAACTTGTCTACTTACACCCTTTGCCCATGCGACAAAATCAGCGATAGTAGGGGAGATGGTGGAATAACTCTCCTCATTTTCTAGTGCATTGATCTCATCTTCAGCTGGAGAAATGAGGTGTGAACAATCCAAGGTGGATTCCTCATCTGTGATCATCAGAATTCCAAGAGGATTCTGAGTATTGTTAGGCTCGCTTCCAGGAGGTATATGTTAGATACATAAATCTCTTATTAGACACTTCTATTAAGTTTATATTTATTAGTTAAGTCATAAACTAAAAGGATCTTATGCATGCATAACAAAAGATGCAAAGTAAGAAGAAATTGATTAATCTTACATTGAGGGGCGAATGGATTATACTAATCGATCTCCTACCAAATTAGTCTTCTTAAGTAAATCCAAGTGCTCCGACAAAACCCTTAGATTCAATAGTAGAATCTACTCCTCAAGGATTGTACCAAGGAAATCACTCTTAATACAAGTACTAATTTAGTTACTAGAAATTAGTATTTGTGTCCTTAAAATTAATATTAAAAGATTATTACTTCTAGTAATAGAGGAATAATATTAGAGATTTGTGAGATTTATTTTCTAGTGTGTTCAACAACAAAAACTAGAGAGATAAGTTATTAACCAAGTAATAATCTCTTATTAATGGAAAAACTAGAATAAGAAGAGAAAACTTCTCATCTTTTCT
Source organism: Silene latifolia (assembly GCF_048544455.1). Classification (NCBI taxonomy): domain Eukaryota; kingdom Viridiplantae; phylum Streptophyta; class Magnoliopsida; order Caryophyllales; family Caryophyllaceae; genus Silene; species Silene latifolia. The sequence goes on along the minus strand of NC_133537.1, from coordinate 212,977,823 downwards.
TAGGGTGGCCGGGTAGGTTGGGGAAGAGAGTGCCCAATGCATGCACATAATTGTTCTTCTCAAGAGTTTAGGTATGCAAACTTATCATTAATAGGTTATGATTATGTTTCCATTTAATTAAATAAACAAAACACAATTAACCCCTATAATCCCATTTACACGACACACCCATTTAAAATGGGTCCATTTTAAGTTTATCAAATGTTAATTTGTGTAGTGTGACATATTGGATATGTTACTATATATGTAATTTAAATAATGCATTTTTAACTTATAAAAATCATTATATAAACAAAATAAATCACACACAAAAATTAACTAGTAATTCACAATTAAAGATACTCAAAATGGGTCATAGAATTAGAAATCACAACTACTTGTATTTATAATAAACCATTCATTATGATTTTAATTGTTTCATAAACAATAAATAAACCTTAAGTAATAAAACAATTTAATTACTTAGTACGAATCTTATTTAATCAAATTACAATAAGATACGTAATTTTACTCACAAAACCATTTGTCAATTTTAAGGAATTAATTAACTTGTATCAATCATACAATTAATTAATTAATCAATTAAGAATGTTTCCCTAGAGGTATGACCTTAAGGGATCAACTGATCACCACCGTCACACGACAGTAATGTCAAACTCTAGTCAGTCAATCATTACCGATTAATGTGGATCAGTTGACAATAAAATATTACTTTCGCTTAGCATTCTTAATATGAGATTTAAACATGTTATCGCATTATTGTCGAAGACACATACTCCAGCAATCTCCCACTTGTCCACGACAAGTGTGCATCACCAATTCTCTTGTCCTATTACTATCTCCCACTCAATGCAAGGTATCTTGCAGGTCGTACTTGCATTTGATCATATCATAAGTGGTTTCCTCGATCTGGAGAATAACTGTCGGACCGGAATTATCTACCATCGATACCTTCCGAGGATGGACAATTCCTATCGCACTCTTCCCTTCGAATAGCCATATCTCATCATAGCCCAAAACATGCCCATGAGACCCCAATTACGAAGGTCGCAAAACATAAATCAAAGTCACTCTGAAACTGTGCCATCTTAGGCAAACAGTCTTTAGTCAAAGAATCGAGTCATATGAATACCATAGTAGCTCTCGCCACGGCCAGGCTATAAAAATTTCTAGAACTCTATAAGCGGTCATAAGCCCGACAGAGTGTCCCTCACAATCTGCCTATGTAATCGACAAGTCATCTCTCATGACTTTATGGCACGTGAACTTGCCATCAATCGCATCACACTCTATTATCGAGATGTCACCTCATATAAGTAACTAGGAGCGAATACTATGTTAATCCAGTTCACTTTAATGGGGTTCAATATTGTCTCAACAACCCATTTGGATGTAACAAAGTACAAGATGAGTTAACGATAACTCAAACAATAAATGTGATTGTCACACACGAGTAGTCAATACCATATTACTACTCTATGTCTTAGTATCATAAGTGTACTTATGCACTTGCCTAACGTAATAAAAGTTTAGCTTGTGAACATACCATGTGTCTAAGTGTTCAAACATTATGAATTGTGATTTCCTTCAATTTCATGTTATCCTTTATAGCATGAATTCCACTAAGTACATCTCTAGGCTGCGTTCTAGACTCAGGCTCTTTAGCTTGAAAGAAGCTCTCGCTATTATCATATAACTTGCGATGTGGGTTTCGGTGGCCAACACTACTTGTAGTTTTAAAGTACACCACTTAATCACAACTTACTTAGGTATATTTTGTAGAAACTTACAATGATTGTCAATACAATACTCTTTCTAGTCATTTACTCCTTAGGTCAATAAAACCAGCCTAGGATTTTCACAAATCCAAACGAGTTTGGAAACTTGAGTTTGTGTAACCTCTTAACACACAACTAAGTATCCTTCCAAATTCCAGAACAGACCATTAGTTCTCCTTGAGATTTCATGACGGTTCCTTGAGGCTTACCAATGAGTCTCATATGGGTTAACTTGTTATCGACTTATCATGCTCCAAGCACGTGATTCATCTAGGACATGTGCATAATGGCATACACGATTATACCAATGGCGAAAACATTGGCTATCAAATTCATGTAGACAACAGTTCTTAGGTTTAGTGAATAACCATGACTCTATCATGGTAATTCTATATTCATTGACATGAATAACCTACTTAACTTGTTGATATCATTAAAATGAAAGATCATTATCAATATAAGATTCCTATCTAAGTGCCAATCCAACACCCCATGTTTTAATAGATTTGCATAATGTCTAATTTCATCCAGAATTGAAAGACTATTTGCACGTCATTTCCAATGAGTAATAAGTTATACAATTCTTGAAGGATGATAGCTCCCACTGAACTTCATGTCTTAACATGACAGTCATTGGCTCCGACTCAAGTTCATATATACACATGTTTCATTTTCGACAACTCATTCGAAACATTACATGATTTGGAATAATCATTGCTTCTTTAAGTATTAGTTAAAACCATATATGTCATTCACATGTCCCTTTCAAAATACCCATTTGGAAAATGGTTTTAATACCTTACTTATTTTCATAATGAGGTATAGCAATGATTTGAATTTTTAGCACAGTTAACATTTAGCTTAGCTTTCGTAGACATCGACATGCCTCTGTATGCAACTCTTAATCATAAATTTCTATTTACTTTAGATTGGTCTCAACAATCTCAAATAAATCTATTTACTTGCATAGATACCATTTTAGTTTCATGAGGCTCTTAAGTAAAATGTTGAATTTTAAAATCTCTAGTTATATCCCTCCATAGATCAAAATCTTATAATCGAAGAACATCTTCTTTTGGTCTCCTCACGTAGTTCCCTTAAGAACATCTTCTTTTGGTCTCCTCACGTAGTTTTCTTAAGAACATCTTCTTTTGGTCTCTTCACGTAGATCCCATCTAGTCAAGGTTTGTCCGTAAGAACATCTTCTTTTGGTCTCTTCACATAGATCCCATCTAGTCAAGGTTTGTGGCTAGATTCACTCCCACTCTATCTTTAGGAGAAAAGCACTTTTTCTCCAAGGATAGCTTTTGAGCAACAAACAATGATGGTGAAGGAGGAAAACATATCACATATCAACTTTATGGTGATTTATTTGAGACAATTTAGAAAAAATGATATAGACTAGACGATTTAAACTTGATAGGTGTAAAAAATAAGGTTGGTAATATTCCCTTGTATGAGTTCAATAACTCAATATAACTTTATAATTGATCTTACATAAGTAAGTTATGACTTTAATCACAATGGCATGAGGAGAATCGAATTCATAGCTCATGGACACATAATGACTTGATCATTATATTTGTCTAATTTAAGTTGATTAAATCTTCATGTTTCTCGATGCAAGTAGTGTATGATGACAAATTTTAGAAAAACGATACGATAAATTAAGTGACTTGGGTTGCAAACCAAGTTATCAATATCCAAAATACAACCATTGTTTTAAGGAAACAACCAAATTTCCAAGTCGAACGAGGAAATCAAAATAGTTCTAAAATTTCAAAATGCAACATGAAAATAAAGACAAAGCAAAATAAAGCCAAACTTCCATCCATCTAGCACTATGGTCGTCTACATCTAGCTTCCCTCAAGATCTTCTAGGCTTGCTTTTCTTTGCCCTTGTCCTTGATATGATGCCCTAATTACAATAAAAATGGTAATCATCACAACTTGTATCAAAATAGAAAAGTTGAGATCGAAACATAAAAGATAGGGATAGTTATTTACCTACTGGAATAATCTTTCCAGCCTTTATATCGCCAAGGTACTTTGGACAATTTCTCTTCCAATGCCCAACACTATTACAATAGTGGCATTTGTCCCCGGACGGGGCACCCTTCTTGGGCTTAGAGGAGCTAGCTTCACAAGCCTTTCCTTTGTTCTTGTAGGGAGTTTGCTCCTTTCCCTAGTTGCCACCTTTCTTGAAATTCCCTTTGCTCTTATGATTAATGTTGAGCACATCCTTGGTGGTGCTAACACTTAGCCCCATGTCCCTCTCGGCTTGCACAAGCATTTTGTGCAACTCATCGAGGGAAACATTCAAGTTTTGCATATTAAAATTCACCCTGAATTGAACATATGCCTTAACCTTATTCAAGGAGTGAAGAATTCGATCAATGATGAGTTCCTCGAGAATTTCTACCTTTTGCATTTTTAAGGTCTCAACATGCTCCATCAACTTGAGCACATGAGGGCCAACTTTTTGGCTCTCTTTGACGTTGAGATCAATGAATGCGGATGCCGCTTCATATTGAATGATCCCCGGAGCTTGTGAAAACATGGTCACAAGTTTCGTATAGATCTCATAGGCGGTGCTAATCTTTATAGCCCTCCTTTGGAGTTTGGCCTCCATAGAGAAGATCAACACATTTTTGATCGCGGCCGACTCCTTTTCGTAAGTCTCATAGGCTTGCCTAGCAGCGGGGGTAGACCTAGTGTTAGGTGCGGCAGGAGAGGCCTCGGTAAGGTAACGAAGCTTGTCGTCACCCTCCGCGGCCAAGCAAAGTTGAGCGTCCCAATCGGCGAAGTTTGACCCATTCTCTAATTTAAAACAATCCATGAAAGATCGGAGCCATGAAACATTGGTGAGAGTATTCAAGCTAGTGGTTGTGGATGAAATTGGAGTTGCCATTGCAATTGAGAAAACAATTTCGACTACAAAACAGGAAGTGAAGGAATTAATAAACATCTATCGTTTTAATAATAAATGTAAACATTTTAAACAAGTTTTAAGCATTTATATAGTGACCTCTACCCAACTATTATAAATGATCCCGAGATCCAGATTCATATCAATTCGGGCACGGTGAGCCGATTCATCCCTTATCAATATAACTCGGTAGATTAACTCTTTAATCGATTCTACTTCTAGAACTCTCGGTCGATAAAATTTCTTTAATATTTATCTTTAGCCCGGAACACATGCGACTACGGTAACGAATACATCCGTTGAGCTCAATCCAAATTTTGATGTAATAACAATTTACTACCCACTTACCCAACGTAACAAGTTTAGCACCCCGGTGAGCCGAGCCTACTTCCTTATGAAATTGGGACTCATGGTTCTACTGTTTGGTAAGGCTAATGCTCAATTATTTTTTTGTGAGAGGTCATGTCAATTTATTATCTATCTCGTTTTAAGTGAACTAAAGGGGTGAACTACGATAACCATAATTGAGACGGTCGATGACTCGATAAAATAATATGCATGTATAGTTATGGCGATTTGGCTATGCATGCAAACATATAAAGGAAATGCAAAGCAAAAAGATAAAATCCTAGTATGGCCTTCCTAAAATAGTAAATCTAATAAACTATTTTACAAATTCGGAAATCAACTCCTTTGGTCCCTTCAACTTCATTTGGCACGCACTCCAAGGCAACACTGTCTTTGTCGGAACGACGCCGTCTTCAAAGAACTCCGGGATAAATAAATTACATAGCTTTTCTACTTTATACATTATAAAAATAAAAAAACTAAATAAAAATAAAAGTGATACGAGATCACATTAATTACATCCGAATCTATATCCCCATTCATTTCGGGAAATACCAATTAAAAACTAAGGTCGTACTAAGTACAAATTACATAATTCAAAATTATATAAAATAAAATATAACAATCATACTAAAAATGCAGCATTAATATATGTATAAAACATGTCATGTGATGTGCCAAATCGCCCTATTTTAAGCTAATATCGTATATACGGTCCGGTTTCATGGATAATTGTGACTATTAACTTATTAAAATCACACAATATTACATAAATCAAATCTATGTCGAAGTTAATTACCCAAACCTTCTTCAGACTCAAAATTTTAGTCTTCACTAAATTTTTGACAATAATTCAACTTGATATTTTATTATTGCTCTATAAACACTATTATTCATAACAATAAAGAAATAATTCCCAAAAAGTCATAAAAATTCGAAAATTTCAAAATCAAAATTTTGTATATTCTGGAAAATTCTCAATATTCCAAAATTATATAAAAATTTGCCCTTAGATTATTTTGATTTATTTCACCAATAAATCGTATAAAACATAATTTCAACCCTTTAATTACAAAATAAATATAAAATTATGCAATAAATCAAGATTAAAATTTTGATTATTCTAAATAAGTTTCTAGAACCTGGAAATGACAAATTTGTAAGTCCAAAAATTGAATTTTTATATTAATGACTGTTAAAGTAGCTTTTTATCAATTTATATCCCATAAAAATTAATAACCATTCAAATCATATAAAATCTAACATGCAACATTAAATCTGATGTTCATATCTTATATACAACATTGGAAAAAAGTTTTATGCCGTAAAATTCATTTTAGCTATTTTTGCTAAAATAGTCACTATTTAGGTGATTTTTACATCTAAAAATCATAAATCACGCAAAATTAAACCATTTCATCTCAAAATTTACATACAGTGTGTAAATATTGCATGTGACAACATACTAAAATTTCATGGTCATTAACGATGTCTAACCATTTTTAACCAAAATACCACTATTTAATCAATTTTTATCATGTACAAATCATAAAACATGCAATATAAAACCATTTCATACGAAATTTTACATACAATGTGTAAAATATGCATGTGAGGTCGTGTAAAAATTTCAAGGTCAGAATCATAGTCTAACTAATTTTAGCATTTTAAGTGACATTTTATTCAATAAAATGTAATAAAAATACTATTAAATCATATTAAAGAGCAATAAAATATCATAAATCATCAAAATGACCTAAAACCAATTTAGGACCAGAATGTTATTCATGCAAAAAAATTTGTGGCCTTTATCATCATAAATCACAAAATACAAGTTTTATTTGTTAACATTTTAACTCGAAAAACTAAACCGATTATGCATGCAACAACTCTTGCTCTGATAGACTTTGGATTAAATGGGTTGATAGTGTTTACCTTAAAGGAGCAAACTGGCATGACTACACACCTGCTAATGATTCTACTTGGACTTGGAAGACTATCTGTAAGGTGAAGGAGAAGATTAAGAATGGCTTCACTGATAATTGCTGGACTCCTCACCAGAAAGGTTATACGATTGGTAATGGTTATGACTGGCTAATGGGGACATATCCTACACAGAACCGGACGAAATATGTGTGGAATGATTGGAATGTGCCCAAACATTCATTCATTTCCTGGCTGATAATGCAAGAAGGTCTTAATACTAAAGCTAAGCTCTATGCCTATGGTTTCTGCCTGGATGATATATGCATTATGTGTGCTGAACATTCTGATACTATCGATCATTTATTCACTGAATGCAAATTCAGTTGCCAAGCGCAAAAATGTGTTGAAGACTGGATTGGTCGACCTTTTCCTACTGTCAATGAATTACTGAATGCTAATCGAAACAACATGAAATGGAAAGCTATAGCAATGGTGCTGACTACTTACAGATATTATGTCTGGTCCTAACGGAATCATGCGGGAATCCACCTCAATATGTTCTGACCTGTAGTTGTAGCAGAATGGATGAAGAAGATGATCCAACAGCAAATTCGTAGACTTACTGATCTTAGAGGTGGACAGACTAATTTGGAGATAACCTTTGGTTTTTCCATTTGATCCTTATGTAATTGGATAAAGTTTTGAAATATATATATATAAACACTCACATTTCACCAAAAAATAACTCTTGCTCTGATACCAATTGTTAGATACATAAATCTCTTATTAGACACTTCTAATAACTTTATATTTATTAGTTAAGTCATAAACTAAAAGGATCTTATGCATGCATAACAAAAGATACAAAGTAAAAAGAAATCGATTAATCTTACATTGAGGGCCGAGTGGATTATAATAATCGTCCCCTACCAAATTAGTCTTCTTAAGTAAATCCAAGTGCTCCAACAAAACCCTTAGATTCAATAGTAGAATCTACTCCTCAAAGATTGTACCAAGGAAATCACTCTTAATACAAGTACTAATTTAGTTACTAGAAATTAGTATTTGTGTCCTTAAAATTAATATTATAAGATTACTACTTCTAGTATTAGAGGAATAATATTAGATATTTGTGAGATTTATTTTCTAGTGTGTTCAACAACAAAAACTAGAGAGATAAGTTATTAACCAAGTAATAATCTCTTATTAATGGAAAAACTAGAATAAGAAGAGAAAACTTCTCATCTTTTCTTAGGGTGGCCGGGTAGGTTGGGAAAGAGAGTGCCCAATGCATGCACATAATTGTTTTTCTCAAGAGTTTAGGTATGCAAACCTATCATTAGTAGGTTATGATTATGTTTCCATTTAATTAAATAAACAAAACACAATTAACCCCTATAATGCCATTTACACGGCATACCCATTTAAAATGGGTCTATTTTAAGTTTGTCAAATGTTAATTTGTGTAGTGTGATATATTGGATATGTTACTAGACATGTAATTTAAATAATGCATTTTTAACTTATTAAAAATCATTTTATAAACAAAATAAATCACACACAAAAATTAACTAGTAATTCACAATTACAATTACTTAAAATGGGTCATAGAATTATAAATAATAACTACTTGTATTTATAATAAACCATTCATTCTTATTTTAAATGTTTCATAAACAATAAATAAACCTTAAGTAATAAAACAATTTAATTACTTAGTACGAATTTTATTTAATCAAATTACAATAAGATACGTAATTTTACTTACAAAATCATTTGTCAATTTTAAGGAATTAATTAACTGTTATCAATCATACACTTAATTAATTAATCAATTAAGAATGTTTCCCTAGAGGTATGACCTTAAGGGATCAACTGGTCACCAACATCACACGACAGTAATGTCAAACTCTAGTTAGCCAATCATTACCGATTAATGTGGATCAGTTGACAATAAAATATTACTTTCCCTTAGCATTCTTAATATGAGATTTAAACATGTGATCGCATTATTGTCAAGGACACATACTCCAACGGTATAGGAAAGCGCCCATCTTCAATCATATCCTGAATGGCATGTTTCAATTTGAAGCAATTCTATTTATCATGCCCTTAATTGCCTTTATGGTACTCGCAGTAGGCATTCTCATCACAGAACCTAGACTTCTTCTCTGGGTCAGGTGTAGGTCCTATTGGTTGAAGTTTGCCTTGTTTCATCAATCTTTTTAGAGCATTGGAGTAGCGTCACCAACATTGGTGAACTTTCTCTGCGGGTTATTCTTCTTAGTAGATGATTTGACAAGGTTGACCTCGTCGGTCTTGCTAGCGGAGCCATAAGAACACCTTGTTGTGCCTTGATATCCGCGACCTATCATTTTGGACAAGAGTCCTTCACGGATGTCCTCTTCAATTCTTGTTCCAAGCACAGTTAAGTCTTTGAAAGACTTTATGTTTTGGTACCTTAGATGGTTCGCATAGATTGGCCTTAAGTTGTCCACGAACTATTCAACAAGAGTAGCTTCGTTTGAGCGTTCGACGAGTTGCATGCTAGTCTTTCTCCACCTACATAGGAAGTCGGTGAAACCTTCTTTCTGATTTTGGGTAAGAACCTCTAGAGTGCGCATATTGACTTGAATTTCAGCATTATTTGCGTACTGTTTGGTGAACTCAATTGCAGCATTATCCCAAGTAGCAAATTTCTTCTGATCCAAGGAGTAGAACCATTGCTTAGGAATAGTATCAAGAGTTGAAGGAAAGATCCTTAAGAACATCTCTTGCTTAATGCCTTTGATAGACATATAATCTTTGAATGCACGAATATGGTTCAAAGGGTTTTCATGCCCCTTAAATTTTGGGATGTCAGTCATGTTGAAGTTAGTTGACAGTTGGGCATTTACTGCCTCATATTTGCAACTGTTTTCCCTGTAGATGTCATCTCTCTTGAGATACATTAGTTGCTCCTCCAAATACTGGAGTCGCTTTTCAGCTTTAGCAGGACCTGGTGGAATATTAACTTCTGCTTGTTCAAAGGGTGGAGAATTATCGTGCATGAGCACGTCGGGAATGGGACCCTTTGTAGAAGGAAGTCTAGCTTCTACAGTAACACCCCCGCACACCAAGATGCCTTACCAAGGACCATCCCAGTGTATGAAGGTGTTACCATCTCGGTCACCCAAGGTAGTAGATCAAATAAACAATAGAAGAACATTTATATTATAATACTTTAGTCTTAACAACACAAAACAACGTAACGGAATATAAAGTGCCAGCTACGACAACTATTAAGCTCATGCGTCGGGACTTCTACTCCGGTAGCGTGGTGACTCGATTCCCCTCCATGTCCATCAGCAAACAGACCAACTGTACTTACTTAACAAACTACTCACCATCCCCGAATGGATCACCACAGTTTTCAAAACACAACACGGGATCAGTTACCGATAAACCAAAGTAAGACAAGTACAAAAAGTAACCTGCTGATCAACATCCACCTCGAATCTCCCTTTCTCACACAGTAACCGAATACACACTGAAGTGTATAGCCTTACCAAATTACCCATCGCAACAGGTAATCCTCGCCGCCAGTGGGGGGGACCGCAGCCAATCCAACCTAAGCCCCGCTCATCAACGAGCGATACCCTGTCCATTAATGTGCACATCCCCTCCTGTGGCGGGTTCCACAGAGGGCGAAACTAGGGCATGAAGCCACTCCCGCAAGTGACTCCACTCAGCCGAGGACACACCTCGCGAACATCATCAAAAACTATCACAACTCCAACACCCAACACCAATTCCAAGATCAACAGATAATCACAATATCAATTACAACAAACACAATAAAATCTTAAATCAATTAACTGTAAATCAAGTAGGGAAACCCTACCTTATCGCCAAACGATGAAAATGCATCCACAATTAGCCAAGCAAGACTCTGAGACGCATCCAAATGACGCGGACCGACGGTGACAACGACGACATCCTCACGCGCATCCTTCAAGTGGAATCCTGTCCCCTTCCATGGTTAAAGTCTAGGCTAGATGAGAGTGTAAGGAGAGGTGGGTGATAGGTGAGAGAGAGATAAATTAGGGTTAAAGTGAAATAAAACCGTCAAAAAATGAAATAAGACTTGCGAACTTGCGTTTTATATTAACGCATCAACAACAGTTATACTCGGTCGAGTAAGCTTTACTCGATTGAGTGTTCACACTACTCGGCCGAGTAGTCTCTACTAGGTCGAGCAACCTTTCTCGTAAGCCACTTATCTTCACTTAGCCTCGCACCTATCCCCTCCTAGGGTCTTCTGCGGTCAAAGGGTCGGTCAAAAGGGTCCTTAAACATAGCGGGTGTTACAATCTTCCCCCCATAAAAGGAACTTCGTCCTCGAAGTTTAACCCATGCGTCCCAACCGCCAGGACAGCCACCTAAGAGAAGTTCGATACGACATAAAAGATGCACAAGATTCCAACCACTACAAAACACATAAGGTGCACAAGATTCCGACCACTACAAAGTTCACGACAACATTACCCAGATATAGCGTCCAATCCTAACATCGGTTATAGCCATTAGGTTCGTGATCACATAGAAGGGAAAAGATGGACATAGAAAGAAAGTGAAGCACAAAGGAACTTTGCTTTAACTTTGGTTTATATGGACTTTTATATCGCGATGTTATCTACCCCTCTAAAAGGAACTTCGTCCCCACAGTTCGTTCCATCCAATAACTACGGTCAACCGAAAGTCGAACAACCATTATAAAACCTATACTCTAGGACAAATCAAACACACACCTCTAAACGTAAGCAACCAACCACATTATGAATACCACTTTATGAATACCAGACAAGGAAATGATACACAAAACCCACTTATTGAACTACAAGAAGCATGAAACGTCATGGTATTACTACTACTACGAACACAATCACGCCACGTATTACCTTTACCGTCATACTTGAAACTCTTCCATAGATCATGATTACATGTACAAGGTACCCTATTCTAAGATTCGTAGACACCATCAAAATATTGAAGCACACTCAAGAACAAAGAATTAACCATTTAAAAGCTATAACGATTTTCAACAATATAAGGTGCAATTCCTGGTACTCGGCCGAGTATAAGAGAGTACTCGACCGAGTAAGCTCTACTCGGTCGAGTATGCCGTATACTCGGTCGAGTTTTCGTGCGCAGAGAGAAATTTTTGACATTAGGCACGCGGTTGCCAAAACACATACCGGCACAAAGTCACATATGCCACTCCCTACTAAAAGTGTTATGTCTACTATGTCTCACACACAGTACGAGAAAAAAAGTAGCGGTCTTATGGCCAATTACAATCATCCCAACGAAAAAGAGTACGACTAAGAACGAGAAATATCCATCAACAAACCGAAAAAAAGTCTAGAAATACAACGAAATCACACATCTGGATCCTCCTCCATCTCCTCACCACCACCTGCACCGGATGTACCAACTCCTGATGTACCTGCTCCATGAAAATCTCCAGCTGAGTAGCCTCCTCCGCCTAGCTGACTACCGTAGTTGGCTCCCCACGGTCCCGTGAGGCAGCCAAACTCGGTTTCCTCTGGTGGCCTCCAAAAGCCTGGGTCGACTCCATAGCTGTGGAAGACACATGTGTCTACTCCTGGTCCCCTCCACCAGACGGGCTGTGCCAACTCGGTCCTGTATCCTGGTTATGGGCCATCTCATGCATGTTGCGGAGCACCGAGGTAGTGGAGATCCGCTCAGTCAAGTCACTCACCTCTATCCTGGGGTCATGAACGGTAGGGTAGGGCGAGTACTGTGGTGGGAAGAAACTAGGTGTGGGGTAAGAGGGCTCAGTCTCAACCTCGTCCACCCTAGGCTGTCTCACTCTGCGGCGCTCACGTGGTGGAGGAGGAGCCTGCTGTCTCTCTGACACTGTGGTAGGCGCAGGCAGGTCTAGAAGGATGGTGGGGTCGATCAAATAATGTTGAGGCCCAAGTCTAGGTACACCCACTGGCTCCCACTCAGCTAAATGGTCGACTACGGGAAGGTGTGCGGGGTCAGGAAGTACCATCCACAAGGATCCCCTCACTCTCCAAGCATATGACCCATCATCCATCTTCCTCAGCCATCTGTTGTTACACGATTACTTGGCATTCATGGTAGGTACGGCCTCAAATAGCTCGTCCCCCGAGGGAGGTGGAGCCTCAAAATCAGTCAGTCGCTAGGCTAAATGGGTCACTATAGCCCCGCAAGAGATGTGACGGTTTGGGGATCGTGCCATGTGATCCAGGTTAGAACATACCACCCCCGGAGCACTATTATAAAAAGGCTTCCTCTGATGCAAGTTCAAGTAAGACATCAACAACATGACCTCATGAGATTTCAGCTTACTCACGTCATCTCTCTCATACAGAAGGCAGGTTATCATCCTAAGAAACATGCGGAGGGATACATATTGAACATCATTTATCAGCATGGCACTAGCACTAGGAGCAGGTCGGCCAGTAAGGTAAGGTAGGTAAAGGGGTGCGCCACTATTCTTGGCTACGTCACTAAGGTATCCCTCCGCCTCTGCCTCTAGGCCTAGGTGGCTAGAAAACTCATCAAGGGTCAACTCATGATCCTTATTCATGAGGCGGAAGGAAACAGTCTTCTCTTTCACGTCATACACGAATGAGCTCAAGATTTACATGGTCAGATAGAGGTAGGACTTCTTTCGTAAGTGGTAAAGCCCCTCCATTCCCAAGGTCTCAAAGATATGAACTATGTCTTCCTTAACCCCCAAAGTCTCCAAAATCTCGGGGTTCACACACCGAGTTGGTCTCATGGGACGACCCATCAAAGCTACAAAGGCCTTATGCTGCTTGAAGTCGGAAAGGATTACCGATGGATGTTCTTCCACCGGAAGGACGACGGGTTCTTGGCTAGATTGACCCGTTTCCCATTGGACGTTGGCACAAGTCCGTTTCTTGGCTGGGGCTTTCGCTTTCGGCATGCTGTAAAAAGATGAATTTTAACAAGGATGTTTTCAACAGGAATTTACCATGGGCCGAACTGTTTTTGAATTATATACCTTTAAGACAAAGTTTTAAGACGAAATTTTCTAACAACATACAAAGCATACTATCCAAGAGAGGCATTTTTATTACCGAAGAATCCTTAAAAGAGTATCTTAGAACGATCAAAAGGACCGAAAATTCAACTTAGGGCAAAACCCTAGAAAAGTTTTGTAACACACAAGAAGCGATTTTAAATCATGAAATCGTGTTTGTGACGGCATAGATGATGTTTGTGAGCAACTAAACTCAATATATAAAAAGACAAAACACCAATTTCAAATTACACAAGCTAGGGATTCGAAATTGGGGCAAGTTCATACCAAAGTTGATAACAAATGAAGAAATTGATTAAAACTTTACCTTGATTGAGGTTTTGAGAAAGCAAGGAAGAAAATCCACAAACAATTACCAACAAATCACCCAAGGGTTTTGAGAGAGAAAAGGGTTTTGAATATTTTAGGGGTGAAAGAATGAGATGGGAGGCGGAAATAATAAGAAAGAAGAAGATATAAAGTTTTTAGAGTAAACCGGCTGGAGTAATGATAAAAGGGTACTCGGTCGAGTATCGGGTTTACTCGGCCGAGTATGGACTACTCGGTCGAGTATTCAGGATGCTCGGTAGAGTATCCAGAGATCAGTAGCGCCTCTAAACTGACTTACTGGGTCCTCGGTCGAGTTCCACTTTACTCGGCTGACTGTGTCCTACTCGGTCGAGTATAAGCTACACTCGGTCGAGTTCAACAGGACAGAAGCAAGATTCCAAATTAAGCTTAGCTACATAACCTGTAAGGATCAGACTATGATGCTACATCATCACACTTCATGTCGCATTCCTACACACATACCACGAAAGTCTCATACAACACGTATCATGCACAAAATCTATCATGCTCAATTACAAAATCTTTGGTCATCCATTATCTCACTCGAACCATATCGTTCTTTATCATGAACCCTACAATTCACAAACTCAACTATTCACAAGCATTAGACTCACATTACTACACGAGTTACAGCCAACACATACATTGGACAGACACACTTCCCACAGCTACTGCTATTATCTATCCTTCCGAGTGGCTGGCTTAATTATGATCGGGGCCGAGGTTTTGAGATGAAGGCGCCTTGTCACTCAATACCGACATAAAAGGGGCTCCCAACACACATACACCAGGTTCATTTTAATTCGACGCCCTATGTTCATTCGGTTCATTGGTTCAGGTTCCAAAATCGTCGCTCTGATACCACTTTGTAACACCCCCGCACACCAAGATGCCTTAGCAAGGACCATCCCAGTGTATGAAGGTGTTACCATCTCGGTCACCCGTGGTAGTAGATAAAATATACAATAAAAGAACATTTATATTATAATACTTTAGTCTTTACAACACAAAAAAACGTAACGGAATATAAAGTGCCAGCTACGACAACTATTAAGCTCATGCGTCGGGACTTCTAATCCGGTAGCGTGGTGACTCGATTCCCCTCTAAGCCCATCAGCAAACAAACCAACTCTACCTGCTTAACCAACTGCTCACCATCCCCGAATGGATCACCACAGTTTTGAAAACACAACACGCGGTCATTTACTGATTAACCAAAGTAAGCCAAGTACAAAAAGGTAACCAGCTGATCAACATCCACCTCTGATCTCCCTTTCTCACACAGTAACCGACTACACACTGAAGTGTGTAGCCCTGCCAGATTACCCATCGCAACAGGTAATCCTCGCCGCCAGTGGAGGCGACCGCAGCCAATCCCCACCTAAGCCCCGCTCATCAACAAGCGATAATTGGTCGGTGTCGGTTTTGTTACTCGTCGTCAAAAGTTACCTAGACAAAAATAATATTTATAATTTCACAAACTACTCTACTCTTAGTAAAGAGGTAAGTAAAGGTCGGATCCCAAGGGACCGGTATTGATGTAGGATTTTCGATTTCAAATGGTTGTATCTAAGGGTGTCACAATTTGGGTTGAGGTAGGAGATCAACTAAACTAATCAACAATATAAAAGCAAAACAATGAAAACAAGCAAGATGACTAAAATGAGATGTAAACAATTGATTAAAAGCACTAGGGTATCATGGGTTCATAGGGGATTCATGGGATTTGATCATACAAACATGTTTTCTACTAGATGCAAGCACTTATTGTTGTGATGGGATCGAGTTGGTTTATGTCTTACAATCCCTAAGAAGGTTTGGGGCCCGGAGCCGAATCGATTAGATTGTACAACACCTACAAGTCGAGTTAATACTTCCTATCCAACTATATGCATGGTCTAATGAGACTCGAGTTAGTTTATGTCTTACAAGTCTCATTGAAAAGGTAAGTGATGGGTAAAAAAATGCAAGGATTCATAAGCTCGCATTTCATCAAACATAACATGTGCATAAGTTGGAATCATAACAAGCAAGCAAATTAATTATGAAAACATATTAGATTAAGCATGAATCAATCCCCATGTTGGTTTCCCCTAATTCCCCATTAACCCTAGTTAAGAAAACTACCCACTCATTATCAAGTTTAACATGCTAAAAAGTTTGTCAATCATACTAGCAAGGCAAAACATGATGAACAAATAAAGATGGTTAACAACAATTAAAAAGGATTAAGAGAGAATTATACCTATAAAGATGATTCCAAAAAATAAAGAAAGGAATAATAGAAGTACTTGATGATTGATGGAAGGTTGTCAATCCTCCAAATAAACCCAAATAGTCTTCTAATTACCCAAAATAAATGATGAACAATAGAGAAATTAAGAAAAGATTAAGAAATGAGATTTGTATTAATGATAAATTAAAAGTTGATTACAAGACTTAGAGAGTATTAAGACTTGATTAAGATAAGATTTAGATGATACTAAGATGACATGCTAATCTATGTAGTACAATGGGGTATTTATACTAGAGATTAGGTACAAGGATTAGAGTTACTAAGGGCATAAATGACTATTAAGACCCTTAAGAAAAGTTGAGGAAGTGCTCCTCTCCAGGGAGATGCTCATCTCTGTTTTGGTAGTCTCCAGGAAATCTGCTCGTCTCGAGCGTCTAGGCAGTAGGCACGGTGGGTTCTGCAAGGGAATCCGAGCAGATCAAGGGAGAGACGCTCGGATTTGTTGGTCTCAAGACGAGCGTCTTGGCATCAGGATGCTCAGATTTGTGGGCAGGGAGACGCTCGTCCTTGGCAGGGAGAGGCTCGGATTCTGGGTCAGCACTTCTCTTTTCTTCTTTCCTCAACAATCCTCGGGGATCTTGTTGGGGATGCAAAGATCCTTTCATCATTGCCTAATCTACTTTATTATCTACATAGGCCTTCTAGTATCATCTTCCCTTTGATGCTTGGTCATTGAATTTGATCAATTTAGCTTCATTTTGCCATGAAAATGCAAGGTTTGCACTCCTTTCCTACCAAGGGAACAAAACCTCAAAGAATATGCAAAATGGGAAACTAAAGATAGTAAATGACCCAATTATGCACTAAAAAGCATAGGAACGAGGCTAATTTGGGGACTAAATATGCTTAAATATGAGTCACATCAAATATCCCCAAACCGAACCTTTGCTCGTCCCGAGTAAAGAGGTGACAAAAACTAGGACCCTTATTCAAACTAACCTACTAATCTAGCCGAAGTGAGACAATTAGCGGGTCTCACTCCACCTCTTCAACTCACAACAAGACAACAATGAGGTAGGATGCCTTCTTGCAAGGCAAGGTGGGGCTTGCCAAAATGGCGAAACATCCAAGCATTAAAAGCACACAAAACAAGTAATGGATGCATCTACAAAAATGAATAGCCACTTTCCTCATCTAAGTGACGGAAATTATCTACAAGGGAAGCAATCTAAGGGTACACATTCCGTCATAGATACGGTTTTTTCAAACTACTAAGCCTAGAAGGATACCAATAAATCACCTCCAAGTTGTGTCAAGCTAGGGTACCTTTGTCCTTAATCGTTAAATGCTTTCGTCAAGAGTAGACCCCCTATGGTGTTAGAAACACTGGAGGATCGCGGAATTCTCCTTCTTACCATGCACAAAAGTGGATACGATGGAAAAGGGATCAATAGAACTTGAGTTTCATATGGGAGTTTGCTTTGTTGGTGTTTTTCCCCCCAATTTATGGCATTTGACATTTTGAGAACATTTAGTTGCCATTTCTTTTGATGTTTGGCGTTTTCAACACTTGACAATTTCAACTTTTTCTTGGATTTCTTTTGAACATTTTCAAAGTCACCCCATTTGTAGTGAGGGTGCTTATTTTTGAAGCATAGGAGTTTTCATTTTTGTTACTCCTCTTTTATTTTGATGCAATTGCAAACTTTTTGACTTTTGATTTCAATTATTGAACTCAAATTTTGAACAATTTTTGTGCCCCTTCCCCTTTTTGATGACAAAATGTGGTAGAACATGGATGATGGTTGCATGGTTTCAAGGGTCACCTTGGAATAAACGGTAGCCAATGAGTTATCACACCACAAGGTACTCTTGACTAGGCCTTAATTCATGGGTCAAAGAGTACTAGCATGACACATCATAGGGTGTTTTACAGGTATTCTAACAAGCAAAGTATTAAGAAGAAAAAGTATCTACAAGGGCCTTATATACACTTGTCAAGCTTCCCAAATAGATGCTTTCACAAAATTTTCCTAAATGCAACTATATGCCATGATTCAACTAACATTTATACTTTCTAATGCATATGATTCTACCAACTAGTATGCCAAATAATTTAAATGCAATCCTAAATTCACATTGTTTATATCGCATCAATCAAAATAAAGCCACATAGTCATTAACATAAAGAGGAAAAAGGAGATTGGAAAGATCATACCATGTGGTCTTCAATATCCTCATGTCTCGGATGTAGCGTAGTCGATCAATGTGAAGAAGAATGAACAAACACAATATATACAAGACTATACTACAAAGGAAATGAACATGTTTTTGGGTTTTTGGATTTTGCAAATTTTTATGGTTTTTATGATTTATGAAATAAAAAGACATGTTTTTGTATTTTTCAAGTTTTTTCAATTTTTATCATTTTTGTTTTTAGAAGTCATGTTAGAATTTTCCATCCCCACACTAGCATGGGTATTGTCCTCAATGGCCAATATGATAGGAAATTATGCAATTTATATGAAGATGTATTATTTCTAAACTAAATGCAAACTATATGACATATAAACAAGTGATGCAACTAAACTATACTATATGATGCATGATTTTTTTTTTTTTTGGTTGGAGAGCATAATTTAGATTAGCTCCCAATGCATATGCATAAACTTCCCTAAACAAAAATAGACACTATTGCTAATGTCAAAAATTGGGGGAGTTCATGCATAAGGATGCTATGCATGAAACTTAAATTATCATTTTGGATTTTGAATGTGGGTACAATTAAAAGAAATACCTCAATGGGACCGAGGTGTGAGTCCTCTAATTGATGCTAGGACTCAAAAATCATGATCAAGATAAAAATTATATGAAAAACAAGAGAAATAAACAAACTTTAAAGGAGGTGTAGGAAACTCACAAAGTAATGTGGCATCCTCCCAAGAGCTTGATAATCCTCAATCTTCGCCCATGGAGTCATCACTATCATCTCCATCATCATCAACCTCTTCACTAGAATCAACCTCCATAGATCCGGAGTTATCATCACTTGCACTTGAACTTCCTTCTTATTCCTCACCTTCTTCATTTTCTTCTTCATTTTCTTCACCTTCTTTTCCACCACTCTCAACAACAACAACCTCCACTTCACCCAAGCTAGCACCCCTAGAAGCACTAGGAAAGAAGACTTCCCTATCCGCTCAACTAGGCAAAGGACAAGATGGGTCAAGAAGTCCTTGCCTAGCTAGATGTAGGAGGGGCGAATATTATGCTCTATAAGCATCGACTCTATCCTCATGGGCTTGCTTGTGCATTTGTTGCATCAAAAGAGTCAAGTACTCATTCCCCGCCGTAACATTTTCGGGATGAAACTCATGGTAGGTGAATGGGTAGGGTGGAGTGATAATAGAGGAGGAGGGCTCAGCAATGTCCTCCCTTTGGTGTTGTATAATGTAATCGGCTTCCTCGGAGAGTGGGAGAAGGTAGTGTGGCCTATGACATTTAATCCAAAAATTTTGTTCGGTAAAGTGAAGAATTTGGCATCTTTTGTTAACCACCCAAATTTGTCGTCAAGAGTATCATTCTTGACCCATTTAAGTTTTTGAACCATGGTGGCTAGATCAATGATATGGCCTCCCTTAACCGGTTTATAAGTTACATCTTTATTGAAGTCCCGGTTGAAGTGTTTTGCCAAATAAGTTACCAATCCCCCATTAACAATAAAGGTCGTGCCTTCCTTTCCTTGGTCGATATTGAGCCACCTCTCGATCAAAAGTTGAAGAACATTTTACCTCTTGGTGAACTCTCTACCAACATTCAAGGTTGACTCGAGATAAATAAAACCAAGCTCGGTGAAGTGGTTTGTTCCCTTTCTAGCAATCAAAGTATGCTCAACAACCTTGTGCCACACCCTTATGCCCGGATGATGGACATAAAGGGCACGACAATCATGGTAAGATGTGAACTTTCTCCCGGTAATAGCCTTCCATAAAGGAGTGGGATCATATTTTGTGACGGGTTGCTTCACATAGGCCGAGTCATTGCTAAGGCCAAAAACTATACCAAACTCGGCATAAGATATTTTCCTATCAACATTCTCAAGGCGGAATTCAATGTTTGTTCGAGTGTCCACCTTTGTAGCTTTCAATGAGCTTAAAATCTCCAAGGTGAGGGATGAGTAGGTCAACTCTTGCATATTAAACAAAGTAAGCAATCCCATGGACTCGAAGAAATTCTTTGTTTGTTCTAAGACACCCGATTTGGTCAAAGTCTCTTAGCATATGAACTTGGTGGGTAAAATAGATTTTTTAGCAAGAGATAAAAATTTCTTCCTATGGGCATCGGATGCGAAAATTACCTCCGGATAATCATCTAGTTGCTCAACAACCGGAGTAGAAGTAGTAGTTTCCACCATAGAAGGACTAGTCTCTTGAATCTCCATACTTGCACTTTGAACCACCAAAGCCTTTGAAGCTTGTAGAGCTTGTTGCCTTTTTGAGAGATTCTTCTTTGGAGGTGCCTTGTTTTCACCTTTTGTCCTAGCCATCTTCTCCTTGTATGTAGTAACACCAAAGGTATGATTGATTTCTTCAAGTTTCAATAAGACCCAAATCGATTTTTGATAGTTGAATTTTACCTTGTATCCTAAAAATCAATTCAAACTTTGAAGATTTTGGTGTTTTAATTGCCTGTTGTTGACAAAGGAGTGATTTGTTTGAGTTTTGAGGGGGTTTGGAGTTAATTTGGGTGAATTTGGTTGAGAAATTTGATTTTTCTGGATGGAGGGATTGAGGGTTTTGAAGGTTTTGGAGATGTGGATGTGTTTTGAATGAGTAAAATGAAATGGAAAAGGTGGGGTTTTAATCCCGTTGGATTTGAATTACACAGGGGAGACGAGCGGATTCTGGGTCAGGACGAGCGGATGCTGCTTCAGTTTGCTTCAGAAAATAAGACCGTGCTGAGACGAGCGTCTAATGCTGAAGATGAGCGTCTTTCTGAGGAGATGAGTGAATTTACTTGAGGACGCTCAGATTCCTTGTCAGGAGGAAATCCCAAATTTTACCAGCAGTAAGACGAGCGGATCCTTGTCGGGACGAGCGTCTTGACTGAGACGAGCGGATTCTCTATGGAGACGCTCAGATCTTCAGTCAGACCAAATTTTTTTTCTTCCACCTCTCTCAGGACGAGCTTCTTCTTCCCAGGACGCTCCGATAGTCTTTCAGGACGAGCGGATTCTTGTCGAGCCGCTCGGATTGTCCCTCTACCTCACGAATTCAGTTCCATTCGTGGGTATTTCATAACCCGTGTCATTTACTCTTCATTCCTTTGGTCTCCATTGTGAGGGGACTACGAAGGCTTGGATAGCCTAGGCAATTGCTATCCCCACACTATGTCAAAACACTGCACATCAATAATCATATAAGTCCCTCCCTCACTTTCTCTCGAAATGATGAAAATCTTGATGAAGGCATAAAAATACAAATCCAAAATTGTCAAAAATGCAGTACAATAAATAAAGTGCAAGTTAAGAGGTTAGAATATTTACAAATGATGGTTTAGGGAGGACTCTACCAAACTCTCATCCATCTATGAGATGTCAAGCGGGTATAGCCAAGGATTTGTTGATGTTGCTCAACACCTTGAAGAAGTAGTCGAAAGCTTGTTCATTGTTATGATAAAGATCCTCAATAGACCTTTGCACATGTTGTTCTTCATTGTGGATTTGGGTTATAACATTACCAATATAGGGATTGAATATCCCTTCAAACTCATCATCCCAAAGACTGCATACTTCGTCTAGTTGTTCCCCAATAGTATCATGAGTTTATGAGCACAACTCCTCTTTCTTCTTGTCATTATGGCCAAAGAGGCCTTCCTCTTCTCTTGTCATGAGTGGTGGTGAGCTATTCATGCTCTCATTCTTGTTGAAACATTCTTGCTCTTTGGATGTAATATCTTGGAGATTACCTATTTTCTTCTCCCACATGGGTGGTGATTCTTTATCCATAGCTTGTTCTTTGCATTGAGATGCCAACTTCTTCCTATCACTTTCTCGGCTATAATAATCAACCATAAAACATGGCTCATGTAGTCAGGGAGCTCTCATTGTCTTGTCAAGATTAAAAGTGATTGTTTTATCTCCCACTTTAAGGGTGAGCTTTCCATGTTTCACGTCAATCACCGCTCCCGCGGTGTGTAAGAAAGGTCTTCCTAAAATGATAGGAATGTTGGAGTCTTCCTCCATATCAACAATAACAAAGTCTACCGGGATGAAGAACTTGCCAATTCTTACCAGCACATCTTCCCATACCCCTAAAGGTGTCTTTGTTGATCGATCCGCCATTTGAAGTGTGATATTAGTGCACTTAAGCTCTCCCATTCCTAGCCTCTTGCACACCGAATATCGCATGACACTCACACTTGCCCCAAGGTCACATAAAGCTCTGTTGATTGTGGTGTCGCCAATGGTACATGGAATAGAGAAGCTTCCCGGATCTTTTAATTTTGGACGTGAACTTCCTTGTAGGATGGCACTACTTACCTTAGTGAAAGCAATAGTCTCAAGCTTCCAGATGGATTTCTTCTTCGTAAGAATATCTTTCATGTATTTGGCATAGGCCGGAACATGATTGATTAATTCCGTAAATGGAATTGAGACTTTCAACTTCTTCACAATCTCCATAAACTTCCCAGGTTGTTCATCAAACTTAGGCTTAGCTTGACGACTTGGAAATGGAAGTCGAATCACAATAGGCTCTTTCTCTTTAACCTTTTATTCATTCTCCTTTGAAACTTCTTGAATGGTGGTGGGTTCTTCTTCTTTCTTAGAGTCTTCAATAACTCCTTCCTTGTCACTAACATTCACAACATCTTCATCAACGGGCCTCTTCGGCCCTTCATACCTTGCACCACTCCTTAAATAGATGGGACTCACCGACTCTTGTCTTAGGGGATTACCTTGAGGTGGCAATTGCCCCTTTTGTCTTTGTGAACTTGAGGATGCTAATTGAGACATTTGGGTCTCCAACATCTTTGTGTGAGCTAGTATGTTGTTAATGGTGATGTCTTTGGCTTGGCTATCCTTTTGCATTTGAGTGAAAAATTCTTGTTGGTTCTTTTGCATTTTGAGGACCGCTTTTTGAACATCAAAACCTTGGTCATTTGTTTGAATACGGAGGTTGATTTTGATAACTTTGGTTTTGATTTTAAAAGGGTCTTTGAGCTTGGTTTCTCATTGGAGGTGGGGTGTATGTTGTTTGAGGGTTTTGAACATTTTGGCTTTTATATGAGAGGTTGGGGTGGAATTTGGTGTTTTCATTGTGATAGTTGGAATAAGGGGTACCACTCTTGTATGCTTGGAAAGCATTCACTTGTTCCCCTACATTCACTTTGGTCATGTCCCAAAGTTCCACAACTCTCACATACTCCACTTGGAATTGATGAAGATGCCACTATGGCATTAACATGTTGCTTAGGTGATTTGGAGGTCTCTTCAATTTTAGCCATAGCCTTCTCAAACTTCAAATTAATGGTATCAATATGAGCACTAAGTTGAGCACCCAATTGAGTAATAGAGTCCACTTCATGCTTCCCTCCTCTAGTAGCCTTCCGAGGTCTACTATATTGTGAGTTATGGACCGTCATTTTCTCAATCTTGTTCCATGTTTGATTATCATCAACTTCGGTAAACATACCATTTGATCCCATATTGAGAATGTTTCGGGAGTCTTCATATAGACCGTTCAAAAATTGTTGTACAAGGAACCAATCACTAAGTCCATGGTGTTGACAAGATCGACAAGTATCCTTGAATCTCTCCCATGCTTCATATAAAGATTCTTCATCCCTTTGTTTCAACCCGGTGATTTGGGCTCTCAACATGTTAGTCTTCTCCGGAGGATAGAATTTCTTGTAGAAAGCAAGTGCCAATTTCTTCCAAGTGTCAATACCAAGAGTAGCCTTATCTAGGCTCTTCAACCATTGTTTCGCAGTACCAATCAAAGAGAAATGAAATAAGACCCATCGAATTTGGTCTTGAGTCACTCCGGTTTGAGAAATCGCATCACAATAGTCACAAAAAGTCTCCATATGAGAATGACGGTCTTCACTAGGCATCTCCCCAAATTGACTTCTCTCAACCAATTGTATAAATGCGGATTTTGCAATGAAATTACCGGTTAAGTGTTGTGGTGTAGGAGTACCATTTGGTAGGTTCTCCTCGGTTGGTACGGAATGTGATAAAAATTTAGGCATTGTGGATTGATTTTGTGGTTGGTTTTGTGTTGGGTTATCCTCTCCTTCTCTTGCAAAAGGGTTGATGAACTCAATGTTATTTGGTTGAATGTCCACAATCTGACCAATACCTCTCAAAGTATTCCTAGCAAGTCTTCTATTGTTGGTCAAAGTTCTTTCAATTTCAAGATCAATGGGTAACAAGTTACCTTGTGATCTCCTAGACATGCAAAATATCAAACAACTCGAAAACAATTAGAACAGACCTCGAGGAGTTTAACTTCCCCAAGGTAAAGAATGACACAACTAAAAAAAATCAAATCAAATCAAATCAAGTTAACACCGTCCCCGGCAACGACGCCATTTTTGGTCGGTGTCGGTTTTGTTACTCATCGTCAAAAGTTACCTAGAACAAAACAATATTTATAACTTCACAAACTACTCTACTCTAACTAAAGAGGTAAGTAAAGGTCGGATCCCAAGGGACGGGTATTGATGTAGGATTTTGGATTGCAAATGGTTATGTCTAAGGGTGTCACGATTTGGGTTCAGGTAGGAGATCAACTAAACTAATCAACAATATAAAAGCAAAGCAATGAAAACAAGCAACATGACTAAAATAAGATGTAAACAATTGATTAAAAACACTAGGGTATCATGGGTTCATAGGGGATTCATGGGATTTGATCATAAAAACATGTTCTCTACTAGATGCAAGCACTTATTGTTGTGATGGGATCGAGTTGGTTTATGTCTTACAATCCCTAAGAAGATTTGGGTCCCGGAGCCGAATCGATTAGATTGTACATCATCTACAAGTCGACTTAATCCTTCCTATCCAACTATATGCATAGTCTAATGAGACTCGAGTTGGTTTATGTCTTACTAGGCTCATTGAAAAGGTAAGTGATGGGTAAAAAATGCAAGGATTCATAGGCTCACATTTCATCATACATAACATGTGCATAAGTTGGAATCACAACAACCAAGCAAATTAATTATGACAACATATTAGATTAAGCATGAATCAATCCCCATGTTGTTTCCCCTAATTCCCCATTAACCCTAGTTAAGGAAACTACTCACTCATTATCAAGTTTAACATGCTAACAAGGTTGTCAATCATACTATCAAGGCAAAACATGATGAACAAATGAAGATGATTAACAATAATTAAAAAGGATTAAGAGATAATTATACCTATAAAGATGATTCCAAATAATAAAGAAAAGAATAATAGAAGTACTTGATGATTGATGGAAGGTTGTCAATCCTCCAAATAAACCCAAACAATCTTCTAATTACCCAAAATAAATGATAAAAAATAGAGAAATTAAGAAAAGATTAAGAAATGAGATTTGTATTAATGCTAATTTAAGAGTTGATTACAAGATTTAGAGAGTATTAAGACTTGATTAAGATAAGATTAAGATGATACTAAGATGACATGCTAATCTAGGTAGTACAATGGGGTATTTATACTAGAGATTAGGTACAAGGATTAGGGTTACTAAGGGCTTAAATGACTATTAAGACCCTAAAGAAAAGTTGAGGAACTGCTCCTCTCCAAGGAGATGCTCATCTCCGTTTTGGTAGTCTCCAGGAAATTTGCTCGTCCCGAGTGTCTAGGCTGTAGGCACGGTGGGTTCTGCAAGGGAATCTGAGCGGATCAGGGGAGAGACGCTTGGATTTGTTGGTCTCAAGACGAGAATCTTGGCATCGGGACGCTCGGATTTGTGGGCAGGGAGACGCTCGGATCCTGGGTCAGCACTTCTTTTTTCTTCTTTTCTCAACAATCCTCGGGGATCTTGTTGGGGATGCAAAGATCCTTTCATCATTGCCCAATCTACTTTATTATCTACATAGGCCTTCTAGTATCGTCTTCCCTTTGATGCTTGGTCATTGAATTCGATCAATTTAGCTCCATTTTGCCATGAAAATGCAAGGTTTGCACTCCTTTCCTACCAAGGGAACAAAACATCAAAGAATATGCAAAACGGGAAACTAAAGATAGTAAATGACCCAATTATGCACAAAAAAGCATAAAAAAGAGGCTAATTTGGGGACTAAATATGCTTAAATATGAGTCACATCAATTAACCTGTCCATTAATGTGCACATCTCCTCCTGTGTCAGGTTTCACAGAGGGCAAAACTAGGGCGTGAAGCCTCTCCCGCAAGTGACTTCACTCAGCCGAGGATGCACCTCGCAAACATCATCAACAACTATCACAACTCTAACACCCAATATCAATTCCAAGATCAACAGATAATCACAATATCAATTACAACAAACACAATACAATCTTAAATCAATTAACAGTAAACCGAGTAGGGAAACCCTACCTTATCGACAAACCATGAAAATGCATCCACAGTTATCCAAGCAAGACTCCGAGACGCATCTAAGTGACGCGGAATGATGGTGACAATGTCAACAATCTCCCGCGCATCCATCATGTGGAATCCCGTCCCATTCTGTGGTTAAAGTCAAGGCTAGATGAGAGTGTAGGGAGTGGTCGGTGATAGGTGAGAGAGAGAGATAAATTAGGGTTAAAGTGAAATAAAACCGTCGAAAAAAGAAATAAGACTTACGAACTTGCGTTTTATATTAACGCATCAACAATAGTTATACTCGGTCGAGTACTATCATACTCGGCCGAGTATGCTCTGATCGGATGAGTGTTCACACTACTCGGCCGAGTAGTCTCTACTAGGTCGAGCAACCATTATCTTAAGCCACTTATCTTCACTTAGCCTCTAACATATCCCCTCCTGGGGTCTTCTGTGGTCAAAGGGTCGGTCAAAAGGGTACTTAAACATAGTGGGTGCTACGTCTACAGCGACAATACGGCCTTTGATAGCGTTGAGGCGTGCATAAGCTTGGTCTTCGCTTGTTTAGAGACGAAGGAGTTCAGTTAGGATTTGATCATTACCATATACGGGTTGTTCATGTTCACCATTTAGACTTGCTTGCCTAGTTCCCACCATTTTGGACTGAGGATAAGAAATCGACGACGAATCAAAACACGATCGACCATTTTTGCACACTTACTCGAAAAAAAGGACTCAACTCGTGAAGTGGGTGTGTGCCATTGTGTCAAGTGGGAATTGAAAATGACAAAGTTTGAAATGTTTGTCCTAGACAACTCTAGTGTAGTTATAGAAGTGCTGACTCGAAGTGAGTTTTGAAATGGGTTTGAGGCCCGAAATTTGACTTGACATTTGGACTGAGTTTTAGCTTATTCTGCACTGTTTTAGGCCTTTTTTTTAAAAAATGTTTACGTTTTGAAAATGCATTTTATTTTACAAAATTTCGTCATGGTTTTGTTTACAAATGGTGATCACGTATACAAACATACATATGGGCATTATAACGGTATGCTGGGTGCATTTAAAGGGTTTTGGTTTAGAAAGGTGGGTTGCCATACCAAGCAATTAATCTCTGGTCTGTGGAGAGGTCCGTGCCAAACATGTGTAGGGTCGGTTCCTAGTCCATTTTCTCGAGTAGTGAAAGCTCTCGATACAAACATGAGTATATACCGTAGTATGGTTGACATCAATCGCTATCCATCTTTAGGCCCAGATAGGAATTTGGACCGTCCGGACAGGACGATTGGTCGAATGGGTTTGGTTAGGGCCTAGGAAGACCAAATGAAACGACCTAAGAAGGTCGAGTAATAAAAATCGACAACGGTCTCGTATAAACTATTCCCTAACCTTGTTCAAGTTTCACCCTGGGTAACACGTAAGTGTATCATCCCCAGCGGAGTCGCCAAACTGTGGACATGGGCCACCCGCACCGCGCGCACCCGCACGTTGGTTTCGAGGCGGCGACACTTCTCTAACGGAACCTTGGTTTTCCAAAGTACGTCATGGGCCATTGCCGATTTGTGAGGCATTAAAACCGGTAAAAGGTTGAATAATCCTGCATTTGTGGAGTCGCCACCAATTTATTGTGGAAAAATTGGAAATCGTTCGAATACTTCGCGTCATGTCAAGACACAAAGTAGTGACATGAACACTAAGAAATTCGTTACCCTTAGAATTCTATGCCTAGAATGACTCTCCTGATGTCAATGAACACGGATGTTCACAGAGATAACTGGAGTAAGGGGTGAGGGTACGTATTAGGAAGCTCTTTAATTCGAACACCTAATCCCGCCAGCCTCGATAGCGGCCTCTACTAATGATTGAAAATTTTCATATTTGATATGTCGTCGATGTAATGCACGCAATGCAACAAACATAGATTAATCCTAGCATGTGAAAATAGACTTTGTCGGTTAACACGTGTTTTAGCAAACAATTTGGGTCAAAGTGAATGTTAGATTCAATACATGTGAATGCCATACAATTAAATCATACATAATAATAATTACGTTAAGCGAATGAATTGCAATAATTAAAATTACAAACGATTACAAGGCTTTATACGTCAAAAGCACGCTCAAAAACGGGTTTTCAAAAAAGAAAATAAAAAGAAAATGAAATTAGAATTAAAATATGAAATATGTCAGATTAGAGGTGATAATACGAATAATAGTTGATTTAAACCGTAATTAGGAGCTACGTCAAAGCGAGAAAGAGTTCAGGGACAGAAACCAACCTAAAACAGGCGCAACATCTGCTGCGTCCCCTGGATGAGGCGCGGCAATTCATGCGTCTGTTCTAGAGCTGGGTTCTGGCTCTGAAGTCATATCCGCAATACTGTTATCGTTCGTTGGTATATTTAGGATGAATTATCAATATTAGACTCGAGTTGAAGTGTTTTAACCGATTATATATATCTGTGTAAGTCATAAAACGAATTAAAACGAGAAATTACAGCGGTTTACATGATTATGATTAACTCGTGTCGGAAATACAAAAGAGAGAAACTTGAGGTTAAATTAAGACGAAATTAGACAAATAAGACTCGAAAGAAAACTTATGTATCAAGTTAGGATTCCAGAACCTCGAGATGAACAAGTCGAAACTCGAAGAATCGATTTGAATTCAAACGGCGAAAACCCGCAAGTATTGAATTACTCGGGATTATGGACGAATTAAACATTGTAATAAAAAGAGAAATTGTTAAAACATGATTTATATACTGAAGCAACAAAAGAAAATAAAGAAAAACGAAAGAAATAAGAAAAAGATAAATTTGCAGGAAGTCGAGGAAGAAGAAAAAGAGTAGGAGCAGCAAGCAACCTCTGGAAGAGGCGCATCAAGGCTGCGATCCTTCGAAGAGGCGCAGCTGCTGCTGCGTTTCTTCTCGACGTCTGACCTCTACTTTTTCGTAAAAACAGTTTGAAAAGATGGATTTTAAATCGGTTTTCGAACGTGCTTTTGATATAGATCTACATTAATTGATACAAAATAAAAGTACAATAATAAAATGGTATTTACACCCTGAGATCTACATGTTTGACGAAACGAGATTGACTAAAGTTATCGTTTTAGTAATTGCTCGACTCGAATATGTGTGGAAAGTGCCCTCGTTAGAGGATTTAGTCGATTGATTAGGTTGATTAAACGTGGAGTTGGTCAAATTGGTCAGTCTATGCAACGTGACTGGGACTCAGAATGATCTGAGCTTATGTGGTCGATTGATCGAGCACGTAGGCGTCGAAAGCAATAGCGTAGTCTAGAATGCAAAAGGAGAGAAAGAAGGGGTGGAACACTCGCCTGCCAAATATGGAGGCCGAAGGCTTCTATTTATACTAAACATATGGAAGAGTTTAGGAATGACACGGATTTGGAAACAAATCACGGAAATATTCTGGAAAACGTGAAAAGAGGGCTGGAGAAGAGGCGCAGTAGCTACTGCGATTCTTTGAAGCGGCGCAACACCTGCTGCGTCATTTCCCCGGAGGTTTCCTCCTTAGCAAGAAAGAATTCCGCGTTTTATTATGGAATTTCGGTAGATTTAAACTTCCTTATTCCATAAAACACAATATACGGAAGATATTTACTTAAAATATTAATTTTAATTAGGAATTAATATAGAGAATTCTAGAACATTCCGGAATATTCCGACTTGGCATTTAAACGATTTTTTAAAAAAATGAAGCGGTTTTTGACCCGGACTCCAAATGGACTCTAATTATTTTTAAAACGACCGTATCGGTGCGTAGATAACGACCAAGGGGTTTACTCGAGTGTTTGAGCTGTCACCTGATGATGGACTTATGGTTTGTCATAAATCGTTCTGCGTATCAAACATGCGGCCCAATCATCACTAGGTGGTTGGCGGGAGGTGTAGAAATGAGGTATCTACAGACGACTGAAAACGGCAACGTAGAACGACGTATTGGTGTTAACCCCCAACCATCAGACGTCCGAATTTCTACAGACAACAGCCAATGATCAACACGTGATCAAAAGTCGGACAAAGGCTGCGAGGAAGAAATACAACTCGACACGGACAAGGCAACAGTTGACCCTCCTCCCAGAGGAACCAGCCTCGGACCCCGACCGAGGCCTCTCAGCAGCACCAGGCCCAACAACGGGCCCCTCCCGAGCCTCTGTGGCTACCTCAGCACATACAGCCCCAACAACGGGGTCCTCCCGAGCCTCTGTAGCTCCCTCGGCTCAAACATCCTCCTCAGTGGGCTCCTCCTCGGAAGCGTCCTCCACCACCACCTCGGGCGCACTCGCCGGAGTACTAACCGGCCCAGTCCAAAACAGGAGCTCTAAACCCTCAGCAACGGACCCAGTGGGCCCAGAAGCCCCAGAACACACACCTGCAATCAGGACAAAACAAAAACGTCAACCAAAATTTCGGCATTACGACGGCATAAAATGGACAAAATCCCAAAAAAAAAAAAAACACAGCAACAAATCACCTGCAAATGCAAAAAAAAAAAAAAAAAAAAAAAAACATGGGCAAACCCGCCCACACTCATCCAGCAAAACACTTCACAAAAAATTCAAAAAACTGAGTCGCCCTTCTTTTCAAGCAAAAGACGAGTCAAAACAATGACAAAATTACAAAAACCACCCAACATCTCAAGGACCACACAAGGTCCGCACGACAAACAACAAAAATTTCCGACACAACTAGGTACTTTTCGCACCTAAAAAAAGGCAATCTTACGCCAATTCGGGCACAAACAGGTTAAAATTCAAAATACAACCACTACAAAACAAAGTGGTTTAATGACGTCTCAAAGTGACTTAAACTACCGTTAAGGTCCATTTCAAAACAAACTGGGTCAGTTTGAGACCAAACAGACGCTTATTTCATCAGCATAAGACCGTCTAACAAAATCAAAAATTTAAATTTTGCCCACAACGCCCAACGAAGGTTCAATATGGCAAAGACGACCTCCATCGACTACAATGCAACCTAGTGGGGCACACAACTAAAGCAAACAAGCACGACATTGTGAAATAAGATGAACTTCCGTCTCATTCAAGTTTTTTGCTCCAAGAGAGCGGGAATGGGGACCAAAATGCAAACTAAAAGCACCCCTATACTCCTAAACAGGTTTCTTACCTAATGCAATCATCAATTTCACTCGAAAATGGGCTAAACAAAAACGCCCAAATCAATTTTCGAAGGGTTAGGGTTTCGCCCTAATTCAA
The DNA here is from genome assembly GCF_048544455.1 of Silene latifolia. NCBI lineage: Eukaryota > Viridiplantae > Streptophyta > Magnoliopsida > Caryophyllales > Caryophyllaceae > Silene > Silene latifolia. The sequence goes on along the minus strand of NC_133537.1, from coordinate 212,945,368 downwards.
TCAACAAAAAGACAAACAAATTCAAGTGGAACCAATAGGATTTACATACCTTGAGATGACATGATGACTTTAGCACGACCAGAAGTAAGAAAACACAACCGAAAATGGCGATGTTTTTGGTTTATCGGGTTTGGAGGTTGAAGATGAAGTAAAATGGGATGCTGGGCCACCTCGCTTCTTTTTACAGAAAAAAAGAGAGCCTCCTTGCCTCACAGGAAGCCTCGCGCCTCTTTAAGGTGCTGCCTGCTCTTTCAGCAAAACTTTGGGCTTTGGCCCAGCTACCACACTATTTTTCACACAATTTGCAATGACGAAATTAAAAACCGTCATTTTGCAAGGAAAAACAAATAGTGAAATTAAAATTTACTTTTCTCGCAAAATTTTCAATGACGGAATTAAAAACCTTCATTTTTCAAGCAAAAACAAATAGTGAAATTCAAATTCGCTATTCTCGCAAAGTTTTCCACGGCGGAATTAAAAACCGTCATTTTCGAGTCACAAAAACAAAATAGTAAAATTCAAATTCGCTATTTTCGCAAAGTTTTCAACGGCGGAATTAAAAACCGTCATTTTCGACTCACAAAAACAAATAATGAAATTAAAATTCGCTATTTTCACAAATTGCCCAACGACGGAATTAAAAACCGTCATTTTCGAATCACAAAAACAAAATAATGGAATTCAAATCCACTATTTTCACAAGTTACAAATTTCAAACGACAGAATTAAAAACCGTCCCTTCCTAAAAAAAACAGAATGATGAAACTCAAAGTTCGTTATTTTCTTTAAATTTTAAACAAACGACATTAAAAGTCATCACACCTTCAAACAGGATAGTGAAACCCACTACTCCTTACAAATCTCAAATCACTGGAAGACAGAATCAATACCATCGTCCCCCAAACACACATCAAATAGCAGAATACACATCAGCCCTTTTCTACAAACTTCCAACAATCGGCAATAAAACCGTCACCTCTCTTCGAGATTCAAAATCCCCGCCGTCCACAAGAGCGAAGTTCACAAGCCTATCTCTTTCCGGCGCCACAAACATCTAATGCAGACATCGAAATTCCTCAGCAGGATATTGGAGGCCTCCCCACGGAGCCCGCTAAACTCAAGGACCTCTCGAAATAGGCCTGTCCGACACGGCTATTTCCTACAGTCAACCACATTCAACATGGCTGGCGAGCCTCAAAACGCACTACATTCAAGCATGGCTGGCGAGCCTCAAAACGCACCATATTCAAGCATGGCTAGCGAGCCTCAAAACGCACCACATTCAAGCATGGCTGGCGAGCCTCAAAATGCACCCCATTAAAGCATGGCTGACAAGCCCTAAAACGCACCACATTCAACATGGTTGGTGAGCCTTAAAATGCACCACCTTCAACATGGCTGGCGAGCCTCACAACGTAACCCTAACTCGGCTAGCGAGCCCTATCACATCCGCAACACGGCTTACGAGCCTTTGTGCGCAAACAAGAAATAACTCAAGGACATATCTCGAAGATGCCTCAGGTATGACTCCTTCCTATGGTTGGCGAGCCCTCGTACATAGTTTCTAAACTGTTCCCGACGACAGGTCCTTGACTCGTATTCCCGAGTCGCCTTGGGGTCGCCCTTCCTGACGACAGGTCCTTGGCCCGAATCCTATCAGCCCGGCGATGTCGCCTCGGTCTCCAGGTTGTAATCCTCGATTGACCTGGGGGGCTATACTTTGACTTTCGCCCTGTCCAAGCCTCAGTCAAAGTGGGGGCTCTCTAGATACCCAGTATCTGTCGGGTCTCCAACAAACACCCGATGATTATCGGACTACAACATGCTTAGGAATCAAAGCATTTAATCGACAGATTTAAATAACTATACGTCGGAAAACTCAAAATGATTTCGAGAACAAAACATTTAAAAACTTTTCAAAAGTACCTGGAGTGTTTTATACATGACGACTGGGTCGCAATGACACTAACTAGAGTAAAAATCAACAACGTACCAAAAATCGACTCAAAAAATTCAAACCCCGACTCAAACAACGAGTCAAACCGAGTCAATCACAAAAAAACAAACATCACAAAGCTTACATGTTAAGTATTCTCGAAATACTTAAATGGTCAAGTACAAATCGTGCCATCCAAAATATAGGATAGAACAAATCATAATTTCAATTGTGTTGGACGTGGGCCCACGGGGGCGCTTGGGAACAAGCGTTTGCATTTGTGGAGTCGCCACCAATTTATTGTGGAAAATTGGAAACCGTTCGAATACTTCGTGCCATGTCAAGACACAAAGTAGTGACATGAACACCAAGAACTCGTTACCCTTAGCATTCTATGTTTAGAATGACTCTCGTAGATGCCAATGAACACGGATGTTCACAGAGATCTAGAGTAAGGGGTGAGGGAACGTATTAGGAAGCTCTTTTGATCGAACACATAATCCCGCCCGCCTCGATAGCGGCTTCTACTAATGATTAGGGAAGTTATTCGTACTCGATATATTAACGGTTTATATGCATGCAATGCAACAATCAACGTTTTAATCCTAACATGTGAGAATTAGACTAAGTCGGTGAACACGCAATTTAACATACAAGTGGGTCGAAGTAGGAATTTAGATCGATTGCATGTGAAAGCATACAAACAATACAATAAAAGAAATACAATAATGAAAATTACAATAATTACATCGGATTAATGATTTATGGCGAAAATACATTTAAAACGGATAATTTTAGGAAAGAAAGAATAAATAAATTAACAGAAATCAGGTGATAATACGAGTAATAGATAATTAATACGTAAACTAATAAACTAGGTCAAGGCAAAACGGGAGTTCAGGGACAGCAATAAACCGTGAAGAGGCGCAGCAGAGCTGCGTCCTTTGGAAGAGGCGCAGCAGTTGCTGCGTCCGTTCCTTGGCTCAGTTCTGGCTGTGAAGCCGAAATTGCAAAGTGTTAATATTCGTTGGTTAATTTAATGATTGATTATGAATAATTGACTTGGATGAAAGTGATTATCAGATTATTTACATGTGATTAAGATCATAAAAGCGAGAAAACACGAAACAAAACTAATTAGGACTAATTAATGCAAGATTTATAAGATTATTTACAAATACAAACTAATTAGGTTAAACAAACTATTAATGATGAATTAATTAATGATGGATATGACGGTAAATAACGAATGAAAATATATCAAAGTTGAATTCCAGAGATTCAATATGAGTAAATTGAACCTCTAAAACCCGAATTGACTTTAATGACGAAAACCCGCAAATATTGGTTATAAGGGATTTAAGTCAGGATTTAAAAGATGAATTAAATACTAATGATGATGAATAATATATTACATGTTAGAATTATTATGCTTAAATCGTTATATCAAAAAATCGAAGAACAAACGAAAGAAAATAAAAGAAACGAATTGACAAAAGACGAAGGAAGAAGAAAGGAAGAAGGAACTGCGGCAGCCTCACGAAGAGGCGCAGCAATTGCTGCGTCCTTTCTTGACGTTTGTCTCCTGTAAATCTGTGAAAAGGGTTTGAAATAAGGTTTTACAAATCGGTTTTAAGAATACTTTAGACATAAACCTTACAATAATGATACAAAATAAAATACAATAAATAAAAGAAGGATTTACACCCTCAGACTTACATGTTGACAAAACGAGATGAACTAAGTTAACGTTTAGTATGCTCGACTCGAATGTAGACGAAAGTGCCCTCTAGGAGGAAAACTAACAAGATTGATTAATGTTGATTATTGTGGAGTTGGTCAAATTGGTCGGTCATGCAAAACGAGGCTGGTACTTAGAAAGATCTGAGCTTACGTGGTCGAAAGTTCAAGCACGTAGGCGCCAAAAAGTAAGAACGTGGTCTAGAATGCAAAGGGAGAAGAGAAGGGCGGACACTCGCGTGAGAAATATGTGAGACCGAAGGTATCTATTTATACTAATCACACGGAGGAAGTAGGGTTTTTCGGAGAAACTTTGGAAGTGAATCTCGAAATGATATGAAAAGATACGAAAAATACGCAGAAAAGGACTTGGGAAGAGGCGCAGCAGGCACTGCGTCTCTTGGAAGAGGCGCAGTACTTCCTGCGTCCTTTCCCAAGTGGTTTCCTCTTGCGGAAGAAAGATTTCCGTGTTTTGGTTATGGAATAACGGATTAATCTTGTTTTCCTTAATATTTTGTGTGAATATTACGGGAAATTCTTTACATCCGGAACATTCCAGAACATTCTAACTCGGTTTTAGAAAATGAAGACGGTTTTTGATCTGGACTCCAAATGTACTCTAATTACTACCAAAACGACCGTATCGGCACGTAGATGACAATTAAGAGGTAGACACAAGTGTTTGAGTGATCCCTTGACGATAAACTTACGAACTGTCACAAATCGTTCCGCGTACCAAACATGCGGCCCAATCATCACCGGGTGGTTTGCAGGAGGTGTAGAAATGAGGTATCTACAGAGCCCCCACGTTAACTGAGGCTTGGAAAAGGCGAAAGTCAAAGTATGGCCATCAGGTCAATCGAAGATTATAACCTGACGACTATGGCGACGCGAGGCGGTTCAAGGGGTTTGAACCAAGGACCTGTCGTCGGGAACATTTTAGAGTCTGTCAACTATAGGGGAGGGTCGTTTAAAGTCCATTAGACTACGTGAGGAGGCTTGCCAGCCATAAGAAGAGACCGTACCTGAAATTTATTGAAACTCCAGGGGAAACCAAACGCGATATGGGGACAAAACAGCAGGACACAGTCAGGAACTGCTGGGAGAAATCTGCTTGGGGTCGGCTTCAAACAAACTTCAAAAGAGCGTGGGGTCGATGTTGATCTCCATGTCTCAAGAGGGAATGTCTATCCTTGAACTCTCGTTGGGGGAACATAATTGGGAACTGATCTCCATGTCTCGAGAGGGAATGTATATCCGTGTATTCTCGCTGGGGAACATAATAAAGGCGTGTCGAAACACCTATCAAAGAAGAACCGCTCGTTGTGACAAGCTATGTTTTGGCAAAACACGGCAACATCTTGCTGTTGGCTTGGAAATGCAGGTCCGGGCGAAGAATAAACGTCAAACGGACCAAATATGTGATATAGCATCGAGGAAGAGGCGCACCAAATATGGGCCCACAAAATAACGAACTCATAACGAATCTTCGAAAATTCATATGGAGGGAAACAGAGGAAGAGGCGCAGCAAGAGCTGCGTCCCTTGGAATAGGTGCAGCACCTGCTGCATCTTTTCCTCGGCGTGTCAATCCTGCGTGAAAACCCGATGAAACAGAGGGGTTTATTTCATTATTTCGAAATACAATCCCTCAATTTCTCTCTCAAATTCCAACCATTTCCGTCAAAATTTGATCCAAAAGCTTGCATTTGCCATGACTAATCGAGGTATGTGTATTAATCTTGCATTTATCTTCCGTATTTAATCAAATGGGACCGACAAAATTAGGGTTTTCAACCATAATAAGTCGAAAATTTGGGGCTTTTCCCCCAAATGATTTTGCCTTGAAAAATTGACCTTGTAAATGGCTAATTGGTAATATAAGGATCATAACCATGTATTTGTTTTGAATTTTCATTGAGTTTTGAGCATTTGAGTGAAATTGTGACGGTCTCATAGCCAAACCGTAAATCGCTTCGAAAATAGCCTTAGGATTGCCCATTTGTGACGAAACTTGGTATTTGGAATCCTTGCATGATGGGTAAACTTCCTACCACCTCGGAATTTTGATTTGTGACGGCTTTTTCAGGACACTTTCTAGGGCATAATCACCATTATAACGAAATGCTGTCGAATTTCCGACTCGAACCCATGACTAGGCTTCAACTTAGGATTGACTTGACCCAAATTACCACATGAGTGGATGGGTTTGTGGACAAAATTGCCAAGGATGGCGAGAAAAGAGCGATGTCGGAGTTCCGAAAACTCGAAAATCCCCTAATTAAGGCTTGTCGTCACTTGACGCGGCCTAAATTCATTTTAATTTTGCAGGTGACGAGTCTTCTACATCTGGTAGGGATCCCATGGACATGGACACTACCCTTGACCCTTCTCAGATGCTTGAGGAGGCGTTAGATGAGGCTTTTACTGCTGCGGTGACGGCTGTTGAGGTTGCTGAGGACGAGGTCCTCGAGGAGGAGGAGGCCCCGAGACGGGCCAATGTTGGACGGGGTGGTCGGCAGCTAAGGGGAGCACCTACGTGGGATGAGACTTGAGACAGTAGGCACCTGCTTTGGGCTGCGGAGGGTCATCTGTCCTACAGGACGGTGAAGAGCTTGGTAAATGGAATTCATCGCTCTTCATTCATCTTCTTTCATCTCCATTTGTCATTCCTTTTTGTTCAAACTAATGATAGCTTTTGTTTCGAATCCAAATAGGAGGCCGGGAACATCAGATCGTTCTCGGGCTACACAACGGCGATGGGGTGCTACGAGAGTCTGTCAGCTGAGGAGCGAGCCATGATCGAGCGGAGAGCATTCGGTGCTCTGGTGCAGGCTTGGAGGGATATCGCGAGGAGGAAGCTTCGAGCTAACCTCAGTCTCGTCTGAGCTTTCTTGGACCGGTTTTGGGACACGACCCCCACATTTCACATGCCGTTTGGCGAGGTGGGGGTCAGGTTAGAGGATTACGGCATGATTTATGGTCTGTCGTGTGGGAGTGAGGTGGTGGAGTGGTCGGAGACAGCCATAAGAGTAGACTCGGCTGAGGCTAGGAGGTTGATCGACTGGAACTTGGCGCCGAAGGCTGCTGCGGTACCAGGTTTGGTGCCTAGTTCTTACGTTCGGGACTACTTTGCGGGGAAGACCCTGACGTCAGTGGTGATCGAGGGGAGGGAGACGGCTCCTCCTCCCTGTACTGCAGTGAAGAGAGTCCGTTTGTGGCTCTGGTGGTTTCTGTCTTCGATCTACCTCGGAGACAAGGGAGAGAGGCTTTCGACGAAGCTCCTTCACTTTCTTTCTGACCTGAGCTCCCTAGGCCATTAGGACTGGGTCTCTGCTGGTTTTGCGGTCCTCATCCGCTTCATAAGGGCCATGGTTTGTCCGGAGTTAATGGAGAAGGGGACTTCTCCTGCTGCTGTCGGCCCTGGACTGCCGTTGGAGGTATGAACCTTCATTTCATTTTATGAAAGATCATTTATTTTCTTGTCAAATCACGAAAGATCTTTTTTTATTATCTTTCTTCACAGGCGTGGGTGTACTCCTACTTTGCGGGCCTCGCGCCCAAGAGGACGGAGCCGGTGGAGAAGGCCTATCCCGTTGTGAGGGATTTGGTGATGTGTCGTACGAGGAGCCGGCGTTCCTTCCACGACGTCTGTCGGCGGGAGGTGAACGCTCTTCAGTTGGATGGCGTGAGTACTTCGCCTTTGTTCGTTTCTTCATTACCTTTTTCAGAACTGATCATTAGAATGACTTCTTGATTGCTTTTCCCAGTGGGTGCCCAGGCCTTGGGTAGAGTATGCAGGCGCTCCTCCCTTTGTGGCTGAGGTCCTTCGACCTAGGAGCTCGAGCCGGTTACTGCTGAGGACGTCGATGGGTCCTGTGTGGTTGGGTGAGCGCTTGGCTCGTCAGTGCTCTCGGGATGTCTTGACGGTTCCTATCGATCCTCCTCGGACGATGTTTAGGGAGCCTTCTGAGGCTGAGAGGGAGGTTGACCTGGCTGGCGTCGGTGGTGACGCCCTTCTTCTTCCGGGAGAGGACTACTCGACGTTCCTCTACGGGAGGTTGGTGTACTGGCCGGTCGTGGTAAGTGTTTTACTCTTTATTTTTGATTATTTTGAGAACACGATGAATGATCATCGGTTAATGGAAATCACTTGACTTTGCAGGAGGTCGAGGCGGCGGGCATCGAGCCCCAGAGTACCCTGAGATCCTCGAGTACACTGACGCGATGGGGATGACGACGATCTCCGAGCTGCGTTACTTTGATGCGGCAGTGAGAGATGCTGGCTTGGACGAGTAGCAGCATCTGATTCGGAGGGTGAGTCTCCTGATATTGTATAATTTTGTGTAAGAACACATTTGCTTGAGTTTGTCCATTCGTTAAGAATATCTTCTTTTTGAAACGTAGGTTGTGCCATCCTGATTTGTGGCTTTATGGAGGGTAGCCAACCGGCTGCGGACTACTACCGTCGAGCCACTTGTTGGCGGCCGAGGACGTCAGGTATGAACCTTCCGTTTTACTTTATTTTCGAATTTTCCTTGTCTTTGAAATGGTTGACATGACCCAATTCTAGATGTTTGCAGAGGGAGCGTGAGCTGGAGCGAGAGCTTGCCCAGTCCCGGGAGGAGAAAGCTCGCCTGCTAAAGGAGCTTGAGGTCCACGACGCCGAGGTTGCTGCTCTCGAGGCGAGAGTTGATGAGCTAGACGGTGACCAGCAGTAGCTTGTTTGTTGCTTTTTGTTTTTTTTCCTGTATTTTGTACATTTGTACATTTTTAGGACCCACATTTTGGACATTCGGACTTTGTTTCGGGGCTCGAGCCCCCAGTTTGGTGTACATATCCTCTCTTGGTTGTATATATGATGGCATGAGTGCCTTTGCTGCTGGGTTGCTTTGTTTGTACCAGCAGGTTAGCTTTGAACAGGTTTGGTGGATGACGGTTTGCGCCGTCACACTGCCGAAATTTACACAGAAATCACATAGAACATACATTTGTACACATGGGCTAAATTAGCGCAAAACAATGACTCGAAAATGCAAAAAATTTGCCGGAAATGACCGGACGGTAGGGAGGCTTACCCCCTAAAAACAGAAAAAATAGAAACATATAATTTTGAAGGTTAATGTGGGATGGGCGTGAAATGATTCCCAAAAAAAAAAGAAAAAAAAAAAGAAATGTATAAGTTTTGGAAAAAATGAATAAATTAAATTGGTGAAATGATTCCCCAAAAAAAAATAAAAATAAAATAAAAAGGAATGTATAAGTGTGCTAAAATGACGAAAATGTCAATATCGCCTCTAAATGCGTGCCTGTAAAATTAGGAAACACGAAATATGGCAACTTGACGTATTTACCAAAATAATAACCCGTATGGATAGGAAATTATTCGTTGAGGAATTTAGGAAAGATCCAACGCGGAAAATCACATAAAGAAGGCTGAGGAAGAGGCGCAGCTGGAGCTGCGTCCCTTCGAAGAGGCGCAGCTGGAGCTGCGTCCCTTCGAAGAGCCGCAGCAGGTGCTGCGCTTGTTCCCCAGTGTATCCGTCCTGACGGATTTTAGGAAACAGCTTTTAGTATAAATAGAGACGTTCGAGGGAGGTTTTATTCACATACTTCTTCCGTCCTTTCTTCGTCTTATTACATAAAGCTCTCAAAATAAGCATACATCATGAATACCCTCGAAATTCGTCTAAAAGAATGGACAAATGAGTTCTCTAATGTGGAGAAACACGACATGGGTGCTTATAATCTTGGATCACTATTTAGTTTGAAGCTGATCAAGGTAGTCAAACCATTCCTAGATGCTTGTCTTGATTATTAGGACCCGAATTATTGTTAGTTATTTAGGCCATATTAATACTCATCTTATGATATTAAAATAACAAATTAATTAAAAATGGTCTAAATCTACATGCATGCAAATAAAAGTATAAAAGAATGGTTTTAAACCATCTTAAGACAAAAATCCTTACAATGGTTTAAGGCAAGTAAGGGCACTACAAAGGTCTCCTACCTTTATAGTTCTTGAGCTATTTGAATGTGGATGATCCTCCAAATACACCAAAATTACCAAAATAGGTAATTTCCTAAGGTGGCACCCAAGATTAACCCAAAATACTACTAAAATTAATAACTAGTTAATAGTAGTAGTAAACTTGTAATTTGTATATTTGATGTACTAATTAATATTATTATTTTGATAATATTATTACTTGGTATTTATATGTGTTTTATATAAGATGATGAAGAAAAATAAGAAGGAAAAATTGGTCTATGGTAGTATGAGGAATTCGGCCAAATGAAATCAACAAAGACCAAAATTTTCCTTCAATTTTTCAACCACTTGAGATAGTGGAATAACATGAATATTTATAGGAAAAATGGGAGACAAATATGAGTGGCAAAATGCCACATAATGGACACTTGTTATGTCCTCATAAAACCGGTCCAAGTGGACCAAATATGGCTCCATTTCGGTTTTCGACATTTGCCCCACAAATGCTTATAAGTCTTTTATTTAATTATCTTGCATAATTAAATATTAATTTAATTATTTAACACTTAAATAATACAAATTAACTACCAATGACTACTTCACCATTAAGTAACCATAAGACCATTTTATCAACATACAATGTGTCAATATTACCCCACTTAGCTAATTTTACAACCTCTTGTAAAAATTAAATAGCTAATTAATTCCGTCTCAAAACAAATACACATATCGTATAAAATTAATTAATTAACAATTAATTAATAAATTCTAATTATTTATTATTTAAATATCACATAATTAAATAATAAATCTCCTTGTCCCGAGTTTGTAACCCGTCATCAAATAATACTTTTACGTGACTAATTAAAAGTCAAGTAATACAAGGAATTAATTATCTCGTATCTCATACAAATAATTAATGTATTCTATTTGGGCGCCATCCTATAGGTGTGACCTAAAGGGATCAGCTAATCACCGCCGTCACACGACAGTAATGTCAAACTCTAGTCAGCCAATCATTACCGATTAACGATGACCAGCTGACAAATAAATAAATAAATCCCTGATATTCCTTTTACGAGATTTATAATGTAAACACACTTATTGTGGAGGACACTACTCCAACAATCTCCCACTTGTCCGACACAAGTGTGCGTTACCAATTCTCTTGTCCAATAATATCTCCCACTCAATGCAAGATGTCTTTCAGGTCGTTCTTGCACGTGATCATATCATAAAGTGGTTTCCTCGATCAGGAGAATGACTGTCTGACCGGATAATCTACTATAGATCGCATCCGAGCGTGGCCACGCATTCACAATCATCTCTCCTCGAGTGGCCTTGAGATAAAATATGACTGAAAAGGACAATCCTGTTGACCTATTTTCTTTATTCGATACAGATCACAATCACCCAGTAAATGCTCATCGGCCTCCTTTTAAGGTGCGACCTAGAACAAAAACCAAAGCCACCGGAAAACCGTACCAACTCAGACAAATAGTTACCAGTCTAAAGAATTGACTTGAAGGAATAAATAGAAGTCCTCGCCACGACCAAGCAACAAAAGGACTCTATAAATGGTCACTGTCCGACAAATTGTCTCACAATATGCCTATGTAATCGACCAGTCATCACTATGACCATATGACAGTCGAACATGTCATCTATCGCCTTACAAACTAGTCACTCCGAGACGTCACCTCATTAAGTAACTAAGGACAAAATACAATGTTAATCCAGTTCACTTAATAGGGTTCGACATTGTCTTTACAACCTATTTGGAGAAAACAAAGTATATAAATTCAGACATAAAACTGAATATAACGATAAATGCAACTTATCATATATGAAATAATAAATACAATATTTTGATTATTACATATCATATAATTTACAACAGTTCTGGCATTCGTCTCAACCCCATCGAAACTACATGACTATCATGTTTAGCTTGAGACAATGGCTTGGTTAAAGGATCAACGATGTTGTCGGTTTGTCCCAACCTTACAAACTGTAATTTCTTTCCTTTCGATTAAATCTCTAATTACATGAAATTTCCTAAGTACATGTCTAGACTTGTTACTAGACTTGGGCTCTTTTGCTTGAAAAATAGCCCCGCTGTTATCACAATACAAAGTGATAGGATCCTCGGCGGTCGGAACTACTTTCAGTCCCTCTAAAAATTGCCTAATCCAAACAGCTTCCTTTACAGCTTCAGAGGCTGCAATGTACTCAGCTTCCATTGTAGAATCAGCAGTCACAGACTCTTTGAAACTTCTCCAGAAAACCGCCCCTCCGTTCAACAAAAAGACAAAACCAGCCTGGGATTTCAAATCATCCCTATCGGTTTGGAAACTGGCATCCGTATAACCTCTTATACGTAATTCAGATTCTCCTCCAAACACTAAGAATGAATCTTTAGTCCTTCTAAAGTACTTTAGAATATTCTTGACGGCTATCCAGTGACTCTCACCTGGAGTTTTCTGAAAACGACTCGTCATACTCAAAGCATACGAGACGTCAGGACGAGAACACATCATAGCATACATGATCGATCCAACAACGGAAGCATAGGGAATCAATTTCATGCGTTCAATATCCTTAGGCTCAGTAGGACTCTGTGACTTACTCAAAGTGATCCCACTGCCCATAGGTAGAAAACCTCTCTTGGAGTTTTTCATATTGAATCGGTCAAGAATCTTATCGATATAGGCTTCTAGACTCAATGCTAATATCCTTTTGGGTCTATCCCTATAGATCCGAATACCCAAGATGCGCTGAGCTTCTCCCAAATCTTTCATTTGGAGTGATTTCCCAACCACTTCTTAACAGAAGCAAGCATATCAACATCATTCCCAATGAGTAATATGTCGTCCATATAAAGAAGTAAGAAAACAACTTTACTCCCACTAAACTTCATGTATAAACATGGTACCCCAACACTTCGAGAAAAACCATTCTGTTTAATAACATGATCAAAACGATGATTCCATCTCCTTGACGCTTGCTTAAGACCATAAATGGATCTCTTAAGTTTACATACTTTGTTAGGATTTTAGGATCCACAAAACTCTCAGGTTGTGTCATGAACACTTCCTCTTCCAGAAACCCATTCAGGAAAGCGATTTTGACATCCATTTGCTTTAGTGGGACTTTTATTAAGTGATTGTACAGCAGATAAAATGGCAAAACCCCAGAATGACTTAGGTAAATCTGTTTGACTCATCATCGATCGAACCATATCTAATAAAGTTCGATTCCTCCTTTAAGACACACCATTTAATTGTGGTGTGCCAGGAGGAGTTAACTAAGATACAATACCACAGTTTATAAGGTGATCTTTAAAGGCATTGCTTAAATATTCCCCACCACGATCTGATCGTAATGCTTTAATCTTCTTATTTAATTGGTTTTGTACTTCATTCTGAAACTCTTTGAACTTATCAAAAGCTTCACTTTTATACCTCATTAAGTAGATATACCCATATCTACTCATGTCATCGGTAAAAGTAATGAAATAGTCATAATTACCTCTAGTCATGTTGTCATTGGGCCACAAACATCGGTATGTATTAAACCCAATAACTCACTAGCTCGAGATCCTTTTCCTAGAAAAGGTGAACGAGTCATCTTGCCAAGAAGACAAGATTCGCATGTACCAAATGATTCGAAATCAAAAGGTTTAATTACACCAGTCGACACTAGTCTTTTAATGCGCTTCTCGTTGATGTGTCCTAATCGACAATGCCATAAATAAGATTGATCGGGATCACATGTTTTGAGTCTTTTACTATCTAAATGATAAACATCGTTGCAGGTATCTAGAATATAAATTCCATTGATCGAAATAGCTTGGCTATATACAATCCCATTAAGGGAAAAAGTACAACACTTGTCTTTAATTACAAAAGAAAACCCTTCTGTGTCTAACACAGATACGGATATTATATTTCTAGATAGCGTTGGTACAAAATAAAAATTATTAAGATGTAACTCCAACCCCGAAGCTAAACTAAGTACATAAGTTCCTACTGAGACGGCAGGTACTTTAGACCCGTTTCCCATTCGGAGATCGACATCACCCTTGTTTAGCTTTCTTATGCTTTTTAGGCCCTGCAAATGATTACACAAGTGAGAACCACAACCAGTATCTAATACCCAAGTTGTATTTGAAGCATAATTTATGTCTATCATAAAAGATTCAGTTGAGAAATTACATGTCGGCTTCACAATGCCAGCTTTTATGTCATCCAGGTACTTTGTACAATTACGTCTCCAATGTCCCTTGTTATTACAATAATTACAAGTATCTTTAAGAGGATTACCCTTTATAGGTTTAGGCTTGGTAGAGCAATTCGCAACTGCTTTACCTTTGCCCTCTACCTGAACGGGCTTCTTACCTGCATTCCTCTTAAACTACTTCTTCCCCTTCACATTAATCGCAAGCACATCTTTCCTCATACTCCCACTCAATCCCATGTCCTTCTCTGCTTGCACAAGCAGAGAATGGAGCTCATGTAAACTCTTCCTCATGTTTGTCATATTGTAATTTACCCTAAATTGGGTAAATCCCTTGACGTACGAGAGAGAGTGGAGCACTCGGTCCACCACAAGTTCGTCGGGGATTTTACATCCCAACCCCTCTAAAGTTTCCACGTACTCAATCATTTTAAGTACGTCTGAACTTACAGGTTGATCATCTTTGAGGTTAGCCTCAAAGAAACGAACTGCGGTGTCATACTGAATTATTCTCGGGGCTTGAGAAAACATAGTAGAAAGCCTCGAGAATACTTCATGTGCATCGCGAAACTTGACACATTGCCTTTGTAAAGCAGGATCCATTGAAAAAATCAAAACATTTTTTATTGCAGCGGATTCCTTTTGATAATTTGAAAAAGCCTCCCTTACATCGGCAGTGGCCCTAGTACTAGGCGAAGGCGGAGAGGGATAGACAAGGTAGCGTAATTTGCCATCACCTGCGGCAGCTAATCGAAGTTGTTCTTCCCAATCTTTAAAATTTCTACCGTCGGCTTTTAATACATATTTGTCCATAAAAGAACGTAACCATGAATCTCTAGCTATGGTGACGGTTTCACTAGTAGAAGTCATCGTGATTACTACAAAGGAAATAAAGGAAAGATTAACATTTATCGTCTAGAAATATTTAACTTGTGAAACTATTTAACAAGTTCCCATTTATATAATAATCTCCCACTGAATTATATAAATGATTCCAAGATCCAATTTTATATAAACACGGGCACGGTGGACCGATTCAACCCATATTTATATAAATTTGGTGAGTCAACATTTTGACTGATTCTGCTATTAGAACTCTTGGTTGACGGATTTTCTTAAAATCTATCTTTTAGCCCCAGAATAAATATGGGCACGGTGGACCGATTCAACCCATATTTATCCCGTTGAGTCCAACCAATTTTCACGCGTAATAACTTTTATTACCCTACTTACCCAACGTAAAAAGAGTGTACCTCGGTGATCCGAACCTACCTCTAATGAAGAAGGGATTCATAGGTGCTATTATTTGGTAAGGCTTAATCTCAATTTTAAACAAATGTGAGAGATCTTATCAAATTAATTGTCTATCACTTTTAAGTGAACTAAATTGGTGAATGCTAGACAATTAAATCGATAACAACAAAAAATAAAACATGTAGTGACGATTTGGCATGAATGCATAGAAGAATTAAAACAAACAAGTCCTTGGTAATCTAATTAACTAAAATTATTACACTTCGGAAACCAACTCCTTGGTCCCTTGAGTCTTCATAAATTGGCCTCCTTCTTTAGGATTTCGGAACGCCTTTCCGAAAACACCGTCTTCATGAAAAACTCCGTCTTTAGATGCTTCATCTAATTACTAATAATTAAATTACATAACAATACCCTATTATACAATTTGTAATGAAATTAAAATAAAAACTATTAATTAATTACAAATTAGGCGATACGAAATCGCAATTAATTACAAAACAAGTCGATATTCCCTTACATTACGGGAAATACCAACTTCTACCTATGGCCATATTAGGAAAAATTACATAATTATAATTCTAAAAACCATTCATCTAAATGAATAATAAAATGCATTATGGAAAATGACATGCCAAATCGTCTAACTTACCAACAACGATCATTTGAGCTTACTTTGACGGAATTTTTACCAATAAAAATTCATAATCAATTCTTAAAACAATTTTAAGACTTACTCATCATACTAATCTGGTCTAATATCAAAATATTTATTCTCAACAATTATCTTGAATTTATATGGGAATTAAAACACAATTGTGACAAAAATGGTATAATAATTCACAATTATCATACAAAAATTCCATTTAATATAAAAATTTATGGAAAAAAAAATTTCAAAACCATGAACATTCTGGTCTTACACCAAAAATGCCACGCAAGTAAAAATTTTTGTTTCTAAAATTTATTTAAAACGATTTCACAATTTAATCGGTAAAGCGACAATTTTTACGATTTAATTCTAAATCAAACCATAAAAATTGAAATGACTTAAAATAAAATTTTGTACATTTTGGAACAATTTCCAGAAGCTAAAAATTCAAAAATTTCGAGCCCTAAAATTAAATCAATATTTATTTGCAAACTAACCATTATTTACCAATTTTTATCAAATAAAAATCAATAAACTACCTAAATTAATCACATTAATTTAAAGTTTCTATTTTTTTCATAAATAGAACATGCATGTGGTTATTTCTAAATAAATATGCATAAAATTAACATGCAATCAATTTTAATTAACTCTTAATTAATTTTAATGCATTTTTACTCAATTTTATGCCATTTTAAGTTATAAAAAGTGGAAAAATTTAACAAAAATCAAATTTTTGTCCCATATCATCCTAAGACCAGATTATTTACATGCAAGACTATATTATGTGATAAAACGAATTTTAGTAACATAATATCAATTTTATTAATTTATCTCATAAATCACTAAAATCGTCTTAAGACAACATGCATGTATTTAACAATGCTATGATACCACTTGTTAGTTATTTAGACCATATTAATACTCATCTTATGATATTAAAATAACAAACTAATTAAAAATGGTCTAAATCTACATGCATGCAAATAAAAGTATAAAAGAATGGTTTTAAACCATCTTAAGACAAAAATCCTTACAATGGTTTAAGGCAAGTAAGGGCACTACAAAGGTCTCCTACCTTTATAGTTCTTGAGCTATTTGAATGTGGATGATCCTCCAAATACACCAAAATTACCAAAATAGGTAATTTCCTAAGGTGGCACCCAAGATTAACCCAAAATACTACTAAAATTAATAACTAGTTAATAGTAGTAGTAAACTTGTAATTTGTATATTTGATGTACTAATTAATATTATTACTTTGATAATATTATTACTTGGTATTTATATGTGTTTTATATAAGATGATGAAGAAAAATAAGAAGGAAAAATTGGTCTATGGTAGTATGAGGAATTCGGCCAAATGAAATCAACAAAGACCAAATTTTTCCTACAATTTTTCTACCACTTGAGATAGTGGAATAACATGGATATTTATAGGAAAAATGGGAGACAAATATGAGTGGCAAATTGCCACATAATGGACACTTGTTATGTCCTCATAAAACCGGTCCAAGTGGATCAAATATGGCTCCATTTCGGTTTTCGACATTTGCCCCACAAATGCTTATAAGTCTTATATTTAATTATCTTACATAATTAGATATTAATTTAATTATTTAACACTTAAATAATACAAATTAACTACCAATAACTACTTAACCATTAAGTAATCATAAGACCATTTTATCAATATACAATGTGTCAATATTACCCCATTTAGCTAATTTTACAACCTCTTGTAAAAATTAAATAGGTAATTAATTCCATCTACAAACAAATACACATATCGTATAAAATTAATTAATTAACAATTAATTAATAAATTCTAATTATTTATTATTTAAATATCACATAATTAAATAATAAATCTTCTTGTCCCGAGTTCGTAACCCGTCATCAAATAATACTTTTACGTGACTAATTAAAAGTCAAGTAATACAAGGAATTAATTATCTCGTATCTCATACAAATAATTAATTTATTCTATTTGGGCGTCATCTTATAGGTGTGACCTAAAGGGATCAGCTGATCACCGCCGTCACACGACACTAATGTCAAACTCTAGTCAGCCAATCATTACCGATTAACGATGACCAGCTGACAAATAAATAAATAAATCCCTGATATTTCTTTTACGAGATTTATAATGTAAACACACTTATTGTGGTGGACACTACTCCAACAATTATCACGTATTTGCCTTCCCTGGAGGCGACATTTGCCCATTTCCCGAAGAAATTGCTGCGATTGGTGGTTGGGACCCGGAACACTTGTCCGCTATTCCCTCCACTTCTCAAGGGTATAAGAACAACTTTAGGGACTTGCTTGGGTTGGCAAGGGCTGATGTGGACCGTCTTGTGACTTCTAAAGGAGTGGGAATGTTGGATTTCATCGATCGATTCATCAATAGGGCAGATCCCACTATCTCTTATGTTGCGAGGCTAGGGCATTCGGGTTTTGCCTATTACATGTATATGTCCTTCAAGGGAATGTTGATGAGGATTTGAGAGGCGACCCTCGTTATTTGAGCATGATTGAGCAAATGGAGTTGCGCAGGAGCCCAGCTTTCCTATGTTTAGGAGAGATCCTATTGGGTATAGATAACAGGAAAGCCAATCGTGACCTCCCTTATCTGGGGAGTCCCATTATTTTGCAGGTAAAGGAATTGTTTTTGTTTTTTTTTCTTTTTGTTTTTTTTTCTTTTTTTTTCTTTTTTTTCGTTTTTTTTTTTTCGTTTTCTTTTTCTGATTCCTGCTTCTGGTAGGTCTGGCATATGGAGCGTCTTCGATTGATCGAGCCCCCAGTTAATGTTCCTGCTTATCATGCTCGCTCAATTGCAATGAGGACCAGGCTCTACATGGTGGACTTCACTCGAGTCTACAACTACTGGGAAAATAAATTGAAGAGTGAAGATGGCCCCTTAATTAGATGGATCGTACCATGGTGGCATCTCAAGTCTGTCACTGGAGTATCTTCTTTGGATCCTACCCGATCAGTTCGCATTCCCGGCTTGGAGTTTATGGTATGCATCTTCCCGGAGAGTTTGATGAGGCATGTTGGATTGAAACAGATGATCCTGAAGCTTGACACTGTCCTGCCGACTGCCGTGGCGCTTACTACTGAGAGTCGAAGAGAATGGGCCATCAAATGGGCTCAGAAGAACATTTGGTTCTTGAATTCTTCTGTTAGTGCTCTATGGGTGTCGGATTCCTATCTGCGGTGGAGGAAAGCTACTACTCCGGAGGAGCACGAGAGATTGAGGAAGCGCAAGCCTGTTGACTACAAGGTTCGCGAGGTGGAAAAGGAGAAAGAGAAGCATCTGATTGAGGGAGAGGAAGAAGCCGGATTTCGAGTTGTTCATCCTTCGAAGAAACCGAAGACTTCTCCTGCCGTCAAGATGGTGGTTGACAAGAATGGCAAAGCAAGACCACGAGAGAGACCGTTGGTGATTAGGTTTGAAGTGGCGGAAGAGCGTCCTGCTCGAGGTCGAGACAAGAAATTTGACAAAACTGACAAAGGCAAAGGGAAAATGGAAGAGTAGCCTAAGTCTTTATTATTATTTATTATTATTATTGTTGTAAGAAGACATTGGGGTTTTTAGAATCCAATCCTATTTATTTTTATTATGTAACGTACTATTATTATTAAAGAAATGAAATAAAAAAGGTTAAATGGTCATGAAACCGTTATGATTTTCTATGATTATTCTTGTCGAATTTCATACGCAATTGCAAATGTCCTTCTATTTACATTTAAAATAATTAAATGGGTTGTATCCCGTTAAGGATTGTCTACGTATACATTTAGAAAATGAAATCAAAACCTTGCGCGTACGTAGTTCGAGTAAATGTAAAAGAATAATTGTTCTAAGCAAGAGCTTCAAATGAACTTAGAAAATAAGCATGAGCTTTACTTACTCCTAAAATGCAATTTAGTTTGTTTGATGATATGAGGATGACAAATTGTCAAAATGCAAGAGCAAGATGACATTAGCTTAATTCAGCTTGGCTAGGGGCCGTTTATTTCGTGCCACAAGAGCGACATGTGACGTTACGCGAGGCGCGTTTTTGCTCCTATTCTAGGCATAGTAACGTTTCAGTTGGTCGAGGTTTGTTGGGTTGGCAAATTTGTTCCCATCTACGTCTGTGATTCTAACTGCACCAACTGGAAGTATGGACTTGACTAGAAATGACCCGGCCCAATTGGGTTTGAATTTTCCTCGTGGATCGACAGGTAAAAGAGCTCTAATTGATTTGAGGACCAAGTCTCCTTCTTTGATGTTCCTTGGCTTAACCCTTTTGTTGAAGGCTCGTTTGATACGTGCATGGTATGTTTGCACATTATGTAATGCACGTAACCTTCGTTCATCCAAGAGGATGAGTTCTTCATATCTGTCCCTCTTCCACTCGGCTTCTGGGATTTGACTTTCGAGTAAAATACGCAAGGATGGTACGTCTATCTCGACTGGTTCTACAGCTTCCATGCCGTAGGTCAAATAGAAAGGGGTGGCCCCAGTGGGCGTCCTAACAGATGTACGGTATCCCTATAAAGCAAAGGGTATCTTGCTTGGACAATCTCTATAGTTGTCAATCATTTTCTTGAGAATCGTGACAACGTTTTTGTTTGCCGCCTATACCGCGCCATTGGTTTGTGGTCTATATGGCGAGGAGTGGTGATGCTTAATTTTGTACTTAGCTAGAAATTGTTCAGTCTCAGCTTGGAAATGTGATCCATTGTCACTGATGATCTCATGTGGGCAACCATATCGACAGATGATGTTGGTTTGTATGAACATTGCCACGTTCTTGGCTGTAAGACAGGTGTAGAAAGCCGCTTCTACCCATTTGGTGAAATAATCGATTGCTACTAGGATGAAAAAGTGACCTCCTGTTCCGGCTGGAGTGATCTTGTCGATGATGTCAATTCCCCAAGCAGAAAATGGCCAGGGAGATGTCATGGTGTAAAGCAATGAAGGAGGGACATGTTGTACATTCCCGAAGATTTGGCGATTATGACAATGTCTTATATATTTAATGCAATCGGATTCCATCGTGGTCCAATAATACCCCAAACGTGTGATTTTCTTTGCCATCATAGGTCCACTCATGTGAGGGCCATATTCTCCATCATGGACATCTTCCATCACTTTTCGTGCCTGTGATTGATCAAGACAGCGTAGGATTACACCAAGAGGTGTTCTTTTGTATAGTTCTCCTTGCATGAGAACGTATTGGGAAGCTAGCAAGCGGATAGCGCGTTGTCCCCTTTCGTCCATTTCTGGTGGAAAGGTGCCATTGAGCTTGAAGTTTAGGATCGCTTGGAACCAAGGTTCCTCTGTGATTTCCTCTTCATCGGCAATTTGGTGCACATAAGCTGGCTCTGACCGTCGTTCGATGCATAAAGGCATTTCTACCATGCTATCCGGCATATTTGTGGGAAATAATCTGTATACTTCCCTTTAACATGAAGGATTATAACGATATAATAAAGATGATCTATGGTCATAAAATAAAATACATAAGCATAAGTAAAAAGATTTAGAATTAACCTCGGGTCCTTGCAAAATTGGCCTAAGAACAATATCAAAATTGATATTCGCCTATTAGTTGCACCCAAGACGATCTAAGATATACCCTTTGATTATGCTAGAAATCAATCTAAAATTTTCTGTAAAATTTTATTGTCTTTGTGTTTTGTGATGAGAAAGAGGAGGCAAGGTCAGAAAAAGAATTAGGCCATAAATAATTCTCTACCTTTCTTTTTATATAGACCAAAATCCGAAATCAATTAGGAAAGAAATATATCTCCTAATTTTCGGCCAACATTGACCGAAATAAGGAATAGAATTTCCTTATTTTTGGTCTTTCCAAAAATATATAAAGTGTGTTAAATTGTCATCTAGTGAGGATCGAACCCATGACCTCTTGGCTTGTGTACCCTCACTATTACCACTATGACACATTCAACTTGTTGATATTAAATACAACTGATTATATTTAACTACGAATTAACAGATTAATTCTTTCAAACTAACCTTATATATATTTAATTAAATATAACTTATTATATTTAATTTAATTAATTGATTAATTCGTCTCAACTTAGTATTATTTAATTTTCATTAAATAATTATCTCATCAACACATTAACTAACTTTTTAGTCATTTTGGGCATCAATGTAATTATATTTTTATAACCACATTTCTCAAATACGTCCTATAGGTGTGACTTTTAGGGACCAGTTGATCACCGCCATCTGTATGATAATAACGTCAAACTTTCTAGCAAGCCAACCGTTATTAGGTAAACGTTAATCAACTGATTAAATATACGAAGTATACCCTTGTTAACTTGTAAGAGATTTACTAATGTTATCACACTAATTTGTGGAGGACACCAGCTCCAACAAACTCCCACTTGTCCTCACAAGTGTATGTGCGATAACCGATTCACATATCCTTTAAAATTTCTCCCACTCAATGTAAAACAATTTGCAAATCCGAATTCACAAAGGTCGTATTTTACAAGCGATCAGTATCAAGAGTGGTTTTCCCGACTAGAGAGTAACTTAACTGATAAACGAATCAACATTCGAGCATGGCCATGCATTTCAGTTATAACTCCTCGAGTGGCCCTGAGAAATAACTATACCTGATAAGGGATGGATATTTTCCTCAAATCAAATCTTGCAGATGTAAACACAGTATGAAATGACCCAGAAAAAATCTACTTAGCCCCAGTTACGGTAGACCGTGAGAAAGAAACCAAAGTCACCCAAAAACTGCCTTAATCTCAAGAGACAGTTGATAGTCAAAAGAATCGACTCTAGGTACACAATAGATGTCCTATCCACGACCTGGCACCGAATGTTATAAAATATTTAGGACTCCATTACGTTGTCACAAATAAAAATTGACCTACGAGGTATCGTCATAATCTCGTATCTGTGATCAATTAGTCAACCGTTTAACATATGGCTCGTTGAACCCACCATCAATCGACTGCACAATGTAATAGCCGGAGTTATCAGCTCACATTGGCGATTACGGACAAAAACAAATATAATGTAATTCAGTTCACTTTGTGGCGTTCAATGTTGTCAGTACAATCCACATGAAAAACAAAATATTATATATATAAAACGGTGAAGTTATAAATAATATATGAAAAAGATAATGTATCAAATCCATAATCAAGTACTACAACTTAGGAACATGTTTAATTCCCATGGAATTAACATGCCCTACATGCTTATCATAATTCAACGGTTTGGTGAGAGGATCTGCGATGTTATCATCCGTCGCAAACTTGTCAATCACTATCTCTTCTTGCTCCACGTAATCACGGATCAGGTGAGCCTTCTATAGTACATGTCTAGATTTGTTGCTAGACTTTGGCTCCTTAGCCTGGAAGATGGCACCTCTATTGTCACAATAGATGGTGATCGGGTCATTCGAACTAGGAACTACCGAAAGCCCTTGTAAGAATTGACGCATCCATATCGCTTCCTTTGCTGCCTCCGAAGCGGCATAGTACTCGGATTGTAGTAGAATCTCGCTACAACACTGTTTGGAACTCTTCCGGTGACCGCAGCACCATTAAGAGTGAAGACGAACCCGGACTGAGATTTTGAATCGTCTCGATCCGTTTGGAAGCTAGCATCTGCGTAACCGGTTGCGCATAGCTTAGTATCGCCTCCATAAGTCAATACCCAATCCTTAGTCCTCCGTAGGTACTTGAGGATATTTTTGACTGCTATCCAGTGTGTTTCACCTGGAGTCTTTTGGTACCGACTCGTCATACTCAATGCATATGCCACGCCCGGGACGTGTGCATATCATGGCATACATGATCGATCCTATTGCGAAGCATAAGGGACACGACTCATGCGCTCAATACCTTCAAAGCGTCGTGGGTGATCGAGACTTGCTCAACCGCATCCCGGTCGTCATAGGAAGGTTCCCCTTCTTGGAGTTGGTCATGCTGAACCTCTCAAGAACCTTATCTAGATAAGACTTCTGACTAAGTGATAACGTCCGTCGTGATCTATCTCGGTAGATACGGATTCCTAAAATACGCTGTGCCGCACCTAGATCTTTCATCTGGAAATGGTTCTTCAACCATTCTTTAACCGAAGAAAGGAGAGGAATGTCATTCCCAATCAAGAGTATGTCATCGACATACAATATCAAGAATACAATCTTGCTGCCACTCGACTTGATATATAAGCATGGTTCTTCGACCGATCGAGTGAAACCATACTCTTTTATCACTTGGTCGAAACGATGATTCCAACTCCGAGAAGCTTGCTTAAGTCTATAAATGGAACGCTTAAGCTTGCATACTTTCTTAGGATGTTTAGGATCTATGAAACCTTCGGGTTGCACCATGTACAACTCTTCCTCCAAATAACCGTTTAAGAAGGCGATTTTCACATACATTTGCCAAATCTCATAATCATGAAATGCGGCAATCGCTAAGATTATCCGAATGGAACGTAGCATGACTACAGGTGCAAAAATCTCATCATAATGCAATCCTTGCACTTGAGTGAAACCTTTTGCCACAAGTCGTGCCTTATAGATATCTGGTTGCGCGTCTACAGAACGCTTTATTTTGTAAAGCCATTTGCACTGTAGAGGTTTTACCTTATTAGGTAAATCAACTAGATCCCATACGTTATTCTCATACATGGAGTCCATATCGGATTGCATGGCTTCGAGCCATAGCTTTGATTCGGAAAAGGCCATAGCACCTTTATAGGTTGCGGGTTCATTACTTTCTAGAAGTAAAACATCATTCTCCTCGACCATAACAATGTATCTGTCCGGAGGATGAGAGTCTCTACCCGACCTCCTAGGTTCCTCAGGAATATTAACCGTATCATCAGTTGGAGGTACAGCTTCCTCCATCTGTTCCTCGGTTGTTGGTTCTGGAATCTCCGACAGCTCGAAGGTTCTATTACTCGACTTGTTCTCGAGAAATTCTTTCTCTAAGAACGTCGCACTAGCCGCAACAAATACTCGATGTTCGGTTGGCGAATAGAAGTAATGACCAAATGTTCCTTTTGGATAACCTATAAAGTATGTCTTGACCGATCGCGGGCCGAGCTTATCCTCGTGTCTCCACTTGACATAAGCCTCGCAGCCCTAAACCCGAATAAAGGACAAGTTAGGTACCGTTCCCTTCCACATTTCATATGGAGTCTTGTCGACAGCTTTAGACGGACTTCGGTTAAGTATAAGAGCAGCTGACAAAAGAGCATAACCCCATAATGAATCAGGCACTACGGTGTGACTCATCATGGATCGAACCATATCAAGTAAGGTTCGATTTCTTCGTTCGGACACACCATTTAATTGAGGTGTTCCAGGTGGAGTTAACTGTAGAGCGATTCCACAGTCTTTCAGGTGTTGATCAAATTCATTTGAAAGATATTCGCCACCCCGATCTGAACGAAGTGCTTTAATCTTTCTACCCAGTTGGTTATGTACCCTATTCTGGTATTCCTTGAATTTCTCAAAGGACTCACTTTTATGCTTCATTAAGTAGACATATCCGTATCTACTCAAATCGTCCGTGAAAGTGATAAAATATCTATAGCCATCTCTAGCGGTAATTGACATAGGTCCACATACGTCCGTATGTATGAGTCCTAATAGGTCACTAGCGCGCATTCCAACACCTTTGAAGGAAATTCGAGTCATCTTGCCAATGAGACATGATTCACACGTGCCATATGCAGAAAATACGAATGAGGGAATAGTCCCATTATCGACGAGTTTCTTTACGCGTTTCTCATTTATGTGTCCCATTCGACAATGCCATAGATAGGTTTGATCTTTGTCACCAACCTTTAATTTCTTATTATTCATGGTTCCGTGGTTTGATCTAAGATATAAATTCCATTCATGGAAACTGCTTTGCCATAAATCATTTCATTAAAAGAGAAAATACAACTATTATCCTTTATTGAAAATGTAAAACCGTCTTTAGCAGGTACGGAAACAGAAATAATGTTCTTAGATAAACTGGGTACATAGTAATGATTATTTAATGATAACTCAAAACCACTAGGGAGTTGGATTACATATGTTCCCTTCGAGCGTGACTACTCGTGCTCCATTCCGGACTCGCGCAGTCCACATCACCTTTTTCGAGAGGTATGATGTTCTTTAGGCCCTGTAAATGATTACACAGATGAGAACCACAACCAGTATCTAGTACCCAAGTTCCGAAACTTGCATGGTTAATCTCAATCATATGAATATAAGATGACATACCAACAGGAGCGACACGGCCTGCTTTGATGTCCTCACGGTAGACGGGACTGTTCCTCCTCCAATGTCCAGTCTTGTGACAATGGTGGCACTCTATGTCACCGCCCTTGCTCTTTGTCATGCCCTGTGAGCCACTAGTCTCACCGGGCGCACTCTTACCGTTTCCTGGCTTTTTAAACTTTGGCTTACCTACAGCTAGGTCGCCATGAGCCTTGCCCTTACCTTTACTCTTGTTATGAATCGTGAGAACATCCTGCTTCATGCTCCCACTCAATTTCATATCCTTCTCGGTCTGTA
This sequence comes from Silene latifolia, assembly GCF_048544455.1. NCBI lineage: Eukaryota > Viridiplantae > Streptophyta > Magnoliopsida > Caryophyllales > Caryophyllaceae > Silene > Silene latifolia. The sequence goes on along the minus strand of NC_133537.1, from coordinate 212,918,973 downwards.
CGAGAAGGGAGTGTAGCTCATGAGGACTCTTTTTCAAGTCATTCATGTAGTAGTTCGCCCTGAAAAGGGCAAAACCATCGTGAAGAGAATGAAGCATTCGGTCAATGACAATGCTCTCACTGATTCTACAATTCAGTGACTCCAGTTTCTCGACATTCTCAATCATGTGAAGAATGTGTGGGCTAACTGGTTGGCCCTTCTAGAGTTTCGCATCAAAGAAGCGACAGGTATGCTCAAATGTAACGATTCTCGGTGCCTTTGAGAACTCGTTAGTGAGCGTGGTGAAAATCGTGTTTGCACCTTGGGCAATGAAGCGTCTCTGCAAATTGGTTTCCATTGCAAAGATGAGTACGTTCTTTATCGTACCCGCTTCCATAACAAAATCACTATAAGCGAGTGATTCGTTGACTCCTGCATTTGGGCCTGGGTTGATCAGTATTGGCTCAGTTAAATATCTGAGCTTACCGTCAGCAGTGGCAGCATTCCGTAGTGCCGCCTCCCAGTCCGCAAAATTGGACCCATTATTCTTCAGTCGAGTGGACTGATTCATTTGGTCCATGAACATTTTAAGCCAGGACGAACGATCTAGTGTGGCACTAGGCATTGGGATTGCGTTATTTCCAGCCATTTGTTGTAACAGTATTATTGATAATAAGCGTGTTCTACACAGCGAAAGAAGAATAAAATAATAAGCATGCATCGTTTTTATTTTAAGTCTAATGAACTAATGTCATAACGCGAAGACTCAAAGACATTTATACAATTGACCTCCCTCAAGAATTATATAAATGACCCCAAGACTCAATTCTCTGTAAATTGATAAGCTAACCTTTTAGCTAATTCTACCGTTAGAATTCTTGGTTGATAAATTTCTGTAAATTCTATCTATAGTCCATCATAATCACGAGAAACTCTTCGGACTATGATGTTGAGGTAAACTAAGTCAACACAACTACTTACCCAACGTAGAAGGGGTCATATTAGGCCTACCGACGAAGAAGGGACTCATAGATGTTTGCCCTTATAAAGACTAATCTCAATTTCCGTTTTAGAGGAAGATCCCATCAACTTTTTAATTCATTTTAAGTGAACTATAATCTAGCATGCGAGAATGATTTAAATTAAGGTGATGGCTTAAAGACTGTGACATCTGCATGTCCATGAAAACTAACATACAACCTATATGAGTCAATTTTCATGCATTTTAGTAGTAGGTGGTTTGATTTTAGGCGGAATATGATATTGTCTTTGTGTTTTGTGATGAGAAAGAGGAGGCAAGGTCAGAAAAAGAATTAGGTCAAAAATAATTCTCTACCTTTCCTTTTATATAGACCAAAATCCGAAATCAATTAGGAAAGAAATATATCACCTAATTTTCGGCCAACATTGACCGAAATAAGGAATAGAATTTCCTTATTTTTGGTCTTTCCAAAAATATATAAAGTGTGTTAAATTGTCATCTAGTGAGGATCGAACCCATGACCTCTTGGCTTGTGTACCCTCACTATTACCACTATGACACATTCAACTTGTTGATATTAAATACAACTGATTATATTTAACTACGAATTAACAGATTAATTCTTTCAAACTAACCTTATATATATTTAATTAAATATAACTTATTATATTTAATTTACGAATTGACAGTTAATTCGTCTCAACTTAATATTATTTAATTTTCATTAAATAATTATCTCATCAACACATTGACTAACTTTTTAGTCATTTTGGGCATCAATGTAATTATATTTTTATAACCACATTTCTCAAATACGTCCTATAGGTGTGACTTTTAGGGACCAGTTGATCACCGCCATCTGTATGATAATAACGTCAAACTTTCTAGCAAGCCAACCGTTATTAGGTAAACGTTAATCAACTGATTAAATATACGAAGTATACCCTTGTGAACCTGTAAGAGATTTACAAATGTTATCACACTAATTTGTGGAGGACACCAGCTCCAACAATATTAATCAAAGATGCAAGTTTTTCAAGAGCATCTGCAAATTGATTTTCTTCTCGAGGTAGATGTAGGTAGGTTACTTGAACGAAGAATTGGGCAACTTGGTCTATTTTGGCTTGATAAGGTGCTAAGCTTTCGCTTCGAATTTTCCAAGATCCCGTAATTTGGTTGATGATCAACGATGAATACCCATGTACTCGAAGATTCTTGATGCCTAGACTTAATGCCGCTTGCAATCCAATGAGACAAGCTTCGTATTCTGCAGCGTTATTTGTTATCACGAAGTCGAGTTTGACAGAGATTGGTGTATGCTCGCCTTCAGGAGAAATGAGCAACACTCCTATTCCAAATCCTCTTAAGTTCGATGCTCCATAGAAATAGAGGTCCCAGAAATCTACATCCGTTTGGAGTATATCCTCATCCGGAAACGAGCAGGTGTTTATCGTTTGTGTATCATTGATGGGATTTTCTGTGAAGAATTCGGCAACGGTGCTCCCCTTTATAACTTTCAAAGGTACATACCTGAGATCGAACTCTGAGAGCATCAAAGTCCATCTTGCTAAACGTCCATTGAGAACGGGTTTCTCGAAGAGGTATTTGACCGGATCCATTTTGGAGTATATTTTGACGGAGTAGCTAAGCATGTAATGGTGTAGCTTCTTCGTTGCACACAAAAGAGCGAGGCATGTCTTCTCGAGTGGCGTGTATTTGCACTCGTATTCCAAGAACTTCTTACTAAGGTAGTAGATAACTCTTTCTTCTTTTCCTGCGGTTTGAGCTAGCATGGCGCCCATGGCCGTTTCAGTTACTGTGAGATATAAACCAAGAGGTTGATCTCGTTGAGGTGGCATGAGCACTGGTGGTTTGGCTAGTATTTCCTTGATTCGATCGAAAGCCTTCTGACAGTCATCATCCCACATGGTGTGATCTGTTTTCTTTAACTTCTTGAAGATAGGTTCGCAAATCATGGTAAGTTTCGATATGAATCGACTTATGTACCGCAAATTTCTTAGGAATCCTCTAACTTCTTTCTCCGTTTGAGGTTGCGGCATTTAGATTAGAGCTTTGATTTTGGAAGGGTCTTTTTCTATACCTCGTTGGCTAACGACGTATCCCAGGAGTTTGCCAGATGTTACTCCGAATGCGCATTTCTGAGGATTGAGCCTCATGTTGTACTTCCGTAGCCTTGAGAGAAATTTGCGAAGGTTCGCAATGTGCCCCTCTCTTTCCTTGGACTTGACAATCATGTCATCTACATATACCTTAACTTCTTTATGCATCATGTCATGTAAGAGCGTAGTTGTGGTTCGTTGGTATGTAGCTCCGGCGTTGTTTAACCCTAACGGCATGACCGTGTAGCAATAGGTTCCTCATAGAATGATGAAGGCGGTTTTATTCATGTCTTCTATGGCCATTTTGATCTGGTTATATCCTGCGTATCCATCCATGAAGGATAGTAATGCGTGATCTGCCGTATGATCCACCAATATGTCGATATGTGGTAGGGAAAAGTCATCCTTAGGACTTGCTTTGTTTAAGTCTCTAAAGTCAACACAAACACGGATTCTCCTATCCTTTTTGGGTACGGGTACTATGTTAGCTACCCAGTCTGAGTATTCGGAAACTTTGATGAACCCGGCTTTGAATTGTTTATCGACTTCTTCTTTGATCTTGAGAGCCCATTTGGTCCTCATTCGACGAAGCTTCTGTTTCATGGGTTTGAAATCTGGTTTAATTGGGATTCTATGCTTTGCGATGTCCCTGTCGATCCCTGGCATATCTTTGTAGGACCAAGCAAAAACGTCTTTGAACTCGTGCAGGAGGTCTATGAAATTGGCCCTTTCGGTGGGGCTCAAGGTCGTCCCTATCCGAAGTTCTTAGGGTTCTAGTTCAGTTTCTACGTTGATGGGTTCAGTATTTTCTATCACTGGTCCCCCTTCCCCCTCTTGTAGTATTTCTTTGGCTATGTAGGGAGGTATTTTGATTGAGTCTGGGTCAGGGTCATCCTCATTATCATCGTAAATAGAATTGCATTCAAGATAACACGAAGAGTAAGCAGAACCTGATTTATTCATATTAAAATTTGAGAAACATTGAAACAAGGAAGCCATCTGATCTGTAGTCAGTGGCGGTAAAGGGACAGCCGTTGGGACATTTCCCGAACTACTGTTGCTATTTAACACTAAGCTAGGAGAAACAAGGGGAGTGGAAATGACGACAGGAGGAGACTCTCTAGGAACTTCTCTAGACTCCGACTCTGACTCCGACTCTGACTCCGACTCTGACTCTGACTCGAATTCATCGTCTTCTGGTTCTCCTTTAAACATCTCTCCTTTTCCAGTGGTGAGCTTGAAGAGTCTTCCTTGATTGTTTGTCCACTTGATCGATTTTCTCCATCCTTTCTGCTGATTGGTGTTAGTTTCTGTGATTAATGCGGTAGGGTTAAAGTGATCGTCTTGAAGTATCATGGTAATGATCTCATCCTGCGCGGCTCTAACAAATCGATCTTCTCCAAATAGTAGACTCACGGCTTGTTCGTCTAAGCAAGGTGCTTGATAAGTCTTGATGGTAGGAACTGTTTCTGGAGGAATGAAGTTGCAATCGTCAAAGATCTCGATTCTGGCTAGCTTCCTTTCGAGATAGTGTTAAGGCTCAGGAAATCCACAAAAGATATCATGACTTCCTTCCCTAATGAAGTATCCATTTAGGGTAGGGAGGTAGGGTCGCATTTGGATTCCCAAATTCTTACGGTTTTAAACTTGAGCGAGCATCTCTAGAACTTCCTCTTTAGTGGGTTTGTATCCTAGTCCAAGGGGTATTCTTTGTGAATTGCCCTCCTTGTAGGGTGCAAAACTGTTTCTTCGGATAGGATTCAAAGGCATTCCTTTGAAGTATCCCTGGGATTTGAGTATGTGGTTGACCACTAAATTAGAGTAGGGATTGAAGTATAAGGGTGCCAACTCACTTTCTATGACATTTATGATATGGAAGCCCCCAAGTTCATGTACTGGATCTGCAAGGACTTGATTACTTGACTTCTTTTCGATTACTGCCTTGATGGGTGACGAAGTGATCGTCACCACCTTACCATTTAGTGGGATTTTGATTTTCTGGAGGAGTATGGATGTTACCGCTTTAGAAGCGTGAATCCAGGGTCTTCCCAGAAGTATGTTAAAGGATGCCTCGATGTCCACTATTTGGAAGTTGACCTTTCGCTCAATTGGCCCTGTGGCTATGGTTAGGTTAACAAGTCCTACTACCTTTCGCCGTGTATCATCATATGCGCGAACACCTTGATTGGTAGGGGTCCAATCGGACTCTTTCATGCCCAACTTGTATGCCATCTTCAAGAGTATGACTTTGACCGTGGAGCCATCATCTACCAAAGTCATTGGCACATTCTTCTTTAGACACATGACAGTGATGTAAAGAGCCAAGTTATGACTAGCACCAAAGGGTGGCAAATCTTCCTCTGAGAAAGTAATAGGATTACTTAGCTTTGGTGATTCTTGAAGTAAAGCTTGGCGATGTGGGAATGAGCTTGCCACTAGTTGCCAAACTGAAAGATCAACCTTTGTCTTCTGTAGTTGCTTTAGCAAATGGTCAGTAGAGCGATCTTCATTATTATTTGGTGTGACCACATTGGTTGGACTGTTTGCTATGGGGTCGTTTTGGGAAGTGTTTTGGTATGGGCATTCCGAACGAGTAAGGTGGTCTACATCTTGATCTTCACCATTTTGGACTATTTGCTCATTGATTTTGAGTAGGTAATGTTCAGTGCCATACTCGTCTTCATCATTATCAGCCCATATCCCATTGATGGCAGAAAGTTTCCTCATTCTCATGATTTCGGCTTCCAATTGGATAATTTGGTCGACTAGCTCGTCAACCACGGCTACCACTTCTTGCATTATAGTGTTTTGAGAGAAGACTAGTGTTGCACATTCTTTAGGTGTGGCGTTGAGATCATGTAGGGTTGCCACTGCATTCTCTAGTTCCACAACTTGCCTATCCACACTCTTTGCCATGCAATGAAATCAGTGATGGTTAGAGAAATGGTAGAGTAATTCCCTTCATTCTCTATTGCATGAATTTCATCTTCAACCGGAGAAATGAGGTGTGAACAATCTATGGTAGATTCTTCACTTGTAATCACTAGAATTCCAAGAGGATTTTGAGTGTTATTAGGCTAACCTCCAGGCGGTATTGGTAGGCGACCGTCTTCAATCATATCTTGGAGTACATTTTTCAGTTTTTAGCATTTCTCTGTATCATGTCCCTTACCTCTATGGTATTCAGAGTACGAATTCTCATCCCAGAACTTGGATTTCTTTTCTGGTTCGGGTGTAGGGCCTATGGGTTGAAGTTTTCCCAGCTTCACCAACCTTTTCAGAGCATTGGAATATGTGTCCCCTAGATTTGTGAATTTCCTTGGTGGGGTACTCTTCTTAGATGGCTCGAGAAGGTTAACTTCATCAGTTTTTCTAGTAGATCCGTAAGAATGACTTGTTGAGCCTTGATATCCACGACCTATCGTTTTGGACAAGAGCCCTTTACGGATGTCATCTTCGATCCTAGTCCCTAATACGGTTAAGTCTTTGAAGGTCTTAATGTTTTGATACCTCAAATAATTTGCATAGATGGGCTTTAGGTTATCCACGAATTTCTCCACGAGGGTAGCTTCATCTGGACGTTCAACAAGTTGAGTACTAGTCTTCCTCCACCAACTTAGGAAGTCGGTGAAACCTTCTTTGTCATTTTGGGTAAGAACCTCTAAAGTGCGCATGTTGACTTTGATTACAGCTTTATCCGCATATTGTTTAGCAAATTCGATTGCGGCATCGTCCCAGGTAGCGATTTTCTTATGCTCTAGCGAATAGAACCATTGTTTTGGGATGGTGTCAAGAGATGAAGGAAAGATCCTTAAGAAAATCTCGGGTTTAATGCCTTTGATAGACATATAATCCTTGAAAGCAGGGATATGGTTCACAGGGTTTTCATGCCCCTTGAATTTAGAGATATCCGTCGTGTTGAAGTTGGTTGGCAATTTGGAACTCACGGCTTCATATTTACGATTATTTTCCCTATAAATGTCATCCCCTTTAAGATACATCAATTGTTCCTTCAAGTATTAGAGTCGTTTTTCAGCTGCAGTCATACCTATGGGAGGGTTTTTGTCCCCGAAGTTGTACACAAATTCATCAGACACTTCACTTTCTCGAGGAGGCATCCTTGTTTCCACAGCATATATTCGGCCCTCAATTGTGTCAAGGCGATCATACACTTGGTCTTGAGTGACTTGGAGACGAGCTAGCGCGGCTAGGATTTGATCATTACCATTCTGGAGTTGGTTGAAGTTCACGTCGCTTGTTTCAGGCATCTTGGAAACTAAATAAGAGATCGACGACGAATCAAAACACGATCGACCATTCTAGCACATTTATTTGAAAAGAAATGTTTTGACTCGAGAAGTGGGAGTGTACCACTTGTGTCAAGTGAGTTTTGAGGAAATGACAAAGTTTGAAAATGTTGGTCCTAGTCAACTTTAGTGTACTTGTAGGAGTGGACTCGAAGTGAGGTTTTGAAATGGGTTTCAAGGCCCGAATGTTTACTCGACAATTAGACAGAGTTTCGACTGGTTTTGCGCTAATATTAGGCCCAAGTTTCGAAATTTTTAATTTTAATGAAGGATTTTGATTTTAAAAAAATCGTCATGGTTTTGTTTAGAAATGGTGATCACATATGGTACAAACATTATACAAGCATTATAACAGGAAGCTGAGTGCATTTAAAAGGGTTTTGGTTTAAAGGGTGGGTTGCCATACCGAACAATCAAACCCGAAGTCTGTGGAAAGGCTCGTACCGAACAAGAGTAAGGCCGATTCCTAGTCCATTTCCTCAAGTAGTGAAAGTCCTTGATACAAACAAGAGTAAGTACCATGGTATGGATGACGTCAATCGATATCCATCCCTAGGCCCAAATAAGAATTTGGACCGTCTAGACGGGACGATTGGTCGAACGGGTTGGGTTGGGCCTAGGAAGGCCTAATAAACGGTCTAAGAAGACCGAGTTATGAAAACCGACAATTGTCTCGTGCAAACTATTCCCTAACCTTGTTCAAGTTTCACCCTTTTGGCTACACGTAAGTGTATTATCCCCAGCGGAGTCGCCAAACTGTGGATGCGGGCCCACGGGGGCACTTGGGAACAAGCGTTTGCATTTGTGGAGTCGCCACCAATTTATTGTGGAAAATTGGAAACCGTTCGAATACTTCGTGCCATGTCAAGACACAAAGTAGTGACATGAACACCAAGAACTCGTTACCCTTAGCATTGTATGTCTAGAATGATTCTCGTGGATGCCAATGAACACGGATGTTCACAGAGATCTGGAGTAAGGGGTGAGGGTACGTACTAGGAAGCTCTTTTGATCGAACACCTAATGCCGCCCGCCTCGATAGCGGCCTCTACTAATGATTAGGGAAGTTATTCGTACTCGATATATTGACGGTTTATATGCATACAATGCAACAAACAACATTTTAATCCTAACATGTGAGAATTAGACTAAGTCGGTGAACACGTAATTTAACATACAAGTGGGTCGAAGTAGGAATTTAGATCGATTGCATGTGAAAGCATACAAACAATACAATAAAAGAAATACAATAATGAAAATTAAAATAATTACATCGGATTAATGATTTATGTCGAAAATACATTTAAAACGGATAATTTTAGGAAAGAAAGAATAAATAAATTAACAGAAAGTAGGTGATAATACGAGTAATAGTTAATTAATACGTAAACTAATAAACTAGGTCAAGGCAAAACGGGAGTTCATGGACAGAAATCAGGCGGGAACAGGCGTAGCAGAGCTGCGTCCTTTGGAAGAGGCGCAGCAGTTGCTGCGTCCGTTCCTTGGCTCAGTTCTGGCTGTGAAGCCGAAATTGCAAATTGTTAATATTTGTTGGTTAATTTAATGATTGATTATGAATAATTGACTCGGATGAAAGTGATTATCAGAATATTTACATGTGATTAAGATCGTAAAAGCGATAAAACATGAAACAAAACTAATTAAGACTAATTAATACAAGATTTATAAGATTATTTACAAATACAAACTAATTAAGTTAAACAAACTATTAATGATGAATTAATTAATGATGGATATGACGGTAAATAACGAATGAAAATATATCAAAGATGAATTCAAGAGATTCAATACGAGTAAATCGAACCTCTAAAACCCGAATTGACTTTAATGACAAAAACCCGCAAATATTGGTTATAAGGGATTTAAGTCGGGATTTAAAAGTTGAATTAAATACTAATGATGATGAATAATATATTACATGTTATAATTATTATGCTTAAATAGTTATATCAAAGAATCGAAGAACACACGAAAGAAAATAAAAGAAACAAATTGACAAAAGACGAAGCAAGAAGAAAGGAAGCAGGAACTGCGGCAGCCTCACGAAGAGGCGCAGCAGGTGCTGCGTCCCTTCGAAGAGGCGTTTTCTCGACGTTTGTCTCCTGTAAATCCGTGAAAAAATTTTGAAATAAGGTTTTACAAATCGGTTTTAAGATTACATTTGACATAAACCTTACAATAATGATACAAAAATAAAATACAACAAATAAAAGAAGGATTTACACCCTCAGACTTACATGTTTGACGAAACGAGATGAACTAAGTTAACGTTTAGTGATGCTCGACTCGAATGTAGACGAAAGTGCCCTCTAGGAGGAAAACGAACAAGATTGATTAAAGTTGATTATTATGGAGTTGGTCAAATTGGTCGGTCATGCAAAACGAGGCTGGTACTCAGAGAGATCCGAGCTTACGTGGTCGAAAGTTCAAGCATGTACGCGCCAAAAAGTAAGAACGTGGTCTAGAATGCAAAGGGAGAAGAGAAGGGCGGAAACTAGCGTGAGAAATATGTGAGACCGAAGGTCTCTATTTATACTGATCACACGGAGGAAGTAGGGTTTGTTGGAGAAACTTTGGAAGTGAATCTCGAAAAGATATGAAAAGATACGAAAAATACGCAGAAAAGGTATTTGGAAGAGGCGCAATAGGCACTGCGTCTCTTGGAAGAGGCGCAACACTTGCTGCGTCCTTTTCCAATTGGTTTCCTCCTGCGGAAGAAAGATTTCCATGTTTTGGTTATGGAATAACGGATTAATCTTGTTTTCCTTAATATTTTGTGTGAATATTACGAGAAATTCTTTACCAAAGATTAAAAGATTACGAAATATGGAATAGAAATATCCGGAACATTCCAGAACATTCTGACTCGGTTTTAGAAAATGAAGACGATTTTTGACCCGGACTCCAAATGTACTCTAATTACTGCCAAAACGACCGTATCGGCACGTAGATGACAATTAAGAGGTAGACACAAGTGTTTGAGCGATCACTTGATGATAAACTTATGAACTGTCAAAAATCGTTCCGCGTACCAAACATGCGGCCCAATCAGCACCGGGTGGTTTGCGGGAGGTGCATAAATGATGTATCTACAATTGCGTGATAGTGACAAGATAGCCCGAAGACCCGCGAAATGGCTCGCACCTTTTTGAGTAGCCAATGCGGCCACGTCGCTTAAAATGCACACAACCATCCATTTCTCTATAAATATCACTCAAATGCCACAATTTGAAAGTACGCGAGTGTCCGCCCCCTCATCTCTCCCTTAAAATTCTCGACTCAACTTCTTAAGTCACAAACCGACACGTATTTTCGACCTACCGATCGAAAATACAAGCCATACACATTGTTTTGTACCGTCATCGTGCATTAAATCACTTGACCGACCATCTCGACCAACTACACCATCACTAAACTTAACAAAACACTCTTTACATTGTTAAAACGATTTTCAACCGAGTTTTCCGACCTAAAAAGTTGCTACACTTCCGTCGATTTCCCGTCTCAAACCTAGCATATAAGAATGAGAGTGTAATAATCCTATTCTATATTGTCGTTGAAAAAGCTAAAGTTGCTGTTTCCCCCTTCGCATCTATTGATCGCTATCCATTCTCATTGCATCCATCCTGGGGGCGGAGCCACAAGCAAGGTAAGTAGGTCCATTACCGCCAATCAGAGACATCAACAAGCGAGCAACTCGATGGTGTGACTGTTTTATGACCTTAACATGCTAAAATATGCATAACATGCTCCAAAATACGGATCGAATGAACCAAAATCGAGTTTTGACCGAAAACAGAAGGCCCTAAACACCACTAGATGCCTCGCGCCTCTATGAGGTATCCGGGTCAAAAATCAAAAGTGTTTGGGTTCATTCTTTCTATTTTTCATTTCATTTTACAACTGGCTTTTACCATTTTAAATCATTTTTATGATAAATCTTTTTAACCATAAAACATTTTCACCCTTGGTTCCTTATACCATGACAGTTTAATCCGTGTCTTGGTGATAATGTTTGGTTAATTACATTTTAAAAGATATTTTAAAACCTTTTATTTCATTTCTTTACATTTCAAAACCAACATCTTAGTCATACATGTAAAATCATCTTTGGTTCTACATACCATGTCGGTTTTAAACCCGAGTACGATGATAAACATTGACTAATTACAAAAAATGAGCTTAATGCAATTAGTTCATAATCATTTTTCAAAACTATTAATGTCAAGCTTGCAAAACTAAACTCGACATCGAATATTGTCAATACAATGATGATTATTCAAGTCTCGTTCTTCATATGTAACACAAAAGCGCTCTAAACGACCTTTTCAAACAAAGACGGGTTTAAACACCCCTTACAAACCGTTTTACAAAACGTTTTCAACATGTAGAAGACATCCCCTTGGATCGTCTGCTACCTCGCGCCTAAATAGGCTAACTGTTTTCTAGTTTTCAAACTAGGACAGGTCTTCTTACATCGCCTAACGGCTCGCGCCTCAATAGGCTGTCTGATGCAGACCCTGCTTCCTTTCCAGCACTTGTCAAGGACGATCCCGACTTCAGCTAATCCGAATACAGGATGGATCAGATGGCAAGCATGCCCCTTTTACCGTGTATTTGCAAAACGCCCTTCTAAGACAAATGGATCTCGTTATGCATCATAAACCTAACTGGGTAAATGGATGTTTAATTTTCGTCTTGCATGCAAATAAACACTAAATACAACTTGACATCAATTACTTGATATTTGGATAAACAACGGACATAGAAAGCTCACATGTTAGGTTCAAACTTGTGGATGCGCATTCATGAATTTACCCGTTTAATCAACTTTTGCATTTAACCAACCAAGATCGATCAGGAGAGGCCGCTACGGCGGGCGAGATTGGGTGTCCGATTAAAAGGCTTCCCAATACGTACCTTCACCTCTTACTCAGAAACTTTGGATAGTTGACGACCTTATCCAGGGTGTACGAGAGTCATTCTAGAGATAGGATGCTAAAGAGGGACTACTCCTTAACTTTAGTACCTATGTCAAACCCCGCTTTTTGCCTTGGTTGACCTAGGTATAAAGTGGATTCGAACGGGTTCCAAGCATCCCACAAACGATTAGTGGCGACTCTGAACATCTCTTGCATCGTTTCGAGACCCTTGCCGAGACGAAACCGACCGATCTAAAACGATCCGGTTGAAAGCATTTTTACGCCAACGAGCGTGGCTTTCCGACTGCTGCACGTCCACAGATTGGCTGGGCGTCGCAGGTGGCCTATGTTCACACTTATAAGATAATACTCCATAGTAATCATTATTGTATTATGATCGTCGACCCTAAGCCAAAGACAAGGGATGAGTGAACTGGCGCATAAGAGAGCGAAACAATATTTCCATCTCAATATCGAATCAAACTCATAAGATATAACTCAATAAACCATGGTCACTCTGGACCATAAACATAACTCGGCACAAAAGCCTCATAACTCAATACCAGTAACCAATCTCAATCTCAATATCAATATCATCAAAGGTTCAGCGAACCGTTCTCAACACTTAGAGTAAAACTCTAAGCTACTCACCCACGAGTTAAGGTTAGAGGAATTGACAAATCAAACACACAACGTATTTCCAGACATAAACTCAAAATAGTCAACTCCATAACTATCAACGGAAGGCCAGAATAAAAGATTCAAGATCAC